>NC_041217.1:22144276-22163224 GCF_002837175.3 Physeter macrocephalus
AAAAAAAAAAAAAAAAAAAAAAGAAGTCTGGGAATATTCCCAGGTCTAGGGTTGGTTAATTCAGTGTAATGAAGTCATCAGGACTTATTGCTTTCCACCTTTCCACTCTGCCATCCTCAGTGTCTGCCCAGTCCCTTCAAGGTGGCAAGATGGCTGCCCGCCACCCATCCTAATGGAATCACATCAGAAAGAAGGAGGACAACCTCTCTTTCCATTTCTCTTTTTGTCAGAGAGACAATCTTTCCCTAGAAGACTTTTCTTGCTGGCTCCGTCATCAAGGTTGTGTCTCATGTGTGGTATGCTTGACCAGAAAGGAAGGAGGAGGTTGGGAAATGTTATTGGTTCAGCAACCAATAACCATCTCTTCTCTTTCCTGAAGCCATAGCTCAATGCTCTGCACATAGTAGGTGCTCAGTAGACACAAGCTAAGAAATAAAATATCCAAGAGCCAGCTGGGACCAGTGCTCACTCAATCAATCTCAGTGTCCAGGCTCAGTAGCCTCCCTCACAGGCACCAAGAACCAGCCCCATTTTCCTTCCTCCTGTCCTGGAAGCAGCTGGTAAGGAAACAAGTAAAGGAACCCATTCTGTGTTTTGTCACTATCGTGCTCTCCCATCTCCTGCAAGAGACTATGCGCCCAGGCAGTGGAAGCCCAGAGACCCGGCAGGAGAAGAGCTGCTGAAAGGAGCATAATTGTCCCCGCGAAGATGAGAGAGCCAGTCCCGGGCTTGACCTCAGGAGGCCTGCCTTCAGATCAGGAAATAGAAGGGCCTTGTTCACATTCCCAGGGAAACTGAGGACAGCACTCTTGAGTTAAAACAAATGCATCACACAGGGCCCCTTAGAGGAGCTCAAACCAAATGGCTTTCAAGAGAAGAGAACTGTAGTTCAGAGGCAAAAGGTGTCAGACTGCAGAGGTCCCCATCCCTAGCGGGGACCTGCGGGCTAGACACTCTCTCTTTCCTCAAGATGCAGATGGGGACTAACTAAAATGTCACAGCCTCTTCCACTTGCCATGGTGACAAAATCGCATTGATCTCAGTAGCTCTGTGGCCTCTTACCGGCGTTCTCTCTGTGTCCACTCAGCTTCCTCCAGGAAACCAGAGGAAAGTGAGACTTCACCAAAGATCGTGGCAAGTGAGGGGCTTGGACATGGATTTAGCCCCAGCTGACCCTGTGGCGAGAGCTGGAGCAGCCCAGAGGGCGCAGACCATCGAGGCAGAAGGAGGGAAAGGCATGCATCTTATACCTAAGGAAACAGAAGCCCCGGAGAGAGACACACAGGTACTTTGGTTCATTGGAGGGGCTAATGAGCCCACTCTCCTCTCCTAATTAGTTGTACAATCTTGGACAAGCTGCATAACCACTTTGAATATTGGTTTCTTCATCTGTCAAATGGAGTTAATTATGTCGACTGCACAGAGCTGCCGCGAGCATCAAATGAGATGAACCGGGTGGGGGGGCGGATCTTCCTGAACCAGGACATCTCCGTGACCGTCCCCCTTCCCACCCCTCTCCCCACTCCGCCTCGGGGCTCCTGGGGGCAGCAGGAGGCTCTACATCATCACAGCACAGATGTTCTTCTCTCCCCAACACAGATCTGAGCCTGCCAGTTGAGGGGGGATGAGGCAGGCAGGGGACCCCACCCATGAGTCCCCCCACTCGGAGCATCAGCCGAAGTCTGGACGGTTCCTTGGAGGAATCACAGACGCAGCCCTGCTCACCCCACTGGCTGGGAGCCATCTCTTCTTTAACCCCACACAGAGGCACAGCTGCTGCTGTGAGGTCCCGGCTCCTTCCTTCCAAACCACCCTCCCCGGGCCTGCCCTCATGGGGGCTGCTGTCCCCACCCCCAGCTTCAACCACCTGGCGGGAGCAGCTTTGGCCTTCACAGACTAAGGACACCAGCCCCGCCTCCCTCCCACCTCTCCCTGGGAGTACCTGGACAGGACCCGCCCATGCCCCAGTTATGCTGCAGAGTCAGTGCTGATCTAAGTGAGAACAAGAGCCCACGTGGACCAATCTGGAAGCGTGTCCTCAGGGAAGTCACCGTCTACAGCGATGAACTCTTGTGCTCCAAAGCTCCTGGGCTCCTGGATGAGTGTCCTTGGCTATCCTGAGCACCAGGCCCTGGCCAAACACCAAGTTACCCCGCTTTCTCGGTCCTGACCCCCACAAGTCTCCCATTTGAATTGGAACTATCTCCTTCGGAGGAAACTTCCAGCACAAATAGAGATACCCAGAGCCCCTGGGCAGCCCTGGGGTGGCAGCCAGGGTTCCTGCTTGTGACTTCTTATAGGACTCAAGCAAGAAGCATTAAGCCTCCGGATCCTCTAAAGCTCGATGTGTAGACATGATCTCCATCACAAGGGAATTGTAAGGAATAACTGAATAGCAATTGTATTTTTAAAGCACTGCAAGATGTCACGTAAATAACTCGTCCTGTGATTATCATATATATAAAATGCTAGAGATGGTGGGGAAAAAATTATCGCCAGAGGCAGAGACACACACATTCATGTCAGGAAAGCAGGTCTCTGGGAGTAAGGCACCTGCAGTGTCCTGAGAATTAAATGTCAGCAGGGGCCCTGTCCCTCGTCTTCATTTCCCGGTTGCCACAAGCAGTCAGCAGGAGACGCGTGTATGTGTTTTAAAAACCACCAGCACTAAAATCCACTTAAAATATTAAAACAGCCCTGATGTGGGAAACTTACAGTGGCATTGATTCTACCTATGATTGCTTTCAATTCTCTGCAAAGAGTGAGATGATCAAACATAACCATTATTTTGACATCCTATCTGTGGTCGCTAATTCTTTATTCTCTGAGCGCCATGGAGCCTGTGAAGGGGAGTTTTCTTCCCCCCAGTAGCATGGCGTTTAGCATTAGTTAGATGTCATGTACAAGTACAGCTCAAGGTCAAACTTCCGCAGCCCCACATATTCCCTCCATGATTAATTGGACAGTGTTGAGTCAGCTTCATTCTCAGTGTGAAAAAATTCTCAGAAATAGAATACAATTGCATAAAAGTCAGCACACAATCCTTTAGCGGGACAACTCTGGTGTCCTAGCTCTGAGCTTGAAACAAAGAGTCCCATCCTGGTGATAAGCCAAAAGCCTGATCTAAAATGGGACAAACAGGAAGCACTGGAAAGGCCAACGCTTTGAAACACCAAGAAAATAGACAAGACTCAAACACGACTTGATCAAGGAGAGAGAGAATACAAATAACACACAACAGGAATGAAACAGGCTATAACTACAAATACCTTAAACATTGTAAGAAAATGCATGAACAGTTTTGTGCCAATAAAGTTTAAAACTTGGATGAAATGAACGATTTCCTCAACTTACTGACTTCAAAGGAAATAGAAGCCATGCTTCTGGGTAAAGATAGTGGATTGAACACATGCCTCTAAGATTTTTCCCTCCCTTAAACCCCACTAAAACCACAGGAAAGGATTTTTTTTAATTTGCCACTGGTCGGGTTTAATCCCTTTTCTGCCCTGTTGTGTGGTTCATTTCCACTGAGCTCTTCTGTTGTGTGTGTGTGGTTTTTTTTTTAAGACAATTTCTGAGAGCAGTTTTCGGTTCACAGCAGAATTGAGGGAAAGGTACAAAGATTTCCCACACAGCCCCCATTCCCCAAAGGATTATTGTGGGAAAAAGACTTCAAATCCAGAAGCTGCAAATCAGAGGGACAAGTAGTAGGTAACTGAGCAGTCCTGAGAAGGTGGCGTGTCACACAGCACCACTGGCCCACGCCTCCTCCTTTTCGATGACCACTGCCCAAAAGACACCTGAGAGCAGCTCCTCCCTGGGCCATGGCTCAGCTGCACCTGGTGCCTCTGTAGAGAAGGCTGGGGTGTCCACCTTGTGCTCTCCCAGGGTGCTCCCAAAGCCAAGAACACTCAGGGGCAGAAATAACACCATGGTCCTCTTCCATGCTCTCTGAGCCGCCCCCTGGTAGGGGAAGGCCCTCCACTTCCTGGCAACCCACTCCCTGTCCCCAAAAAGGCAGCACTTCTGCTCCCGACACGGAGTGGGGGAGGAGACCAGAGTGTGAGGCCCACACCATCTTTTCTTCCCAGCACCAACATCACACCTGACACCCCTTTCCTCCGTGTGTGCTCTTGTCCCACGGGAAATAACTAACGCTGGAAAAAGGCTGCTGTGAAGCACCATCCCGCTCCCCCACCAAACCACAGGGCGTGCCCAGACCCACTCCATCCCTCCACTGGGCACTACAGCCCAGACATGAGACCCTGCTATTCATACAGGGTGGATTTTCTAAATCTCCTATAGGTGTGAGGAAACAGTAAAACAGATTTGTGTCTAACTTGTTGGCATTTAAAATAATTATAGGGCTTCCCCGGTGGTGCAGTGGTTGGGAATCCACCTGCCAGTGCAGGGGACGTGGGTTTGATCCCTGGCTGGGGAAGATCCCACATGCCGCGGAGCAACTAAGCCCGTGCGCCACAACTCCTGAGCCTGTGCTCTAGAGCCCGCGAGCCACAACTACTGAACCCACGTGCCACCACTACTGAAGCCCCTGCGCCTAGAACCCGTGCTCCGCAACAAGAGAAGCCACCGCAATGAGAAGCCCACGCACCGCAACGAAGAGTAGCCCCCGCTCGCCGCAACTAGAGAAAGCCTGCACGCAGCAACGAAGACCCAAGGCAGTCAGAAACAATAAATAAATAAAATAATAAAATAAATTTATTTTTAAAAAATAATTATATTTGGTAAATTAGACGTAAATGAGTCCCCAGTCACACAAGATTTTTAAATGTAATAGAATTTACTTCAAAATGTTTTAAATTTTCATTTCAAATGGAGCTCTCAGAAACTGAATTCTTCAGCAATCTGGCCTCTCTTAGCTTTCGGCAGGTTGTGAGAAATGAGCGAAAGGAGAGTGGAAGTCTCCATACAGAGACTTACCATACAGAGAAGGTACTGTATTTTCTACATTAAGTGTCTTCCGATGTCAAGAAGGTAGAGGAAGAAAATGTATTTTTAAAGGATAAAAACATTTCCAAATTTTCTTAATGGGATTTTTGCTTTTAATAATGAGAAGTGGTAACATTGATGGAGTGTCTGATCGGGGCCCACTCCTGAACCCTGAGCTGAACATACATTAACCCGTCTAACCCTCACAGCAACCCAGGCCAGTCGGAGCCACTATGGCCCCATTTTACAGACAAAGAAACTGAGGCTTGGTGAGGTTAAGTAATGAGGACTAAAATAATGCCTGCCACATCAAGTAAACAAAGGATGTTGCAGCCATCAAGCCATTACATTACAGTTGCCCAGATGGTGAGCCCTGAGGGAACTCAGGATGAGAAAACAGAGGATCCTGGCCCCAGATAGCTGAGGTGCATATCAAAGGAATACATTTAGTGAGCCCAGACTGTTGCATCTTCCCATACATAGAAAAGCACTAAATTCCTTAACTTGAGATATCTGGTTTTCTTTAATTAACAATAATCTTTTCACATTCCGACTACCTGCCCTTTGTTGCAAAAACTCCTATATACCCCGGCTCCCCACCTCACCTCCTCGGAGCAGTCTCTCAGAGTTATTTGAGATGCTGTCTCCTGGGGTTGAAGTCCTAAAAGTGTCCATCGAATAAAACATACTCTCAACTTTTAGGTTACGCATTTTTTTTTCAATCGACAGTAACTCATCCAGGATCAAACGGCTAGGAAATGGGGATTCTGAGTTTATCTGACTCAGAGCCTGAGTTGTTTTTTTTGTGTGTGTGTGGTACGCAGGCCTCTCACTGTCGTGGCCTCTCCCGTTGCGGAGCACAGGCTCCGGACGCGCAGGCTCAGCGGCCACGGCTCACAGGCCCAGCCGCTCCGCGGCGCATGGGATCCTCCCAGACCGGGGCGCGAACCCGGCTCCCCTGCATCGGCAGGCGGACGCGCAACCGCTGCGCCACCAGGGAAGCCCCAGAGCCTGAGTTTTGAGTCAACACATATCCTGACTCTTTTCTGCAATCTTGTCTAAACCTTCTCTATTTCTACTGCTTCTAACACTTAATTTTTGTCAGGCTTTAAGAAAACTAAACTTCTGCCCAGAGAAAGAATGTTCTATGGCTTTAAGAAAACTAAACTTCTTCCCAGAGAAAGAATGTTCTATCCATTTAGATGCTCACTTATTTCTTGGTCCAGAGGGCAAATTCCAGAAGACGGTTTCTCTACCAAGGTGAGTCAGAGTCCAGCGTGCTGATGTTGCCGGACCGTTTGAGATTGAAGGCCTGGTGGCACCCAGCCCTCCAGGCATGCTCCCCTGAGATGCCCATGCCAACAGTTTTGTTTGGCCATTGGGGCTGTTGAGAAGAGCTCGCTGCACCTCCATTAGGCTGGTCCCCTAGACTTTGCCCACTGGCCTACAGCACTTGCCCTGTCCCTCTGGGGTCAATCAGTCCCCCCTCCCCTGCCCCCAGAATACCCCCTCTCTCATCCCTCCTGGACACACAGAACCCTCCCAGATTATCTGTGCCCCATAGTCACCAAATGGGCTCCCAACTGGCTCCCCTACTCTGACTCCTTTAAAGCACCCTACCCACGCCATAAACACCTGCCACCATTGTAACTACCTCAGCTCGAAAACCCACACCACCCACTTGGACCCTCCTCGTCAGCAGCGACCCCTAAACTCACTGGCTCTTCACTTCATTCCCTGGCTCGGCCTTTTGTATCTGACTCTGTGGTGACCTAGTTCTGGACCATCCATTCAGCTCAGACCTTGGCCCCCTCAGACTCTGCTTCCAGTGTTGGCTCCTTGTCTCTCCCTGCCCACACCCCACCCCCCCTCAGGGTCCATGTCCCCCTACCCCTACCCTGCCCCAGTGAGAAGCAGACAACGGAATCCCATTAGGGAGAGAGGGAGGGAAAGACGTCAAGTGCTAGACACTTTGCAATTGTCACTTAATCCTCTACTGCCTGCTACTTGTAATTTATCCTCCACTTTACTCCAGAAATGGGTTAAGAAGCCTTATGAGACTACATAAAAGGCCAACTAGCATGAATTAACAGCAGAAGCAAAAGAAGAAAGAGAAGTAACAGGGCACATAAACCAAGATTAAAGAGCCAAGTGTGTCCATAAAGTCTGTGCTTGGCGTGGGCCATAGCTTCGCCTCGAATATCCCCTGCAGCCAATAAGAGGAGGACATGAGCAGTAGCTGAGGCAGGTATTGCCATTTCCCATTGACAGGTGAGGAAACTGACCAAAAGGTTAAGTGACTCAGCCAAGCTCACATGGCCGGCTGGTGGAAAGGTGGCGATGAGATTTAAATCTAGGCCTGCCCGAACAGAAGACGCTTCCGAAGTCTATAAGACCCCCGGACTTCCTCCTGAACAAGAAGCATCCATCGGCCTCTCTCAGCCACAGTGGTATCACCTGGACGATTAGAGAAAAGGCCACCTGGCTGCAGTGGGCTTGTCCCTAGGGGCCACGGCACTGAGGGAAGTGGCCTCCTACCTCTGCTCTGTAGGAGAAGCAGAAGCAATCAAGCTGCAGCCCTGCAGGACGGCCTCTGCTTCCGTGTGACAGCCCTGCTTCACCCCGAAGCAGCATACAACGAATAGGCTCGTCATCTGGGGAGATAACATTAGCCTCGTCATTCCCATTTCACTAAATAAGTCATTTTAAAGTAATTACATTGCACCCTAGAAAGAATTAGCTCTGGTTGACTTTTCCATTCCTGCTGATTATGGCATTGGCAGAATTCATTAGTCCTGTAGATAAACCAGAGTGTTTGTGGGCGCACTGGGTAGAGACAAGCTCACATGGGCTGGTGCCAGGAGCCTGGGTGCATTAGGAAAGCTCAAGTCTGTGGCTGGCAACGTGGCTTTGGGTCTGCCCGTGACCACTCCCGGGCCACAGCCATTAGCCCTGAGAGCTGCATCAGGCTGGGAAAGGCCTCCTCACTGTTGCTTTGCCCTTTGCCTCTCCGTTTGGTTCCAGGAGAAAATCTGTGAATTGACTTGTTAACCACTTTCCTCTCAATTTGAGAGTCTCAAAGAGCAGCTGGAGACAGTGCCCTGAGGGAAGGGGAGCCTGGACCCTGTGATGAGGAGCAAGCTAGGGAGGACCAGTCCAGGAGCACCGGGTGGTGTGCAGTGGATGCATGTGGACAGTCACGGGCTGGAGTTCCTCCTTGGCCACTGCAATGGATGGATATTCATGTCCCCCCAACATTCATGTGAAACCTCATCCTCAATGTGATGGTGTTTGGAGGTGGGGCCTCTGGAGATAATTAGGTCATGAGGATGCAGCCCTCATGAATGGGATTAGTGCCCTTATAGAAGGGACCCCCCCCCCCAGAGAGCTCCCTCACCCTCTTTCCATCACGTGAAGACACAACAAGAAGATGGCAGTCTGCAACCTGGAAGAGGGACCTCCCCAGCACCACCCATGCTGACACTCTGACTCCCAGCCTCCAAAACTGCAAGATGTAAATGTTTGTTGTTTCACCCAGTCTATGGTATTTTGTTACAACAGCTCAAATGGACCAAGACTGCCACCTACCCTTAGCCTCTCTAAGCCTCAATTTCCTCAGCAGTCAGCGGGAATAACAGTACCCTCTGGTAGGAGTGTTGGGAAGGCTGTCATTTGTCGTGTTAATAGCTAGATTTTAATGCAGTATTTACCACATGCTGGATACTGTTCTGAACACATAGACAAATTCATTTAACCATGATCACAACCTTATGAGGTAGGTACCATAATTATTCCCACTGTCAGATGAGAAAATTAGGATCAGAAAGGTAAATAATAACCAGGTGGCCCAAGGCCACACAGCCAGCAAGTGGCAGAGCTGGGCTCTGGAGCTAGATGGTCACCTCCACGCCCCTTGCTCTTGCCCACTATACCTTGTCAATTAAATGAGATAAAGCATAAAACATTTCATAGAAATTCTGGCATACAGAAAAACTCAACTACTGTTAGCTGTTATTGCTATTAATTTTGCACATTGGTGGGATGGAGAGGAAAGGCCAAACGGTAAATTCCACTGGAAGGGACCCTATGACACTGGGTTCCTAGCTTCCCACTGGGGTGGGCAGATGGGCCTTCAGGGGCTCAAGTTTAGGGTCCTGCAGACCCTTCCTCTCTGGTCCATGGCCCTGGACTTCTCTCTCTGCCTGGCTGGGAGGCTCGAACTGAATGGGCTATAATTTGAGTTTGGGCATGTTGGAAAAAAGTAAAGAAACTGTCCTCTTCTTCACCTTCATGGGGGGTGGAAGGAAGTGGGCAGGGTGGATGGGGCATTTGTAGGCCAGGGAAGGACAAAAGGAAAGCACAGGTGGAAGGAAGAGCCCCAGGAAAGGTAGCATGCTTGGTGACTGTAGTTAATATCGAGCCATCCTGCATGATTTAAACACAGTGATGAAACTGGGGTGGAGTCTGGAAAGATGGCTTGGGACCCATCCAAGGAGCCTCTTGGACACCGTGCTAAGAGTTTGACTATCATTCTGCTGGCAACAGGACACCACTGAGAGCTCTGAGAAGGAGACAGAGTGATGCACTGATGCTTTAGGAAGCAATTCCCAATGCAGGGGACAGAGAGGTAAGAGCTTGAAAGGAGAAGAATTAATTAGGAGGCCTCTGCACCGGGACAGGCCAGGTGAGACAAGGGAATAGCCTGAATTCAAGCAGTGGGAAGGAAAGGGGGAAACAAGGAGGGAGTGAAAAGAGAACTGACAGGAATCAGTGATGGATCAGCTATGAGGATGAGTGAGAGGAAGGCATCAGAGATGACTGAGCTTGGAGCCAGAACGGCTAGGCGATGACATTAAGTGACATCAAGGATTTGGGAGGGGCGGGTACGAATTAGGTATAAAGGGAGAAGAATGAGTTCATTTGGCAACATGGAGAACCTCAGGTGTCTTCAGGACAACCTTGTGGAGATCCCCAGAAGGCAGTTGGAAACTCAAGACCAAGTCAGAGGTAGTTGGGCTGGAGAAAGGATGGGGATCTGGGGGCTGACCTCATTAAAGGAACCAGAGAAGGAGACTGAGAAGGAAAACAGGAGAAATTGAGAAGGAAACCCTGAAGAATTCTGAGCAGCTAAAGGTGAGGACAGACACATCCTCAGTAGCTAGCAATGGCGGGGAGCAGGGGGGGACCTATGGGTAGATAGCAGGAGTCAAAAAGGCAAAAACAAAAAAACTCTAGAAGATTTTTTGTGAGAAAGTAAAGCCCCAGAGTGTACAAGGCCACTTCCACTCCCAGGGCCTGTCTGGGAAAATAATAATTTCATAAGAGTAGTGAACAGGAAACATGCAAATATCCTGGATTATTCAAAATGGTTTATACATCTCAGGTTATTAAGACTGCATTCTTCAGATTAATTTACTCAGTGAATTCAAATGGAATCTTTTCATAACTTTATAATCATCGACGGCGTAAATATTTTAAAAAACCCGCAGTTACCATCAGCTCCATCCTTCAGCGGCTCCAGCCAAAAATATTGTAATCATTCTCAACTCTTCCCTCCCAGTCATACATACCCCATACCTAACCCGACAGCAGATCCTATAAGCTTTCCTCACCACCTCCACGGCTGCAAGGCTGGTCCAAGCCACAAAATGCCTGATATTTTGCAGGTACTCAAAACCCTAGGCTGAATGAATGAATCTCCAGCTTACGGGACCACCCACCCCACCTTCTGCATCTCTGTCCACTGGCTCTATATTCAGCTCTGCCAACAGGGGGCGCCCCCCAGCAGGTGAACCCGCTCCGCAATTACTCCTACAATCGTAAAACCTGCCCCCTTGTGGTACAGCCTCCCCTTCCAGAGACACCAGCTTCTCAGAGGTCTGAGTTTCAGCTTGATGGGGTCTCTCTAAATTTCTGTGTTTTAATAATTCCAGCCTCTTCCCTTTGTTCACTCAGCCCGACGCAGTTGCTTCCCACAGCTGCAACCTCCACGGTACCTTTAAGTACTCTTTTTATCCATTCAATTACTAGTTATAACTTTTTACCTAGATAACAGGTTGCTGCATTTAATTCTTTCTTTTCAAATAACTGTTATGGTTTCTGTCCCCCATGGACTGTGGCAGATACAACTCACCCCTCAGGAGAACCACCCATAGCCTACAGCCTTCATACCTGGCCTTTGACCTGTAAATCAGGTGCTGAGAGTTGGGAAGGGCTCCAGCCCTCATGACCTAGGTAAGAGCGGAGGAAAGTCCTTGTTCACACTCTCTTCTGTTCCACAGACTTGCCTGAACTCCAAGGTGCAGCTAGTGCCCTCATGGTTCCCTGTCCCTGTCTCCACCACATGCTGAAGCCACTTGTTTTTACACATGTTTCTCTCCTCAGACTATAGAGACATACCCACAGGAGGGATCCTACCTTATTCATGTAGCCCACTGGCCAGCATACCTCCCTGCACACAGTAGGAGTTCCATAAGTTTGATGAGCCTAATAAACATCTGATAATCCGATATTCCAACATGATATGAAAGCCACTTACTTGTTTTAATGTTCTATCCAATCTACTATAAATAAACACACACACACACACACACACACACACACAATTCTATGTGGCAGTAAAAACAAAATAGAAAAGAGAGAGAGAAAAAAATTAGTCTGCTTTAATCACCACAATGCAAAATGGGACTTACAGACAGGAAAACATGGCCAGTCCCCAGTGAGTCTCTCTCCTCATAATGTTCGGCTATAATTATGTTTGTGCCATGTCTGCGTGTTGTTATTTACGTTTCCGTGTTGGTTGGTGTTTGTACATTTGGCAGGGTTCCCGAGGAAGCTTACCTTCTGAGGCCAGAGACGGCTGCATGTCTCCTGGAAGGGTTGCTGAGTTCCCCAAACAGCTGAGCTCCTCCAGACGACACCAGCCTCTGAGACCAGGAGGACCTGCCAGCCAGGCTTTCCTTCTGTCTCAATCGACCCAAAATCTCCCTCTCTCTCTCCTTCCTCCTCCCCCCGCCCCTCCCTCCGTCCCTCTCATTTCTGGGAGAGCATCTATTAGAATCACTTGTGAAATACCTAAGGACCCCTTTATAGATGCTGGTGCTTCCCCTGTGTAATTAGGAAGTGCATTGTTGTGTAATTCAGAAATTAATTAGTAGTAAATGTTTCAAGAACGCAGGTAGAAGCAGGAGGCCAGCTGCACTTCCCCCGCCAATCATCTGGATTGCTTTCAGCTCCAGGGGAATGTTTCTGGCCTCTCCCAGGGGCTTTCTGGGGGTTGGCCTTTTCTTCTTCACCCTGGGTGGTGAGAACACAGCTGCAGAAGCTACAGCTGGCTGCACATCAAGGTGCTTTGACCCAGTGCTGGGCAGCAGCCACAGAAGGTGGCTCTCAGCCGCCCAAAGAGCTCTGGGGGTGCTTCCAGCCCAGGGAGTGGAGGAAGTGGACGGTTACACAGCAACCTGAACCTCAGGAGGCCAAGGATACTGCCCTCTCTGGGGAATAGCCTGAAATTCTTTCCCTCTGATATAGAAAGACAAAGCACCCCAGGCAGGATCATGGCACAGAAGACAGGAAGAAGCAAGGAAGGAAGGTGGCTGCTTCCTGGTCCAGCAGGTCCTGGGGGGATGCAGCGACGGCCTCCAAGTCACAGCCCAGGCTTTTCCAAACAGGCTCTGTCTTTTCCTATGCTCTTCCCTTCTCTTATGCCGTTCCCTCCATCTGGAACACCTTTCCCTCTCATTTACTGGTGCCTGCACAATACCTAGAATATAGCTGATGCATAATTGATATTTACCAAATGACTGAATGAAGTCCCAGCTGCCCAATTCCTACCCATCTTGCAGGAAACCTGCTCCCTTTCCTGAGACAGCATTAATGTCTCTCCTGTGGCCTGTCTTTTCTGTACCTCTCTTCCAGCACTGATGTTACACTGTTTCAAATTGTGTTACTTGTGCAGGAGTCTGTCTCCCCCATTCGCCTGGAAGGTTCTGGGAGGCAGAGACCTCTGTTATTCATCCTTGCACCACCCACCATCCCACCTCACCGCCCCTACAACTCCCAGGGCGAGCACTGAGCCTGGCTTGTAGTTGGTGCTTAAGACGTTTACCGATCGGATTACTGAGCGGACTTGAAGAGCGCGGCTCCACGCCCTGAGAACCCACCCCACTGCCCTCAGGAGGCTGAGGGGATTCCACTCCAGGTCTCCAGGAGTGGCCTAGGGGCCAAACAGAAGCCCCTCATGCCCACTGGGTAAGCCCACTGTGCAAATCCACACATGAGTGTCTGTGAGGTTCTGGAACGGGCTCCCTGCCAATCCCTCCCAGATCATAAGTAGAGTAACTGTGACTACAGGAACATGTGGGCTTGAATTTCATCGCCAGATAATGTCTCTCATCTCCTGATCTTCTCTTCCTGCTGAATTCAATCCAATTCAACAAGCCAAAATTGAAGGCTTACACCACGCACAGAACCACAATACCTTCTAAATCCCAGACAATTCCCATGTGCTTTCCTGTGTTTTTACTAACTGAGCCGTTCCCCTCTGTGAATACTCAGAGGCAGATGGCTGGTCTGCAGGCCTTCCCGGGGGCCTGGCGTCCTCAGGGTGAGGACGAGTGCTGCCCCGGCCCACTGGCCGAAAGGAGCCATGAACCTCAGGGTCAGAGAACAAGGTGACCTGAACAAAAACCAGGTGTGGCCCAGAAGGGGAGGCTCCAGCTCAGATGGTTCTGGAGCCAACGGGCCACCAGCAGGCGATGCCACTGGCAAGGACGGGCGGGCTTGGATGGAAACCACAGTGGAGGGAAAACTAGACGCCCCTTTCCCAGATTCCAGTCCCTATAGACCATCCTGCCTGGTCCTGGGGAGAGGGAGGAAACCGGAGGGGATGGGCACTCTGCATGAGATTTAATTAGACTGAGAAGCAGATAGAGCAGATTCATATCACCAGTATTCTTTCTTAAAGCTGCAATTATGCACCAGTCATTCAATACCCCCCAAAAATGGAAGACTGCTGTAGATTAAAACCGGAAAAATGAGGACCCTGGTTGAATCCTCACTCAAATAAACCAACTGTAAAAGTATATTTTTAAGTCGATCAAGGAGATTTGAATATAGGCTGGTTATTAGATGTGATTAAAGAATTACTGCTAGTTTTGTTAAGTTGGATAATAGTTTTGTGGCTGTGTAATAAAATGTCCTTTGCTGGAGATGCACAACACAGGGTAAAATGTCATGATAGCTGCAATTTACTTTCACAAAAACGCAAAACTCTTCAGCAAAAATGATAAAACAGATATGGTAAAATATTAAAAATCATTCACTGTAATGGCTAATACATGGGACTTCAGTATACAGTCCTTTTATTTATATGTTGTTGATATTTATGGATATATATATTGACTTTATATATTATTATTATATATCTTGATATTTATATATCGATAATGTATAAATATGTAAATGTGTACACAAACATATAAATGTATAACAGTAAATAAGTAACAATACATAAAATCATTTTAATAGAAATATATTTATAAAACATAAGAATGTAAACATAACAAATATTAAAAAAGCAAAAGCAAGTTTCGGCAGATGGCAATAAATTGCTGGGTCTCCGTGCCTGCACCCCTGGCTCTGCTCCAGGGCACGGCAGGAAGCTGGGAGAAGCGCCATCAGCCTTTACAAGACCTTCATAACTCAGTGGCTGGGACAATATCCCCTGCCTCATTTCCATCCCTCATAAAGCCCTATGTTTAATCAACGGGTGAAGCAAACACAGGCCTCCCCAAATTGTAAGGAGTCAACATGTGTATTTACCGCTTGCAAACTCCAAATCATCACCCTTTCCCCCGCTGATGGGCCCTCCTCCTCCACACAGCTGCCACTAGTAAGTGACCACTGCTCTCCTTCCCAAAGACTGCAGCTCAGATATGACAGGTACTCACCAGATAGGATTGAAGGCAGGTGGGACTCAGGATGCTTCTCTCCATCCTTGTCCGTATCACACAGATGGGCTCCACGTCACCCTATCTATAACATGGAGCTGCGGAGCAGAGCAAAGGTGGCAGGTAGGTGTCCCCGCACTAGGTCCTTCCCGACACTGTCTGTTCTGAAGTGCAGAGAGAGGTTGCGGGGGAGATGTCTTGGTTGTCCACTGTCCAATTACGTGAACTCTCGAGGTCAACACAGCCCATCAATCAAAGGGAAGCGTTCAAAAAAAGAAAAAAAGGGAAGGGTTCATGTATGAAGGGAGATGTCGACCGGGGGGATGGGATCCCCCATGGAAGAAGAACAGAGAAGCGTGGGCTGGGGAGATGGGGTTTGGCCGTGTCCTGGAGCCACAGCGGAAGCGATGACAGGATCAGGGCTTGCGAGAAACTGGAACATCTAAACGTGAAAAGATGCTGGGCATGTGAGAGGCTGCGCAGCGTGAGGCTTGGAGTGAGAGGCAAGAAGTCAGCCTCGGTGGCAGAGCGAGAACAGCTGACGCAGGACTTTGTTCTGTGCGCCGCTGCCCCAGCCCGGAGGAGCGGCTGGCTTTAGGGAGGCGGTGAGGAACGGAGGGGAGCCCCGAGCAGGGCGGGGTGGGGGGGGGCTCCGCCAGCTGCGCCCCGGGCAGGACGCACAGAATGCCGTCGGGACCTCGGCGGGAAGAGCCCCCTGCTGCGTGTGGCAGGGCCACCGGCTTCTCCCAGCCCTGCTCAACGCTGCTTCTGCGACTGTGCATAATTACCGAAAGCCCTGCTTGGGCCGGTGACGTGAGCAGAAAGCTAATGCTGCGTGACTCGAAGCTCTCACGGGAAAGGGGACTTGCTAGAGGTGGCCTTGCTGGTGTGGAATTACCCAGAATCGTCGACACACCCTGACCACCTCCCGCCGCAGTGTCAGGTTCCATGCTCCCGGAGGCCTCAGTTGAGTCTGGGGACGGCATGGTGGCTGGCGTGTGTGTCCTCACGTTTACTAATGAGGAAACAAGCTCGGCCTTTAAGAGAAGTGACGGGGCTCTGCAGGCAAGGGAGGATGGAGAGGCACCGAAGGAGGCTCACCCTGACCCCCACAGCTGCCTCAAGCCTCCTGCTGAGCTGCTTCACTCTCCTTCCAGAAAGTGGGGAACCCGAGAGCCTCCACAGATTCTCTGCATAAATCAAAGACCCGCCGACGCGGGAGGCAAGAGGTCCCTCTACCCCTGCCACGGGGTGGGAAGGAGCCTGGGGAGGGAGCAGCTCAGCAGGGGACCCTGCAGGGGACACATCTTCTTCTTCTCGCCATCCCCCCCTCCAGCCCTTCACCCGCCCACGGAGGTTGGCTGTAACGCATCCAAACATCAGCAGTTGCCCTCTGGGGCTGCTGGAAATTGCTGTGAGGGACCAATGCAAACCCATCCTCTGCACTGGGAAAACAAAGTGGGGCCCAAGTGCTACAGAACCTCCTTATGTGCAAAGGAAAGGACATGGGTTTCACTCACTGAGCGCCTACTCTGTGCCAGGCGCTGTTCTAGGCTTTGGGGGAATTAGGAACTCTGCATTCACAGCCTGTGCACGGGAACAGGGAAGACGTGAAACACGTTAACGCAATAACGTGGGGAGGGCTCGGCCGGGGAAGCGCAGGAGCCTCCCAGGCGAATCCACGCTGAGAAGCCACCATCCAGCGGGGGCTGATCTCTCCTGAGATGCGGCCACATAGAGGGGCGACCAAGAGGCCGCACCAAAAAGCAGCACCTCTGCTGCCTTAATTCAGCGGGCAGAAAGGAGCGTACAGCAAACTCTCGGGTGTTTAAGAGGAAAGCTATGCAGTGTTAAGATCCTTAGCGGGCCTCACAGGCTGTGCTGGTAAGAGGTCCCCAGGACAACACTTCCCTGGGACTGGGAGCCCCAAAGCAAATCCATTTTGTAACTAAACCGTTCTTTGGGTTTTTTTGTTTGGTTTGGTTTTTTTGCTTACCAGACTATTCCCTGAAGTAGCTTGTAGGCCTGAAAGATAAAACTACCTGTTGCCAGCTGATTATAACACAGTCCTTTCAATTTAGGCAGCCAGGCTATATTTGAAATGTAAAGGAGAACTGCTTTGTAGTACTTTATTTTTAAACAGTGGGGTGGGTCAGGGACTTGTACCTGGCTAGTGAGCATCAGATTAGCACCACCTGGGCCCTCAGGCGACCTACACGCAGAGGCGGGGCCAAATCCAAAGCTGAACCCAGGGAGCTGTGCAAACAACAAAGAGAAAGGGAAATCTCTCCCAGCAGCCTCAGGAGCAGCGGATTAAATCTCCACAATCAACCTGATGTACCCTGCATCTGTGGAATACCTGAATAGACAATGAATCATCCCAAATTGAGGAGGTGGACTTTGGGAGCAAGGTATATTTTTTTTTTCCCTTTTTTTCTTTTTGTGAGTGTGTATGCGTATGCTTCTGCGTGTGATTTTGTCTGTATAGCTTTGCTTTTACCATTTGCCCCAGGGTTCTGTCTGTCCAGTTTTTTGTTTTTAGTATAGTTTTCAGCACTTGTTATCATTAGTGGATTTGTTTTTTGGTTTGCTGTTCTCGTCTTTCTTTCTTTTTTTTAATTACTTAAAAAAATTTTTTTAATAATTATTTTTGTCTTTTATTTTAATTATTATTTTATTTTATCTTTATCTTTCTTTTTTTCTCCCTTTTATTCTGAGCTGTGTGGACGACAGGCTCTTGGTGCTCCAGCCGGGCGTCAGGGCTGTGCCTCTGAGGTGGGAGAGCCAAGTTCAGGACATTGGTCCACCAGAGACCTCCCAGCTCCAAGTAATATCAAACTGCGAAAATCTCCCAGAGATCTCCATCTCAACGTCAAGACCCAGTTCCACTCAACGACCGGCAAGCTACAGTGCAGGACACCCTATGCCAAACAACTAGCAAGACAGGAACACTACCCCACCCATTAGCAGAGAGGATGCCTAAAATCGTAATAAGGTCACAGACACCCCAAAAACACCACCAGATGTGGACCTGCCCGCCAGAAAGACAAGATTCAGCCTCATCCACCAGAACACAGGCACTAGTCCCCTCCACCAGGAAGCCTACACAACCCACTGAACCAACCATAAGCCACTGGGGGCGGACACCAAACACAACAGTAACTACAAACCTGCAGCCTGCAAAAAGGAGACCACAAACACAGTAAGTTAAGCAAAATGAGAAGACAAAGAAACACATAGCAGATGAAGGAGCAAGGTAAAAACCCACCAGACCTAACAAATGAAGAGGAAATAGGCAGTTTACCTGAAAAATATTTCAGAATAATGATAGTAAAGATGATCCAAAATCTTGGAAATAGAATGGAGAAAATATAAGAAACGTTTAACAAGGACCTAGAAGAACTAAAGAGCAAACAAACAATCATGAACAACACAATAAATGAAATTAAAAATTCTCTACAAGGGATCAAGCAGAATAACTGAGGCAGAAGAAAGCATAAGTGACCTGGAAGATAAAATAGAAATAGAAATAAGTAGAAATAACTACTACAGAGCAAACCCCATAAGGTTAACAGCTGATCTTTCAGCAGAAACTCTGCAAGCCAGAAGGGAGTGGCAGGACATATTTAAAGTGATGAAACAGAAACACCTACACCAAGATTACTCTACCCAGCAAGGGATACAAAAACAAGACCCATATATATGATGTCTACAAGAGACCAACTTCAGAAATAGGGACACATACAGACTGAAAGTGAGGCGATGGAAAAAGATATTCCACGCAAATGGAAATCAAAAGAAAGCTGGAGTAGCAATTCTCATATCAGACAAAATAGACTTTAAAACAAAGCCTATTACAAGAGACAAGGACACTACATAATGATCAAGGGATCAATCCAAGAAGAAGATATAACAATTGTAAATATTTATGCACCCATCATAGGAGCACCTCAATACATAAGGCAAATACTAACAGCCATAAAAGAGGAAATTGACAGTAACACAATCACAGTAGGGGACTTTAACACCCCACTTTCACCAATGGACA
>NC_041217.1:22163787-22217095 GCF_002837175.3 Physeter macrocephalus
AAAAAATACAAACACATGGAGGCTAAACAATACACTACTTAATAACCAAGAGATCACTGAAGAAATCAAAGAGGAAATCAAAAAATACCTAGAAACAAATGACAATGAAAACACGATGACCCAAAACCTATGGGATGCAACAAAAGCAGTTCTAAGAGGGAAGTTTATAGCAACACAATCCTACCTTAACAAACAAGAAGCATCTCAAATAAACAACCTAACCTTACACCTAAAGTAATTAGAGAAAGAAAAACAAAAAATCCCCAAAGTTAGCAGAAGGAAAGAAATCATAGAGATCAGAACAGAAATAAATGAAAAGAAATGATGGAAATGATAGCAAAGATCAGTAAAACTAAAAGCTGGTTCTTTGAGAAGAAGATAAACAAAATTGATAAACCATTAGCGAGACTCATCAAGAAAAAAAGGGAGAAGGCTCAAATCAATAGAATTAGAGATGAAAAAGGAGAAGTAACAACTGGCACTGCAAAAATACAGAGGATCATGAGAGATTACTACAAGCAACTCTATGCCAATAAAATGGACAACCTGGAAGGAATTGACAAATTCTTAGAAATGCACAACCTTCTGAGACTGAACCAGGAGGAAATAGAAAATACGAACAGACCAATCGCAAGCACTGAAATTGAAACTGTGATTAAAAATCTTCGAACAAACAAAAGCCCAGGGCCAGATGGATTCACAGGTGAATTCTATCAAGCATTTAGAGAAGAGCTAACACCTATCCTTCTCAAACTCTTCCAAAATATAGCAGAGGGAGGAACACTCCCAAACTCATTCTGTGAGGCTACCATCACCCTGAAAACAAAACCAGACAAAGATGTCACACAAAGAAAGAAAACTACAGGCCAATATCATTGATGGACATAGATGCAAAAATCCGCAACAAAATACTAGCAAACTGAATCCACCAATACATTAAAAGGATCATATACCATGATCAAGTGGGATTTATCCTGGGGAAGCATGCTTCAATATCTGCAAATCAATCAATGTGATACACCACATTAACAGAAGTATAAAAACCATATGATCCTCTCAATAGATAAACCTACCTAAGGAGACAAAAGACCTGTATGCAGAAAATTATAAGACACTGATGAAAGAAATTAAAGATGATACAAATAGATGGAGAAATATACCATGTTCTTGGATTGGAAGAATCAACATTGTGAAAATGACTATACTACCGAAAGCAATCTACAGATTCAATGCAATCCCTGTCAAACTACCACTGGCATTTTTCACAGAAATAAAACAAAAAATTTCACAACTTGTGTGGAAGCACAAAAGACCCCGGATAGCCAAATCAATCTTGAGAAAGAAAAACGGAACTGGAGGAATGAGGCTCCCAGACTTCAGACTATACTACAAAGCTACAGTAATCAAGACAGTAGGGTACTGGCACAAAAACAGAAATATAGATCAATGGAACAGGATAGAAAGCCCAGAGATAATCCCATGCACATACGGTCACCTTATCTTTGATAAAGGGGGCAAGAGTATACAATGGAGAAAAGACAGCCTCTTCAATAAGTGGTGCTGGGAAAACTGGACAGCTACATGTAAAAGAATGAAATTAGAACACTCCCTAACACCATACACAAAAATAAACTCAAAATGGATTAAAGACCTAAATGTAAGGCCAGACACTATCAAACTCTTAGAGGAAAACACAGGCAGAACACTCTATGACATAAATCACAGCAAGATCCTTTTTGACCCATCTCCTAGAGAAATGGAAATAAAAACAAAAATAAACAAATGGGACCTAATGAAACTTAAAAGCTTTTGCACAGCAAAGGAAAACATAAACAAGACGAAAAGACAACCCTCAGAATGGGAAAAAATATTTGGCAATCCCACTACTGGGCATATACCCTGAGAAAACCATAATTCAAAAAGAGTCATGTACCACAATGTTCATTGCAGCTCTATTTACAATAGCCAGGACATGGAAGCAACCTAAGTGTCCATCAACAGAGGAATGGATAAAGAAGATGTGGCACATATATACAATGGAATATTACTCAGCCATTAAAAGAAACGAAATTGAGTTATTTGTAGTGCGGTGGATTGACATAGAGTCTGTCATACAGAGTGAAGCATGTCAGAAAGAGAAAAACAAATACCGTACGCTAACACATATATATGGAATATAAAAAAAAAAAAAAGGTCATGAAGAACCTAGGGGCAAGATGGTAATAAAGATGAGCTGGGATGAGGAGAGTTATATGGACATATATACACTACCAAATGTAAAATAGATAGCTAGTGGGAAGCAGCCGCATAGCACAGGGAGATCAGCTCAGTGCTTTGTGACCACCTAGAGGGGTGGGATAGGAAGGCTGGGAGGGAGACGCAAGAGGAAGGAGATATGGTGATATATGTATATGTATAACTGATTCACTTTGTTATAAAGCAGAAACTAACACACCATTGTAAAGCAATTATACTTCAATAAAAATGTTAAAAATAAATAATTAAATAAAAGTTTTTAAGAATTAAAGTAAAATAAAGTGAGCACATCTGGGTCTCAAGACCTTGTCTAGAGGATGCGTCCTCACCTGCCTTCTTCTTTTTTTGGTAAGAGTTCAGAGTCCCAATTCTACAGCAGCATAAGTGGGGATTTATCTAACATATTAAGTGTTTTATATGACCTATGGATGAATGTAGCAACACACTGTCAAATAGCTATATAGTCACACATCATGTTCTGCCCATTTTTCTTTTAACCATTTAGTTTTGGTTTTTTGTGGGTTTTTTTGCTGTACGCGGGCCTCTTACTGCTGTGGCCTCTCCCTTTGCGGAGCACAGGCTCCAGACGCGCAGGCTCAGCGGCCAAGGCTCACAGGCCCAGCCGCTCCATGGCATGTGGGATCTTCCCGGACCGGGGCACGAACCCGTGTCCCCTGCATCGGCAGGTGGGCTCTCAACCACTGCGCCACCAGGGAAGCCCCTCACCTGCCTTCTTGAGGGCTGTCTTCACCTCGTGGGCATCAATGGTCCCCGACTGGTTATAATCAGTTTTCCGATAGATCTCGTAAAGCAGGAGAAAATGTCCAGGTAGAAAACAGCTTTTTGTGGCCCCTGCAGAACCATCTCCCTCCACCCCACCACTTCCTCAGAAGGCCAGGTACACCCTCAGAGAAGGCTTCACTGATTCCTCCCAAGAAGTTTCCAGAACAAAATTAAGAGCTTGGGCTGAGGGCCGGTGCTAGTCCTTTTGCCCTGTGAACAGGGGAACTTCCTGTGACAGCACTGGCAATCTCTCATTGCCTCCTTAGTCCTTCCTGAACAGGATGTTCAGGTTTGGTGTTGCCTTTGACCATGATGAAGGATCTGGTTAGCCCAGGGCAGCAAACAGATCAGGAATGGGTGTCACGGAAGGCGAGGGTCTAGAAACAGAACAGAGGACAGTGACAAGAGCCCAGAGTATGCACAACAGGGAGAGAGGGGTTACCAGATACTTCTGAATCTTCAACCAGAGCGTCTTGAATTCCACCAGCCCCAAGGTGCCCGTCCCATTGCTCTAAGCAGGTTAAAGGCCAACACGATCAAGCCCAGATTCCACATGCTCTTTGGATTTTGTTCTCTTGTGACCTTGCACAGTGAGTGTCTTAAGACCTCAGTGAACATCCGTGTCTGTAGTAAGCAGGGCCCTGGGGGTCACGGTGGGAAAGGTTGGTGGGAGACAAATTCAAATAAAGATTAAAGAGTCAAACACTCACCAAGGTCCTCCTTTGAGGTCAGGTACAGAGCTAAGAGCAAAGGGCAAGTCAGGAGCCTAATGCCCTCCATTCATTACCATCCAGCACCCTCGTCATCCTGGGTCATTGAGGGGTTGAGCTCTGTAGTCTGTTGTAAATTCCCTTCCAGATTTAAATGTCTGCCATTGATAGTTGCTGTCAAAATGTTATCAGAGGGACTTCCCTGGTGGTCCAGTGGCTAAGACTCTGTGCTCCCAATACAGCGAGCCTGGGTTCGATCCCTGGTCAGGGAACTAGATCCCACATGCTGCAACTAAGAGTTCACATGCCGCAACTAAAGATCCTGCATGCCGCAACGAAGATCCCACACACGGCAGCGAAGATCCTGCATGCCACAACTAAGACCCAGGGCAGCCAAATAAATAAATATATTTTTTTAAAATGTTATCAGAAGAATCCTCAGGAGCACGGGATTGGGATTCTCTGCCACATGGTCTACACATGTTTGTCTGGTGTCCTGAAGGGGCTCTGAGCTTCTCAACACTGATTCTTGGGACCCTGGGACATGGTCCCAGGAGCACAGCTGCCTCATAGGCCACTGCTCAACCCAAACAGGCCAGGGGTTGTGTGCAATTCTCTGTGTCCAGCAATATTGATTAAGCACTGGGCTTGACCTGGAGGGCTGGTTTTGAACTGTCCCTACCCTCATGAAGTTCAGTCTCTTTGAAACTCTACCCTTTTCTCAGCCATCCCAACTAATCAATAGACACCAGCGTGTTACAGCGCAGATGTTAAAATTCTGAAACAGAACATCGTTCCCACCTCCTTCAACTAGCTAAACAAAAAGCCATGTTTACACCCAAGAGTATAAAGCTCACGCTTTAAGAAAGTCTGTGTCCTTATTTCCACAATCCACACTGAGCGTTGGATGCACTACAGCCTTCAAATCCTAATACTTCAACCAACATACCTGAGAAGAGTAGTCTACAAAGAGGGCTAACGCTCTGGTCTAGCTAGTCCCATGTATACTTGTATCTCATTTCATCCTCACAAGCTACTTATTGTTATTCCATTTTCCAGGAGAAGAAACTGAGGTTCAGAGCCTTCAATAACTGTGGTGGAGCCAGAACTTGGACTCCTGTCTGTTCCAAAGCCCTTGTCCCAGAGCACCAGTGTATCCTCAATCCCAGATGGAATTGCCTACGGACTCCCGGGCCCCATCCAGACTTAATGAATCAGTACCTCCAGGAGTGAGACTCAGGCAACTGGATTGTTAAAACCCCATGGTGTTTAAGTGCTGATACATGCTATAGTGGACCCCACGTTATATGATTCCATTTATACGAAAATATCCAGAACAGGCAAATCTATAAAGACAGAGTTGTTGCAGGGAGAGGGTTTCAGGTTGTTGAGAGGAAAAGGTGAGTGACTGCTAATATGGGTGCAGGGTCTCTTTTGGGGGTGATAAAAATGCTCTAAAATGGGTGGTGATGTTTATACAACTCTGTGACTATACTAAAAACCATTGAACTGTACCCTATAAATCGGTACATTGGATGGTATGTGAATTATATCTCAATAAAGCTGTTGTATTTACACAAGCCTCCATGGGCAGCTCTGCTGCATATCCTGGTTCAGAACCACTGCCCCAAAGCATCCAAACCATGGAACAGACCCTCTTGAAGAATGACTGAGTCACAGTCCTGCTGGAGCCATGAAAATGCAAATACCACTGGGAACAATGAGTGAGTGACTACAAGGTCACCCTCAAATCTAAGTTAAAGTCTATGGGCAAGTTTGAGAAGAATGATTCAGAAATCAAGGAACTGTCTGTAGAAAAATGAATCGACGCTTAACAGTTCTTTGTGGCTCACGAATTAAACTGTGGACCATGCGGACCTCACAGAAGGACACAGGGCTGGAGAGTCCCAGCATCTGAAGCTCTGGGACCGCAGGGATAGCACCCGCCCTCCGTGGCTGACACCCCCGGCAGAGGTCAGCACACGCGTGCTGGCTAACCAGGACCCCTCTGCATGACTACCGTGTAAGTACAGTTCATTCCTTCCGCCCCAAAGGTCGTCAGATCCCATCAGGGATGAAGCCCTCAGAACTGAGGGGCACCCTCCTAGGCTCCAGTTTTCAGAGAAATCCCCTTCACCAGCCGCACCATGGAGCACGGTAACCTGGACCCACCTGCGGCCAAGTTTCAAGTAAATTATGTTCCACACTTCTCCACTCTGCACTTCATTTAAGCTGTTCCTTCCGCCTAGGATGCCCTAACCTTCCCCATTCCTCCCCAAGTCTCTTACTCATTCTTCAATACACAGCGAGGGTTAAACTGGGTCAGAGTGACAAACAGGTTTTATCCGGTGTGATATTTCTCAACTACTGGTGGTGGCCGTGTCAATAGGGGGAGACAAAGACAGATGGGGATAGAAAGAGCCGGGGAGAGGGAGGAGGGAGGAGCCTCGTGGGAGGAGCCTCATAGGAGGAACCTCGTGGGAGGAGCCTCGTGGGAGGAACCTCGTGGGAGGAGCCTCGTGGGAGGAGCCTCGTGGGAGGAATACTGTGATGAACAGGAGGCAGGTCACAAATGCCACATAGTTGCGGTCTTTGAATTAAAGGATTTTAAACAAGTCACTTCAGCAGGGCACACCTCAGTTTCTTCACCTGTAAAACAGATCTCGCGCTTACTGAGGAGCAAAAATGAGATGACGTTTTCCTTTACAGCTCAAGCAAGTACCTGCCATATGCTCAGAAAATGCTGGTTCCCTTCTCCCTCTTTCCCTTGCCTCCGTCTCACTGGGAAAGGTGCAGGAGTCATGAAAATCAGGATCAGAGTAACAATAATGTGACATTTAAAGGATACATCCATCAGGCTGATCATCTCCCTGCAAGTGTTGATGTTGAATCCATCGAATTTGATGTCTGTTCCTAAATATTTAATAGAAAAGAGGGGAGGGAATCAGGATCACTTGAAGGCAGCGGAAATAATCTGCCTGGTAGGAAGCCACCAAGGATGCCAGCCAGAGTACGGAGCCAAATGTGAGCGCCACAAAAAGGAGAGAGCATGGCGGTGGGCTCCTGGGCAGGGCACCCTGTGGGTGGTACAGGTGGGCACTGACATCGGGGTTCAGTGTCTGAACCTCAGCTTTGCTACTCACAAGCCACCGGGACTTCAGCAAACTAATATCTCTGAGCTTTGGTTTCTTTCTCCATCAATAAGAACAGTACTTGCCCCCAAAGCTAATTGGGGATAAAATGAGATAATGTAAGTGAACTTCTTAGCACAGTGCTTGGTATATGGCAAGTTCTTAATAAACCAGCTAACTTTTTATTGGCTAGGTATTGTTCTAAGCACTGTACTTCTAACCCCATGTGGGAGATACTTTCATCCCTGTTTTATAGATAAGGAAACTGAAGCCCAGAGACGTTAAATAATTTGCTCAAGATCACACGACCCAGGCAGAGCTGGGATTTAAACGCAGGCCACCCGTCTCCATAGCCCAAGCTTTCAACCATGACGCACAGCCTCTCAAATGGCAGCTGTTATCCTTACAGCCATCCCTGGCTCCATACTCACCTTGCCCACACCTGAGAGCCAAGGCAGGAAGGAGCCAAAGACCCTGCAAATCCTCTCCTCTTCCCTGGGCTCTTTCTCTGCAAGGCAGGAGGGAGAGCTGGAGCAGGGCGGGGTGTCTCTGAGCCCTGGGGAGCCGCTCAGCCCCGGGTGGGCTCACACCCAGCCTCGCCCCTGCATCCTGCATGCTCACCCCCTGTCCTGCTGCCATGGGTGAACATGCCCACCACTCAGCCAGGAGGAAGCCTGAACCTGGCCCATCCCTGGGCCCAACAAGAAGCCAGTTCCGTGCCGGCTTACATGGGGCTGCGGATCAGAGGGAAGGAGCAAGGCTTTCCTCATCCTGGGTGCAGCTTGATCCTCTGACAGCCCCCGGGGCTTGCTAAAGTCTAAAGGCGGAGATCTGTCACTATCTAGGACAGTCAGAATCCTCCCCTCCACAAGCTTTCCCCAGGGACGCACTACAGAACAAGATCTTCAAGCTGCGCAGTTTCCCACAGTATCAAAGTTATTGATTTGGGGGGGAAATTTCACTTACTCTCAGCCCAGCTTCTTTCCTCCCAAGACTCAGGACTCTTTCCTGCAGGACCGGTTGGCCCCAGCACCAGCCCTGCCTTCATCCTGCCAAGCACCCCTCCGCTCCAGCCTCTCCCACCTGCTGGACGCTCTATCAGCCCAGAGGGAATCAGGGCCCCGGGTCAGAGGCCAAAGGCCCCTTGTCCCCATCTGCAGTGCCCCTGGCCCAGTGCCTGCACCCATCCTTACCCCACCCCACCCCCAGCATCTGTCTTAGGCTCCCAGACTTCCTGAAAAGCCCCAAGGAAGAAGTTACCTTTGGAAAACACCTCATTCAGAGTCATCTTGAGTTCACTGACACCGATCTCAGAATCCTAGAAAGAGGAACCCAAATGCAAATCACGTCAGGCCCTGACAAGCGTTTCAAGACATTAAATTCATGTAGAGTCAGACACCAGGTCCACTGACTCTATGATTTTAAGAGGCTGCGACATCTTTAGAAAACTCCAATTCACAGTTTCTCTGGGGCCCCCACAGCCGGGTGGGAAGTGTATAATTAATGGCGTGAGCGGGGTTCATCTTCTGCAGAAGGCTGCACATGGTGCCTGCTGCCTTTCTCCAGGCTTGCCTAAGCCAAGACCAAGACATGGCAAGAAGCAATAACAGGGACCAGCGCTGACGGGCCACACGCCTGGGGTGGAACATCCTCAAACCCTCGCAACAGCTCTGCACCCGTGTTAGAGTTAAGGAAACTGTGATTGCTAAACACCATACACATTCACCATGTAATTGTCGTTTCCATGTGATGTAACTGCTGGGGCTTCACAGCCACCAGTGGCAGAAAACTAAGACTGTCTCACCCCAAAGTGCCTGCTTTCCCCACTGCACCTGTGGGAGTCGCTATTTCACGCATAGCCCATCTCAAACTGGAAGTAGAGATTTAGGGGAGAAGGATTTCCCACGTGCATTTGGGATAAACACCGAGCCAGCGGGACGATGCGTCCCTTAACTTTGAGCTGGAGGGCAGATCTCGGGCAGGATGATGCATGAGGCTCAGAGAAGGGATGCTGGACTGAGGTCCGGGTTCCAGTCGTGACTCTGTCCCTTACTCTCCACGTGACCTTAGCCAAGTCACTTCCTCTGGTGAGGTGTGGTCTTATCACTTGTCCCCATGGGGCCTCCACCAGCCAGGCCCAGGCTATTCTACTGGAAACCAGGGAGGTGGGAGCTGCCCAGGGCAGCCTTGCCTGCGAGCACAGCTGGCCTCATCCGAGCACGGCACGGTCAGTCCCAATAATGAGACCTGGGGACCCTCTGAAAAGCCTCCAGGCCAGAATGGGATGTTGAGATCTTGGCCTGCCCCTCGCCGGGCCTTGTGCCCCAGCAAGCTCCTTAACTCTCTGTGCCTGACCCTTCACCCGCAGAGCAGGGACAGTGACCGACACTGTCCCACCGGGCAGGAGAGAAAAGATAAGGTACACGAAGAGCTATACAAATAGGAACTTTTACTTTGTTATCAGTCTTGATGTTCTAAATAAAATATGGTCCCTTGGCAGCGAAGGCAACAAGGCTTTGTTAGCAAAAACACTGGTCTGAGCGCCCATCTAAAACACAGATTGACTCATTTTTGCAAAGCTTTTTTTAAATGGCTACATAAAGGAATTTTGTTCCCAGGTTTTATTTTCTGCAAGGATTCTGTTGTATTTTCTTCTACTCTAGCCTTAAGTCCAGAAAGTGGCTCCGAGCTTCCCTGCAGGGTGGAGAGCATTGTTTTTCCCTTCTGTTATGGACCGAATGTTTGTGTTCCCCAAAATTCATATGTTGAAATCCAATCCTCAATGTCATAGTATTAGGAGGAGAGACTTTGGGGAGGTGATTAGGTCATGAGGGTGAAGCCCTTTTGAGTGGGATTCATGCCCTTATAAAAGGAACCCCAGACAGATCCCTCACCCTCTTTCCACCTTGTGAGGACCCAGTGAGACTTCAACAGTCTGCAAGCTAGAGGAAGGCCCTCCCCAGAATCCAACCATGCCTGATCTCAGACTTCCAGCCTCCAGAGCTGTGAGAAATAAATTTCTGTTTATTCTGTTTCATACGCTTCCCAGTCTGCGGTACATTGTTATGGCAGCCCAAGATGACGGATGCCTTCCAAGGCCCTTTGGCAAACCTTATTATCCTCCAAAGAGCAGTGCATTCACTGTCTCTATGGGGCCAGTTGTGACACTTGCACTCCTGGGTCTGCTCTGACTTATGGCCTCACAGGACTGGAATCACAATAAGCTAAGTCAGCAGGACAGGGAGGGACGGAGCAGGGGGCACACCAGCTTCTTCCCCTGGCTGCATGTGCCCCTGAGCGGTGCCGGCACCTGAGCCAACTCGAATTCCGCAGCCCAAGCTCCGCTGGTGTCCCTGAGGGCGGGCAGGGTGGCAGGCCGGTGAACTCTAATCCCAGGCCAGGTTAACTGAGCCGCCTGCCACCTGGGCTGAGCGATTCCTCTCATCTCTGAAGGATATTGATATAGGGAAGTTTTGCCTCCCCGCTTTTTATAAAGTCAGGGCTCTGATCCGACAGGGCCAGTTTACACGCGGAAAGGCTTTTGGCAGGACCTGGAGATTCGGATTTTCTGTTTTCTCAAAAAGCAGTCAACACAGCAAGAAAAAAGGCCTTGGCCCCAACATTCCTCTCCCCAGCCGTGCAGGAAAGGCCTCAGGTTTAAGACAGGAAGTGGCAACAAACAGAGCCGGGGGACCGGAGACCTGTGGCCTCATCGTTTATACTCACAAGATGCGAGGGGAAAGGCTCAGGTGAGCTGAGCTTTCCAGAGCACTCTCCTGCCCGTCTGGGAGCTTGTCTATGCCCTCTACTCACCTTCCCTGAAAGCTTCTCAAACAGGCTCCAGAGCTGGCCGTCTTCTTGAGCCACCTCACTGGGGTGTGGCTAAAAGGCAGGGCAATTGCAAAGTTAAGATGGGACTCGCCGAGGAGAATGAAAAACAAAGATTTAAAATTCATTCGCTCGTCATTCACTACATCTGTCGCATATCTGTCGTGTGTCGGACCCTGGGTGGATGGGGGCACATGGCAGTAAACAGGAGAGGTCCAAGGTCCTGGCCCCAGGAGCTCTCCATCCAGCAAGGTCCAGGGGTCTCGGGGCTTCCTCTCTCCGCGATGTGAGGACGTGATCCCCACCAACCCTGAATTTCTGATTTCAACCCTGAATCGCTTTCAGAGAACAGTGGCAACACTGACAGCAGAGAATCTCAGTCTAGGTCTGTGGGCTCCTAAGAGATTCGCTGATGACCTTCAGGGGGTCTGTGAACTTCAGACATTGCATGAAAATTGGGAGTAACGTTAACTTGGGTTTGCTTAGCTTTCACCAGATTCTGAAGTAGCAACATGATTAAAAAGGAGTTAAAATCACAGCCTAATGGAAACAGCAGAACTGGAAGCCAGAAGACAGGAGTTCAAACACCACACTGACCAATTACGAAACTCCATCTCAGGGCTCTGCCATCCATTTCCTCAAGTCCAGTATTAAATTAACTAGGCTTGTTACATGGGGTCATTTGAGAATCAAATGAGAACTAATGTGTGTCAAAGTCCTTCGAAAATTGCTAATCATTATATGAATGACTGTCCAGAGGCTTTCTGATATGACCATGGGCTCTTTCCAAAATGGAATGAAACTCCTCAAGGGTCATCACCAGACAGAAAAGGAAAAGTCACAGGTTTCCCAGATGTCGTGAAGAGTTTCAGAAAACCAGGTCAATTTCTTCCAAAACCAGCACTCAGGAAAGTACAAAAGGTCTGATCTGGCCCAATGATACTGTACTATTAAGCGTAGCAGCAGTAGTAATAGTACTTACCTTTGTTGAGCACTTACTACCTGTCAGGTACTAAACATAGATTGGTTCCTTTAATACTCATGAGTACTCTCTGAGATTGGTCTCATGGCTATCCCCATTTCACAGATGGAGAAACTGAGGTTTAAAAGTGTTAAGTAACAGGCCAAGATCACACAGCTGGTACACGGTGGAGTCAGGATTCAAGGTCAAGCTCGTGCGCTGTTTCACCAGCCACCAGTCCGACCCCCAGAGCAGGTGCTCTCAACACCCTACTGCAACTCAACCTCGCCAGGGCTCTGCTTCCTCGTCGATAACACGGGGGTTTTAATGCCTATCATACTGCTTACATTTATGAAGAGTAAATCCAAAAATACATCTAAAGTTTTTAGAAGAAATGATAAATACTTCTCATCACACATGTATGATTTTCAAGTGGTTTTGTAGAATAAAAGCTTTATATTGTCCATGTAATAAAATATACGATAACCTGAATCTAGTGTGACGTCTACAAATTCTGAACATAGAGTAATATTCTCTTATTCTGGGGGAAAATAAGTATGAACTGGAAAGAAAGGAAGGAAGGAAGGGAAGGAGGGAGGGAGGGGGGAAGAAAGAGAGAGAAAGAGGGACTTCCCTGGCAGTCCAGTGATTAAGGCTTCACCTTCCCACGCAGGGGGTGGAGGTTTGATCCCTGGTCAGGGAGCTAAGATCCCACATGCCTCGTGGCCAAAAAACCGAAACATAAAACAGAAGCAGTATTGTAACAAATTCAAGAAAGACTTTAAAAATTGTCCGCATCAAAAAAAAATCTCTAAAAAAGGAAGAAATAGACTAGAGCTATACATTTCATTAAGGATAAATCTCAGGGCTGCGGATTGATCTGGCCGCTCAGACCCACCTTCTCCAGCTCTACACCACCGGCATGAATATTCCTGCTTTCCAGTTCTAGTGTTCTTCCTGAGGGACTGGGAAGGTCCTGGCTATAGAAGTCAACTGCAGTAATAGGGAGGATTCTATTAAAGCAACTTTATGGCCTTCTTACCTAGGAATCATGCAGATATTAAAATACTGTATTTATAAAAATTACACAAGTGGTACATGAAAACATGCAATATCAAAGCATATTAAAAGTTCAGGGCTTCCCTGATGGCTCCGTGGTTGAGAGTCCGCCTGCCGATGCAGGGCACACGGGTTCGTGCCCCGGTCCGGGAAGATCCCACATGCCGTGGAGCGGCTGGGCCCGTGAGCCATGGCCGCTGAGCCTGCGCGTCCGGAGCCTGTGCTCCGCAACGGGAGAGGGCACAGCAGTGAGAGGCCCGCGTACCGCAAAAAAAAAAAAAAATACAAAAAGTTCAAGACCCCCTTGGAAGGGGGGGCGGCAGGATGAATTGGGAGATTGCTATTGACATTTGTACACTACTATGTATAAAATAGATAATGAATGAGAACCTACTGCATAGCACAGGGAACTTTACTCAGTGCTCTGGGGTGACCTAAATGGGAAGGAAATCCAAAAAAGAGGGGTTATATGTATATGTATTGTTGATTCTCTTTGCTGTACAGCAGAAACTAACACAACATTGTAAAGGAACTATACTTCAATAAAAATTTATTCTAAAAAAGTGAAAGAAAAAAATGGACACGGGCACAAACAGGTACATAGCAGGTACTTCACCACTAGGGGATGTCATTGCACATGGAGTTTCTGGATACCAGGGAGAAAGATACTTTTAAATGATGGCATACATGGTATGGCAAACGGTACTTCAGTTCGTTCACTCCTTCAAAAAACTATTTACTGGACACCTGGCACATGTTGGGAACTGTTCTGTATCTGTGTCTGAGATGTAGTGGTGAACAAGACATGGTCCTTGCTCTCAAGGACCTTAACGTAGTGGAATTATCTGTTGCTCTGAGAAAATATACATGAAAACGCTTTGGAAATGGTAAGGCAATCTGGCAAAAACAGGTATTAATTTACTGTTGTCATATTATATGTTGACAGCATCTGTGCAACCCTTCTCTAGTGTGTTTGTTCAATTGCTTTCTTTTTTCCCCCACCCCATTCCAAGCAGGCCCTTTAAATGTCCAGCTGTCCAAGTCTTGGAGATTTCTGGAGGGAGGAAAACAGAAGTTCTTGAAGGCAACGGCAATGGCTCTTCCTGTCTCCTGTAAAGTCTTAAGTCCCCTGAAGATATTATCCCTGTGGCGCGTGTGTGTGTATGTGTGTGTGTGTGTGTGTGTGTGTGTGTGTGTGTGTGTGTGCGTGTGTGTGTGTGAGGGGGAGGGGTACCGTAAAGAGAAAAGCGAAGTTTCCCTGAGACCAAGAAGATTTTGGCAGTTCCCAGGGCCCTGAAATATGGAAACCCTTGTATGGCTCCATACATGGTGCTCTGGGGACCTCAGAAAGGTTGTCCCCTAGGCCTGGCGACTCCTAGTTTACCAAAGATTCTAAGCCACAGACCTAGTACAGGAGCCCAAGAGCTGCCAGACATGAAGGAACCTATGAGCTGAGACAGTGGGCATCTCAAGGGAGAACAGTGAGGACCCGTGACTGGTACAGACTTCCTTTTGTTTTGGTGTTTCAGAAAACCCCAAGACCATGGGAGGTGGGGATGGTGCACCCCGACAGTGACTGAGATTGAACTCCTGAAATGGGGGTTTAGTAAGTTTTTTTTATTAAAGTATAGTTGATTTACGATATTGTGTTAGTTTCTGGTGTACAGAAAAGCGATTCAAATATACGTATTCAGAGTATGAGAAAGAATATATGTATATATTTTCTTTCTCATATTCTTTTCCATTATGGTTTATTACAAGATATTGAGTATAGTTATACTAGGTCTTTGTTGTTTACCTATTTTATATATTGTACTTAATCCCAAACTCCTAATTTATCTTTCCCCCTCCTTTCTCCTTTGGTAACCATATATTTGTTTTCTATGTCTGTGAGTCTGTTTCTATTTTGTAAATAAGTTCATTTGCATCATTTTTTAGATTCTACATATAAGTGATGTCATATTATATTTGTCTTTGTGTGACTTACTTCACTTAGTGTGATATTCTCTAGGTCCATCCATGTTTCTGCAAATGGCATTATTTCATTCTTTTTTATGGTTGAGTAATATTTCATCATCATATATACCACATCTTCTTTATCTATTCATCTGTGGATGGAGACTTGAGTTGCTTCCATGTCTGGGCTATTGTAAATAGTGCTGCTATGAACACTGTGGTTGCACGTGTCTTTTCGAATTAAGGTTTTCTCTGGATATGTGGCCAGGAGTGGGATTGCTGGCTCATATGGTAGTCCTATTTTTAGTTTTTTAAGGAACCTCCATACTGTTCTCCATAGTAGCTGTACCAATTTACATTCCCACCAACAGTGTAGGAGGGTTCTCTTTTCTCCACGCCCTCTCCAACATTTATTATTTGTAGAATTTTTGATGATGGTAGAGTCAGTTTTAAGTTGATTTAGCAAGGTAAAAAAAGGGGGAGGGGAGGAAGGAGAGTTCTTCCCACCTGAATTGTGGACTCAGATCCACACCCTCCACACTGGCACAGTGGCCTTTCTAACACACTTGGGACCACTAGGAGGAGCAGCTACTGTGAGAGACAAGGCCTGGGGGGCAGTGAAGAGGCTGAGCCGGCATCTACCTGCCATGCGGAAGGGGAAAGGGGCAGGAGGGAGAGCTCTGACCAGCTGGGACCACCCAGCGGCAGAAGCACAGAAAGGGCCTCTGGCCAGGAATTGCAGCTGACTCAAGGCAGGGGCCGCTACCGACCATTAGCTTAACTGCTGGGCACCAAGTCCAGTTCAGAGACCAATGGGAATGAGAAAGAACAGACAACGGGGCACACACTTTCTATCTAATAGACTCACGGCATAACTGCCCCGCCCCCAGGGCAAGATGGGTCCATCTTTGGCACCTCCGCATGCATCTGCAGAAATATGAGCTTACAAATTTGATATATGCCAAATAATACCACTACCCCTCACAAAACAGCCACACTCAACGTGCTGCCTCTGTGCACCACACCTGAGAAAGAGGGCAGGGACGGAGGGGTAGAGGGGATGAGGCAGGTGAACCCACAAACTGTGCATTTCTTCCTCCAAAGTCTGCTCTGAAATGACCTCCCCCATGGAGCCTCCCAAAGGAGGTGCTCACTCCAGCCCCCCCAGACTACATTCACACAGGCTTAGATCCATTTCTGGCATGAGCTGCCCTTCATCTTTTTCCATATGCTTCTGTCATTTGTCTAAAAGACTGGAGGTCTGTCTAAGAGCAGGGACTAGATCTCTTCCTCCCATCGCCTTCTTCATCCTGCCCAGAAGTGCTCAAGCTCACAGCAAGTGCTCTGAGGATCCACCTGCCTGAATGTGGGGGACATTCAGACTCCCCCTACAGGGTAGGAATGTGTTACAAAGCCTGGGTTCTGGGTGCTGCGTCTATCTCATCTAGTTTTTTAAGGAACCTCCATACTGTTCTCCATAGTAGCTGTACCAATTTACATTCCCACCAACAGTGTAGGAGGGTTCTCTTTTCTCCACGCCCTCTCCAACATTTATTATTTGTAGAATTTTTGATGATGGTAGAGTCAGTTTTAAGTTGATTTAGCAAGGTAAAAAAAGGGGGAGGGGAGGAAGGAGAGTTCTTCCCACCTGAATTGTGGACTCAGATCCACACCCTCCACACTGGCACAGTGGCCTTTCTAACACACTTGGGACCACTAGGAGGAGCAGCTACTGTGAGAGACAAGGCCTGGGGGGCAGTGAAGAGGCTGAGCCGGCATCTACCTGCCATGCGGAATGGGAAAGGGGCAGGAGGGAGAGCTCTGACCAGCTGGGACCACCCAGCGGCAGAAGCACAGAAAGGGCCTCTGGCCAGGAATTGCAGCTGACTCAAGGCAGGGGCCGCTACCGACCATTAGCTTAACTGCTGGGCACCAAGTCCAGTTCAGAGACCAATGGGAATGAGAAAGAACAGACAACGGGGCACACACTTTCTATCTAATAGACTCACGGCATAACTGCCCCGCCCCCAGGGCAAGATGGGTCCATCTTTGGCACCTCCGCATGCATCTGCAGAAATATGAGCTTACAAATTTGATATATGCCAAATAATACCACTACCCCTCACAAAACAGCCACACTCAACGTGCTGCCTCTGTGCACCACACCTGAGAAAGAGGGCAGGGACGGAGGGGTAGAGGGGATGAGGCAGGTGAACCCACAAACTGTGCATTTCTTCCTCCAAAGTCTGCTCTGAAATGACCTCCCCCATGGAGCCTCCCAAAGGAGGTGCTCACTCCAGCCCCCCCAGACTACATTCACACAGGCTTAGATCCATTTCTGGCATGAGCTGCCCTTCATCTTTTTCCATATGCTTCTGTCATTTGTCTAAAAGACTGGAGGTCTGTCTAAGAGCAGGGACTAGATCTCTTCCTCCCATCGCCTTCTTCATCCTGCCCAGAAGTGCTCAAGCTCACAGCAAGTGCTCTGAGGATCCACCTGCCTGAATGTGGGGGACATTCAGACTCCCCCTACAGGGTAGGAATGTGTTACAAAGCCTGGGTTCTGGGTGCTGCGTCTATCTCATCTTCGTCAGGAAGAGCCAGGACCTAGAAAATGTTGTGGCCCTGATGAATAAAGTTATCATCCTCAATATATAAAGAGCAGTTATGAATCAATAAGAAATCCAAAATGAATGCTATGCATCAGTGTCAGAGCTTGGCATACTAAAATGTGGCATACCTCATGTGGGTTTCCAGCTACTACATCCCCAATTTCCCTAAAACACAAAGAAAGAAAAAAACAAATATGAGTAAGTAAAACATATAGCTAATGGTTAGGTTCTTTTAGGAAGTTTTTAACTCTGCTGAGGGATTGGATTCCTACGCAAGACCTTCAGTTCCTACTAGCACCAAACTGCATAAACTGAACCAGGATCCCTCCCTTCACCTCCCCAATGCCCCCCCCACCCTGAGTTTTTCACCAGAGACAAGAGCTGCCAAGTTCAGTGGGTGCCTCATGGAATCTAGAATGTTCCCCCTGGTGGACCACTCTTCTGGAGAATTCTCTCCCCACCTTGCCCCAGTTACTATTCTCATCTTCCCTTAGGAACCCAGCTATGTGAATCCCTGTTGAAATGGTGTCTGAGGAATGAGCCACCAAGCCCACAGCCCACGTGTCCATGCATACACGTACATGGTTTATGTGGTACAGTGTGGTGTGTGTGTGTGTGTGGTATATGTGGTGTGTGTGTATGTATGGCATGTGTGTGTGGTGGACCACTCTTCTGGAGAATTCTCTCCCCACCTTGCCCCAGTTACTATTCTCATCTTCCCTTAGGAACCCAGCTATGTGAATCCCTGTTGAAATGGTGTCTGAGGAATGAGCCACCAAGCCCACAGCCCACGTGTCCATGCATACACGTACATGGTTTATGTGGTACAGTGTGGTGTGTGTGTGTGTGTGTGGTATATGTGGTGTGTGTGTATGTATGGCATGTGTGTGTGATGTATATGTATGGTGTGTGTGTGATGTGTGTGTGGTGGATGGGGGGGTTTATACAATGTGTGGGGTCCATGTGTGTGGTATTTGTGTGTGCGTGTGTGTGTGGTATGTGCAATGTGTGTGGTGTATATGTGTGTGCTATATATGTGTTATGTATGTGTGGTGTGTGTGATGTGTGTGTATGGTATGTGTAAGGTATATCAGGTATGTGTGGTCTGTTTGTGGTGTGTGTGTGTGGTATATATGTGTGTGGTAATATGTGGTGTGTGTGTATGTACAGCGTGTGTGTGTGGTGTGTATGTGTAGCATGTGTGGTGTGTGGTGTGTGTGTCTGTGGTGTGTGTGTTGTGTATGTCTGTGGTGTGTGTATGTGTTGTATGTTGTGTAGTATGTGTGGTGTGTCGTGTGTGTGTGTGTATGTATGTGTTGTGGATGTGTATGGTATATGTCTGTGTTGTGTGTGTGATCTGTGTATGTGGTGTGTATGTCTGTGGTGTGTGTGTGTGTGTGTGTGTGTGTGTGTGTGTGGTGTGTGTAAGGGAAGAGGCGGTGCTCTCATCCAGATCCTCCTCTATGCAGTGCCCGTCTCTGCTGCGAGGAAAACGCTCTAACCAGGCTGTTACTCGTGCCCTTTCTCTCTAGCCTTGACCTTTTTTAAGGAAAACTCCCCCATGTCCTACAGACCAACGTGTAGGGGCAGGAGCGGGACACCTAGTGAAGGACCCTTGAGATCTATGATGTTCTACAAATTTCTTCTGGGAGCCGGGGGTGGGTCCCGCACAGTGACAGGGCCTGCACCTGCGCGGAGCCAGGTCCCTCTGTCACCCCCGCCACCCCGGAGGGAAAGGACACGCCCAAGGCCTTGGCCTTCTCCTCCGAGAACACCCTCAGGCAGAAGTCGCCGTCCTTGAAGGGCCCGAAGGTGGACGGCACCACCGCGTACTGCCCGAGGGGGCAGCTGCACACGTGCCGAGACCTCGCGCGGGTTGACGTAGGTGCTGGAGCGGGCGGAGGCTGGCGGCCCAGGAAGAAGTCTCGGCCCAGGTGCTCATCCGTGTGGCTCTCCAGCTGTTCAAAGCAACAGTCAGGGTCAATGTCTTGTGAAATCCTGGAAGATGAAGGCCCCAGAGTTGGGTTTTATCGCACTAATTTAGGGACGGTTGATTTTTAACCCTGGGCTGAGAATCAGGAAGCCTTGGATTCTGTCCTGAGCTCACCGTGTGTCCATCATCAAGTGTATTCAGAGCACCTCTGGGGGCCCGGCCCAGGTCGAGGCACTGACCTTGACTACGCCACTGACCTTGGCCAGACCCCTTGCCCCCTTCCCGCTTAAATGAAGGATTGGACAGCAGGTATGCTCAGTGTGTGTGCTCAGCTTCTCTCTGGATATTTGTCCTCGTGAGTCATCCCTCACTGAATCCAACAGTCTCTCACTCTGCAGCTGTAGCTGGGGGTGGGGCACCGAGCTCCCCAATACGGGCCTGTGGCTTAAATCCTGGCTCCCCAGCAACAGCAGCCAGCAGGGCCTGCTAACCTTGGCCTGGCTTGGAAAATTGCTCTGCGAGGTAACCAGGGTGATCAGATTTGGGGGAGTGGGGCAGGGCAGGGAGGCAGACAGAGGGGGTGGCCACCCCGAGGGAGGCCTGGCCCTCCTGGGAGGGGCAAGATGCTCCCCAAGACCCATCTGTTTGTTGGAGGGAGAGGGAGGTTGTGGTCATATGCCACGGGCTAATTAGTGGCTACAGAGTGCTTTGAAAACACTGTTGCCGGTGTTATTACTGCTGTAATTAAGCCTCCCCATTGCACTGTATCTTCATGACCAGTCTTCATCAAGATGCCTGTGTCAGAGCGCAGGCGCTGGTAAGCTGCAAGGGCTGTGACTTCTGTGTGACCCAGAGCTGGGCTGCCCACCCCAGGGTAGACAGTGTCTATTCATGGTCACCCGACCCTCTTTGGATCACAGGTCTGCTAAGCAGGGGAGGAAGGCAGGGCCACCTGCATCCACTGCCCTGGTCAGGACTCCACGGGACCCTCGAGCCTGCCCCTGCTGACCTGGGCACTAGAGCAGCCACAGCCTTGGGATTCCCCCCCACCAGAAGTTTTCTACTCTAGGCAGAATGCTGTGGGCATGGCCAGCAAGGCCTTGGCTGAGTGCAAGTGTTAAGGGGCTACACGTCATTCCTGCCCTCCCTGATGATTGCCAGGGGAGGAAACAGGCAACCAGCAGGGGAGGAGGAGAAGTGTGGGGCGGGACGCGGGAAGGGAACGGGGCAAACTGAGCTCTCGCAGGAACCCAGGGGTGGGACAGATTGCAGAAGCCTCACCTGGGAGGCCAGAGTGAGAGGTGGAGAGCGCGGAGGCAGGAGCTGGGGCCCCTCTGTCCTACTGGGGACTCCACACAGGCATGTGCCACCAGGGCCCTGGCCCTCATCCCTCGCCGTGGCCTGGCCCAGCCACGAGTGTGTGGGCCCAGGGTCCGCGTGAGCGCCCCTGGGGGGCTTGTTGAAAGTTCAAGTCCTCGGGCCCCAAGCCAGGCCTGCGGCATCAGGGACTCTGGGGCTGGGGCCCAGCAGCCTGTGCTTTCACAAGCCCCCAGGCCTTGGAACCGCTGACCAAAGACCCACCGGCACTTGCAGAGCACAGGCTCCACCGCGACGCGTGGAGAGCACCGGGACATGCTCCTGGAGGCTCCACTGTGTGTGCAGAGGACCTCGCTCTCATAAACGGGCCGCTTCTGATGGGAGCCACCATCCATCAGACTTAATGCACGTTTGAATTTAATTACTTTTGAGGAGTGAAGAGGGGCATGCTCTAAATCATCCGTACCCTCTTGTCTGTTGCCTCCATAACCAATAATACGCATTTGGGAGCCAGCAGGCAGGCTAGACCAGGGATCGGCAGCCTTGGAAGAAGGCATAGGCTGGAACCTGTGAACGTGGGCCTCACTGGCACATGCTACCAGGTGGCCAAGGTTGAGAACCCAGGGGAGCAGGGATTAGCACAGCAGGGCAAACGCACCCCCACATAATTAGAGTGATAGACTCCGGCTGGTGTAGCCCCAGACAGAACAAGTGGTTCCTAACCCTGGCTGCACGTTGGAATCACCTCAGAGATTCTGCCATAATTGGTCTGGGCATGCAGATGTCTAAGAGCTCCCAGGTGTCCCTAGCGAGCAGCCGAGGAGAGGCTCGCTGGGCTGGAACGAGCTGGGACCTGACTGTGTGCCAGCTGCACGGCTGAGGCGGTCTCACAGCACACCCCGCCAGCCCCTGCCCACGAGGCCGCCAGGATAGCTGGGTGAGGCCTGGGACCGCAGCAGGAAACCCCAGATGTAAGTACGACCCTGATGACACGCCTCTCTAACCCAGCTGTCAATCACTGAGGAGACGCAGGAGAAGCTGGAAGCCAAAAAGATAAAGTTGGTGCTTCCTTCTCTTATCAGGTATCAGGGCCTTTACTTCTGTCGGCTAGATAAACAGGAGCCTAAGTGAGCTACAGTCATCTTGTTTGGATCAGACCACCAGGCACACAAGGGGCGAAGGTCACCACTGTCCCCTTCCTGGCGGGTGGGACCCAAGTGTCTTTACCAGCTCTCTCAAGGTTAGCAGCTCACCGGATCCTGTGGGAGTCGGTATGTGGGAGAACCGGCTTCCATCAGAGGAAGCACATGCCACCGGGTGCCCATCACGAAGGCAGACCAGCTGTTCCTTACCAAGGAGGACGGCTCCGTCAGTGTTCACATACCTCTTTGGGGACCTACAGGGCGGGAGGAAAGAGCATGTCACCTGAGGGTGCCGCGGGCCTCCCTTTGTGCCTTTGTGCCCCTCCCCACGCCTGGCCCACAGACTGTGCAGCCCTGGGCCACTGAGAGGAGCTCTGTGCTAAAGAGAGGGTCATCAGCGTTTCTGAAACTGGAAAGTCATTGGTGAATTTTCAAGGCCATCTGTAGACCGCCGAGCCCTAGAAATCCGAACGGAAAAAAAAGGTTCTACTTTATTTTCATATTGTATAATCTACCAGGATCCCAAATGTTTGAGGAGTACTAACCCTGGGGGTTCAATGAGAACTAACATCTCACAGACCTACAGACCTGGCCTCCAGATCAAGCGCTTGGCCAGAATGGGGTCTCACTCAACTCGAGACATCACTTAATCACCACTGGCTACAGGGATTGGTCCAGGAATAGGCACGTGACCCAAGCTGAGTCCATCACAGACTTCTCTAGGATTTTCAAATTGGAACCAAGGGAAGGGGCCCCCTTGTTTTATGTGGGTGATATTAGAGAGACTGTGCAGAAAGCCAGACCAGGAAGATGGCATTGACACCAGAGGGGAGACGTGAAGAGAAAGGGTCCTGAGAGCAGGCATGTCCCCTGTCCTAAGCATTCCTGTCCTTCCCTGGGTTTGGTGACATGAGCTGGTAAATTCCTTTTTCACTAGTCTAGGTGGCGTTAGGTCCTATTATTTGCAAATGGAAATGGTGATGCCCACAGGAGATCGCAGAGGCAGAGTGGGAGTCCTCCCATGCCAGAGAAGACTCCGAAGAGGGTTCAATCCCCCCTTGTCCTTTTCCCACCTTTGCCCCTCCCAAGCAGGCTCTTTTGACCAGAGGAGCAGGAAGGGCATTGTTTGTGGCTTAGGTCTGTGGGCAACTGCCAACTCTGAGGGAAAAAAATTAGGGAAAATTCGGATCAGCTGGCATCCTCACTCTGGAGCCCCCTTTTATAATTGGCAGCAGAGGTAGAAAAGTCTGCAGTCACTGTCACTCCTCCAAGTTTGCATCTAAAGCTAAAATCCCGCATGCAGAGGCCCTGGCTGTCTGGGAGAGCAGAGGTCCTGGGGGATCTGCCTCCCAACTGCCTGCCTTCAGCCCCTGGGCAGGGACTCTCAACCACCTAGGCTGTCTTTGCATTCACCCCGCCCACCGCCACAGGCAATATGCTCGAATCCACTGCCAATTGTCCTCAGGCAGGAGCTCAGCCAGCCAGCCAGGCCTCAGGTGGCACAAGTCCCCAGCCTTGCCCACTGATGGATGGAAAGGGACAGTCACCTCTGAAATGCAAGATCCCGAATGCAAATGACAGGCCTGCGTGGCAGGAGCCTGTTGTCGCAGCAGGAAGATTACAGGGGAGAGAGAGGGCGCCAGACAAGCAGGGCTTTTTAGCCTTTGGGGGTTTCTGGCTGTCCCTCAGTCAGTGTCAGTTTTCCCACCTCAAACCAGACTCCAGTTTGCAGACAGTTAAAGCCAGAAGAGGCAGTTCCAGGGGTCAGAGAACGGTACCCCCTGCAATCCCTACATGCCCTCTCTCCAACACCAGGTACTTTCCACAAGCCCAGGCACAGACACTCCCTACAGGGCTGTACACCTTCCTCACCCTAACGTTAAAGTGGCTGTGTTCACAGATGTCATGCTCTAACTTATATGCCTCTGGCTATAAGAAGAAGGTCCACGGCTCACATACATGGGGTTATTTTATAAGCAGCTGTAAACTAATGCCTGAAAAATTGACTTGCCATATATATTATTTACAAGAGCAAACGCCATGCCCACAAAGCTATTTCCGTGTGTTAGCTCACGTCCCTTTGAAAGAATGCTTTGTTGATCTGGTTATAGAAGGTAGAGCTGGTGGATGAAGAGCTGGTGGCCACAGTCCCCATTCAGCCCACCCTTTGGCCATGCCCGCCTCCTGCCTGCTCTCCCAAACTGTCACTTCCTCTCCAGCTGTCAAGAAGCACATGGTGTCCCCTATGGCTGCAATGTTCTCCCTCGTCCACCTTTGAAATCCAGCTCATTTTTTGACGCCCTGATCAAATTCTCCTCCTCCACGAAGCTGTCCATCTCTGAGGAGACCTCAGCTCACCGTGTTGGTCCCCGTCATAGCAGATCTGACCTGCCCAGTAGTTAGTGGAGTGTGTATGTGGTTTTCCCCTCTAGATTGTGAGCACCCTGAGGTCAATAACCTCGTGCTCTTCCTCTGGATCTCAGCTTTCAGCACTGGCACCTGGCACGTGGCAAATACGCACTAAAGAAGTGTTGAATTGATATGCATAGGGTAAGTGCTTTCTTGTTTTTTTTTATCCCTATAAGCAAAAAATCTGTTTTGGTGCTACTTACATCCTAGGTGGGGATGGAAGGGATAAGCTGGAGTAGAATTGGAGCCTATTTATTTGCAATACTTTTCTCCAGCCATCAAGCTGCAATTATTTTCCAACTCCCATTCCTGCAACACAAAATACTCACACATACACACACACACTAAACTCTAAAGCTCTAAGTTCCAAAATAAGAGAAAGAAAGGGGCTGGAGGTCACATGAGCTTGACAATTGCACTTTTCCTTACTGGTTTCTTATAACAGTACTTCTTTTTCATGCACTTATGTATACTGAGATGTTGGGCTTCCAGCCAGCTCTTGGTGTTTCTGATTAGAATTGTATTTTTCCCAAGAAATTCACTTTTAACAAAATTCTATAAAAACAACCACCACGAATCCCTCCGGAATTCGTTATAAAAAGTCTTTGCCTATGTAAAATAAGTGGATTCCAATTTGATCCTGGCTAGGCTTGTCAAGACCCAGAGGTCTTGCTTTAACCTATTTGTCAGGCTGCGAAATCTATAGAGGGGTGGTTACAGGGCAAACTGGGGTATTGAGCCACGCACTGCAGCCTGAGCCCTGAGCCAGCTGTGACCTTCAGTCCAGAGACACCAGAACTGAAAATGACCTGGGGCTCCTTTCACCCCAGCCCACGCCTTGTGTGTCCCAACAAGTGTTTCAAGGTTGCCCAGGGAGAAAGAGGATTTGTCTTTGGCTCCCTTCCCCCACTCTGTGATGTCCTCATACTCCTGTGTCACCTTCTTGGCCCCTGTCCCCTGAGAAGCCTATACCTGGAGAGAGTCTAATAAGTGTAGTTACACTGAACCCTCAATGACAGACAAAGCTTAATGAATTACACGTCTCAGTGTTAACAGTAGAGATTTAAGCCAGAGGAATGAATCTCTAACTGTGGAATTCAGGCCTCAGTAAGGCCACTGGGGGAGGCATTTTGGGGAGCAAGGAAAATGCTTGATTAGGGACATCCAAACAATAAGAAAGATTCGCTTCAATTGCTGGCCAAAATATTCTGACCAAAGACATCAGGCGTGCCGTGACGGCTGACCCCAGCTCCAGAGTACCTTGTAGACAGCATAGCCGATGCTGAGCATGCCCTGTCCCATCCTCTTCTGTCGCCTGTGACTCTTCTGCATCAGCCCCAGCAGCAACCGCGCAGCAGGGTTCACCAATGCCCTCCTCCTGGTGGTCGTCTACCTCATTCAAACAGATTTTGAACTGGGGATTCGTCCAGTAAGTGGCTAGAAGTCACCCAGGAGATGGTGGCTCCCCCCAGGAGGGGTAAGGAGATCTGGAAAAATAGAATATGAAAGGAAGGAATTTTGATCATCCCAAGGAAAGCATAACTCTGGCCAAACTGTGACGGGTAAGCAGGCCTTGGCAAGTTTGCTTTACAAGGTGGTCAGCATTTCCTCCTATCTCCCTACCCCACCCACATACCAGCACGCACACCCCACAGCATGTGGAAACTTTACACTTGTCCACTTGATCAACCAGGGCCCAGATATACTTGACGGGATATTCAAGGTCCCGTGGTCTCAGGGCTACACTGGGTCCCCCTGGGAAGGAAACTCCAAGTCTTCTGGGGAAATGATTAACATCTCCTTGTTCTCAGCCTGCGAAGAACTGGCCTGTGAAGATGGACCCATCTCCTGGAGGAAGGAGGTCTCTGGGAGAAAAAGCAGGTCCCTGAAACAGATGAGGACAAAGTCCAGCAAAGACTAGCTACCAAGGAGGCCTCTCCTGACAGACTATAAAAAGATGATCACTCTTGCCCCCTGGGAAGCCTGTCTGATGGGCCCCTGCTTCAGATCACAGCCCAAAACAGCCATGATTGCTGGTTCTCTGTCCATTGATCCAGGGGCCCCAGTAGATGGCTCAGCATTGCAGCCAGTGATGAGACACTCCCTCAAGAGTACGTCACTTAATAATGCCCAAGGAATAATAATTGGCAATTAAGAAGCATGCCTGCCATACCACCCATGGATATTTTAAAACACTGCTTCATTTCAAATATGACCTTAAAAAAAAAAAATCTCTCCAAATAGTGACTGTACAAGCCAAGGCACAGAGAGGGCAAATGGGTCATCCAGGGGCACACAGCAATTCTATGACAGACTCAAGTGGCAGAGTATGATTGAGGAAGATAGGCTTGACAGCCATCTCCATGCCAGGGCCTCAATAATTTCAATAATGATGTGCCCTGGGGGAAGAAAGGGGTGGGGGAAGGAGGGAGTGCTTAGCTACTCTAGATAAGGGTCCAACCTGATACAATAACAAGGCGTTCACAGGTGACCAAGAGCCACTGGTTATTATATTTTCTTAACAATAAAATTACTTATTCAATTCCACCTTCCCAGAACTTCCACTTCCAGATTTTTTTTTAATCTAAGGCACAAGTGTGTAGATTTTAAAACAAAATATCTGTCGATTCCAGAGGAGCCAGAGACAATTCTGTAATCTTCTATACTTACATCATTACCAAAGGGCAGGAACAGTCCACCTCTTCCCGACAGCTAGCTGGCGGCACAGATGGGGTAGCAATTTCGTGCAGACAGATACCTTAGGCACCCCCTACAATTCCGAGCTCCCAAAATGATCCATGCAAATTTCCTACACATTTTCTAAGAGCTTGCTAATGGTGAGCATATTTTAATTTCTCCCAAATGCAACATTACTGCGATCCCTACATTTTTTGTTGACTCCTTAACAGAGCTAGAAGAAGAAAATGGGTCATAAAAAGAACACATCCCATTTGTATAACACTACACCATTTACAAAGCGCTTCCGAAGGTGGGTATTATCCCTCCACTTTGACGATTGGGAAATTGAAGCTCAGAACAGGGAAACGACCCTCCCAGGGTCCCAGAGCTGTCGCACCGGGCATCTGAGCGACAATGGCAGGAAAGGACCACCCTCCTTCCATCTCCACCATCAGAAATGGGAGCTCGGGTTGGATGGGGGTAATGAAGAAGAGACCCGGTCAGGACCCAGGACTGCACCCACATGGGATTTTATTCTAATGCTGCTTCCACGCCCTGAGCACAGGCCTGCAATGAGCTCTGTCGTGAGAACAAGGCCCAATGCTTACAAGTCGAAGTCGGTTAACAATGTCAACATCAGACCAGGAGGGACATGGGGCCTGGGGAGGTGGGAAGTGGAGAGGGTGGGTTTTGCTTTCTTTCATTTCTCCTTAGAGATGTGGGGTTGTTTTTCGGAGTTTCTTCCTCTGGTGCTGCCTCAGCTGATTCAACCTAGGAGGAGCCTATATGTGTAGATATTAGTGGTCTCCCACGAACAGGGAAGGCTTCCCACCTTTAACAAGACGAGAGCCCGGGTTAGTGCAGAGGCAGCGGTTTGCGCCAGACTATCCCTACCAGGGAGGGAGTTCTGATGACGACCAGGGGAGCGGACAGTGGCCACCCCTGACGCAGGCTGTCTGACTCAGGGGCAAACAAAGCAGAATGGCCGCTTGGATGGATGCGGTCTACTGATACAGTGATGCCGAAGCCGTGTCCCTCTAGCACACCATTAGCCACTGTCCCAGGGCGCAGTGGGCCGGTTGCCAGCCAGCCGGGCCACATGGGGATGGAGGAAGCCCCAGAGAAAAACAAGAGGCCTCGGTGCAGGGTGACAAGAGCATGGTTAGTACGAAGAAGAACGGCCTTGGGGGGCAGGGGGCAGGTGGGTGAAGCAGAGACAGTCTGAACACACAGACGCTGAAGAATGATGTTACCTGAGATCAGGCCCCGGGTGAACGGCTGCGGAGCCACCACCTACCACTGCTGCCCTGGCCTCCAAGCCCCAGAAAGAAGCTGGGCCACCAAGGGGTGCCAGGAGCCAGAGAACAGAGTGCAAAGGCACTGTCCCAGGATTAACACATAAGGGTGCCCAGCTCTGGGAGGACAAGCCAGAAGAAGGTGAGCGCGGCAGCTCCCGCCTCACCTGGGTAGTTCTGGCAGCCGCCGGCAGTGGAGCCCCATATCCAGCACCCGTTGAGCAGAATCAGGTTCCACTTGTGCACCTCCGCGCTGCTCAGGGAGTCCAGGGACGGGGTGCAGATCCCTAGCCGAGAGAACTGCCTCAAGAAATCCGAAAAAGACATCCTGGGGGCAGAGGGGCAGGTGGGCTCTCAGTCGAGAGAGCTGGGCTGGCGAAGTGATGGAACGCATGCCCCCGGGCACGGGACAGACCGAAGGCCGTGGGCTAGCTCGAATCTTTTCTGCAGCCCACTGTACAGATATGCAGGGGTCATTGACCACACTCCTCACTATTGTTACTGTCTCCATTTTTCTTAGAGAACCCCCTCTCATAACTAACCAACCAGGCAAAGAGACGAAACCATAAACTGGAGAGACCCTGGCAGGTAAATTGAACCAATCCACCATCTCCAAGTTCCCTCCTGTTTACGTCTAACTGGTGTTAAAGTTGGAGCCTAGAGATGGCCCCTAAACCACGTCATAGTCTTAGCGGTGTCCCTATTATCTTCCTTAGCCCATGAGTGAAGGAAGTTATCTTATTTTGATGCTATGCTAAATCTTGGACTTAAGAGATAGGAACGGTGCTCCTATTTCACTGGAAAGATATGGAAACTGCGGAAGACAAGCTGATAGCTAATCCGTGTTGAGGCCCAGCTATCTTGGTTTCAATGCTTTAGACGTACTGGTACGGAGGTAGAACTACTCTGGGGTAAAAGGGGGAGGAGAAAGAAGCCCTCCTGGCTGGGAACCGTGTTGAATTCCTGGAACACCTAGAGAGAGCTGCCCACCTGTGAACCAGGAGTGGACCCACAACTAAGGGGACAGCACTCCCGCAGGTGACTCTCACCAGAACTCTCCATCCTCAGTTTTCTTGTCCAGCTTTTCTTTCTGCCTGGGATCTATGTAATTCCACGCTGGTGCACTGGGAAAGAAAGAACACAATTTAAAGTTTTTTTTACAGGAAGCAGAGGTGATCATTCCTGAAGGGTTTGCTGCAGTGCAAGCTGTTTACTGCCGCTCAACTTCCCCCTGAGAAATGGGGAATACCGAAATGACAGCCAGGGGTGGGAAGGGGGGAAGGGACGGGACTCCACGGGCGCTAGCAGGGTGACCCCAGCCATGCAGCAGGAACACTGCGCCATGGCTTCGCTCTAAGTTCACTCTCCAGGCAAGTTTTACATTCATGTCTGATTCAGCCCCCCAGGCCCTGATCACAGGCCTGGGCAAGTCCAAGGCAGGAGCTGTGAGAATGGCCGTCACAGGCCACTCCACCCCTTCTCAGTTGGTGAGACGTCCTTCTGACTTATCCATCAGTCTGAAGTGAAGATACTGTGAGAGGGTCTGAGCATCTCTGGGCACATGAACATGGTCCCCTTCCTGAGCCTGCAAAATGACAACCAGGCCCAGTTTTGTGACAATTTCCATGAAGTAATGTCACCCTGTGAGGCCTCCTGCTGGCGGCCTTTCCATGGCAATACCCATATAATTTGTTGAAATGCCATTTCCAGCTACCTGACCTTTAAGAAGTTAGGTTTTCCTGAAATATGTATGCAGCGCTAAATAACTGAGCAGTATCTAGATCCATCTTTAAAAAAATCCCTTCCCTGATTGCTTTCAGCAAAATGTGAAGACCTCCCCGTCGCTGCATAAAAGCTGGGACATACCCAAGCCCAGCCTCTTCCTCCAGGAGGGCTCTCAGGACCCCTAGGGATCAGGGAGGGGAGCACCCAGGGCCTATTTAGTTCATGGAAATAGTCATTGGATCAGACCAAACCTCAGGGGCTTCCCTGGTGGCGTAGTGGTTGAGAATCCACCTGCCAGTGCAGGGGACACGGGTTCGATCCCTGGTCCAGGAAGATCCCACATGCTGCAGAGCAACTAAGCCCGTGCGCCACAACTACTGAGCACACGTGCCACAACTACTGAAGCCCGCACGCCTAGAGCCCGTGCTCCACAACAAAAGAAGCCACCGCAATGATAAGCCCCCACACTGCCACGAAGAGTAGCCCCCGCGCGCCACAACTAGAGAGAGCCCGCGCGCAGCAACGAAGACCCAACACAGCCAAAAATAAATAAATAAATAAAATAAATTTTTTTTTTTTTTTAAAAAGAGCCAAACCTCAGAATGTGCTTGTTATAAACAAAGATTAGGGGACTAGCTGGAGAATATGAGATCTGACCTAAATCTCCCAGTTAGTTTTTTGAAACTTAAAAAAAAAAAAAAGTTCTAATTTAAAGACATTGGGCTGAGACTAGGGATGTTACCTCAGAGATGCAGCACCCTCCTCCCCCAGCAGCCACGCATAAATACCCCCGGCTGCGTCTCCAGATGCAGCCTTTGGGGCTTGCCTGTGACCACCTCACACCCGTGGACCTGCCCCAGCCTGTTAGGGACTGAGCAGCATCGGGGAAAGGAGATAAAGTCACATAAGCCCCGTAAGCAGCTTGGGAAGCAGCTGCTGCTTAAAATGGCCGAAACTGGGGTTTCAATTTCATTCAGCCATGACATCCTTTGGGGGCAGTTTTCAGAACTAAGGTTTGGGGTTTTGCTCCATCATAGGCAGGAGAATGAAAAATCTTTAATATAAGAGGTGATCCATGGCCCTGGGGACGTGTTTCTTCATGACACAAACCTCAAGGGAAGTACCAGTTACGAGCACTAATGATGTGTGATTAGTTCATAAATGTAGTAAAGTTCCCTTCCAAAGCCCTGGTGGCATCATGCGGTGTGGACAGCACGTATGAGGTACATACGAGGCTTAAGGATGTGCTGGTGGGGTGGGGGGTGAGATGTTATTATGACCATTCCCACTCCTGGTGGCTCTTCACCAGTGACACTGGCCAATTCTCCACCCTTCCCCAGCGCCGACCTGCCTCCCCCGTGCCAGCAGTGCTAACTAGGATGGAAACTGGGCCATGCCCTCTCCATCCTCCCGTACCACGGTGGCATCGATTCCAGGGCACAGCTGTCCCAGGACACCACAGGAAGCCTCTGTGTCCAGGCACCATCTCTGACCGGCTGCCACTCTCCACTGGGAGAGGTCTGGGCCCCTCCGTTCATTAACGGCTTTGTCGGGAGAGATCAACACCCACCCGTAATGAGCTCTGGGGGAGCGGGCGCCACTCCCATTCGTCCTCTCTGCCTCTGGCGGCCAGTGGCTCCTAGGATCCAGTTCCTCTTTCCAGGCACGTTTCTTCTTGACGCTGAGGGGTTTGGCCTTTGTCAGAGTGACCATGCTTTGTGGAGTGGAAAGAATCCGATGGAGAGTGATGGGTCTCGCCTTTGGATGACTGCGGTGGTAGGTAGAAAACAAGCCAACCCTCCGGCGCTCAGCAAAATTCCACTGAGCTGTCAAACTTGCAAATGCCAAAGCAGAGCAAGGAATCGAAGACTACAGCTGAGTGGTTTTTGTCTGGCTTTTCCCCACCTGGAACCATCGAACAGTCTTTTCTGAACGGGCTCTGTGGTTTGTGGACGGAAAGTGCCGCCGAGGGTACGCCACTGTGGGTCTCACGGTCACTGCGTGTTTTGCATGATGCTTTCCCGCAGAGGAGGTGAGAACGGACGGAGGGAGGAAAGAACCTACTCATCGCTCCAGGCCCCCAGCCATTCCACTTTGCCCCACGGGCTCTGGAGTCTCATCAGCTTCTCTGGATGGCCCCGGAAATCCACCTGCAAGGGCCACAGACAAAGGCAACTGAATCACCGCGCATACCCCTGCTGCCCTGCGTTCATGTCCTCGCCTGAGAGAACTTGCATTCAAACGCCCCTAAACAACCACTTATATTTTCTTTTAACACATGTTTTCAAGCCTTAGCTAACTACTCTATTTTCCACAATCTGGTTGACTCAATAGTAAGTCCAGCATAAAAACAAGTGTCTATCTGCTTTAACTTGGATTAAAATTTGATAGTTGACTAAGACTGACTCAGTTCTTAATATGTGAGACCTATTGACAATCAGTGCCCGCCAACAAATACTAAGACCAGAGCAGTTAGCATTTTTTGAGCAGGTAGTATGAACTAGGCATGGAGCTGGGCAGTTCAGATGCATTATCACCTCATTTAAACCTCACCACAATCCTATAAACTGGGTGCTGTTATTATCTTCATTTTCATCTCTCTCAAAACTCTGAGACCCAGAGAGAGTAGATATATGTATATGTATAACTGATTCACTTTGCTGTACACCTGAAACTAACACAACATTGTAAATCAACTATACTCCAATAAAAATTTAAAAAAACAAACAAGCAAACAAAAAAACCTCTGAGACCCAGCCAGAGGGGTTGAGTTATCCAAGATTACCTAGTTAGTAAGTAGTAGATGGAGGACAGGCACCCAGGCAGTCTGTCTCAAAGCCCATAGTGGGAAATCCATACATCCACCTTCCCCTATTATCTATGGAACACTCACCGGGAGCCCCCATGTGTGCCTTTGCATACACGTGCAAACACGACGGACTGTTCTGTCTTCAGTGTCTGACCTTCTTTTGTATCCTCTGTCAAGCCCTCACCCAGTGTTTACATATACGTGCTCAATTCATATTTGGGAACTGACTTCATTAAAGAGTGTATTTGTGAAACACAAACACACGTAGTGAACATTCATGCCTTTTTAATAAATAACAAAAACTGAGACAACCAGTGCGTTTCCTTTTTTGCCTTGGCCATCAGGAAACCCAAAACAAAATTAATTTCTCAACTGGAGTACTGTCTTTAGCCTAGATTGTCTGGTGTATTTTACCTTTGTTGTATGTTTTATTGTGTCTATGCTTTTCATTGTAAACCACTGCACATCCTTTTTGGAGGTGAGCAGACAGTAAATAGAAATAAAGAAAAGTTCAGCCCATGCTTTCTCGTTGGGTTGGAACGTAAGGAATACTTGCGTTCCTTCCCACTATCACACCCCACCTTGAAAGTTGGGGCAGGTTTTACTGCCTTTTTCTCTTTGGAGATCCTATGGGTTTCCACTGCTTTACCTGTACAAACATACTTTTTTTTTTTTTTGCCATATAACATTCAGTAAGATATACTTTTTTAATGCTTTTCTTTTTTTTTCAAGTTATTTATTTTATCTATTTATTTTTGGCTGCATTGGGTCTTCGAAGCTGTGCACAGGCTTTCTCTAGTTGCGGAGAGCGGGGGCTACTCTTCGTTGCGGTATGCAGGCTTCTCATTGTGGTGGCTTCTCTTTTTGCGGAGCACGGGCTCTAGTGCTCAGGCTCAGTAGTTGTGGCAGATGGGCTCAGTAGTTGTGGCTCACGGGCTGTAGAGCACAGGCTCAGTAGTTGTGGCACATGGGCTTAGTTGCTCCGCGGCATGTGGGATCTTCCCGGACCAGGGCTCAAACCTTTGTCCCCTGCATTGGCAGGCGGATTCTTAACCACTGTACCACCAGGGAAGCCCAAACACCCTTCTTAGAATGAGTGTAGATCTAACTGACAATTTCTACAACTTTCCTCCAAAACTTCGTCCCTCTTCCAGGCCACATCTCAGAGGATAGCCTGCATTTAGTTAGAACCCATAGAGCTGAAGCTCAAAGAGGTTACGTTATCCATCTCTGAGTGGGTAAGAGGTAGGGGGGCCCTTGTAATAAGCAAGAGCTGAGTGTGGGTCAGTGCCAGGGGCTCTGTGCCACCAGAGATGCTGCACCAGCAGGGCAGGGAAGGGCTAGGTGGTGATTCCCTCTCTTCCTCTCAGGGATGCCAGGGATTTACGGTAGTATGATTACGCATTGCCCTTCTGTCTCCCCATGCCCAATTTACCTCTTCGACTCCAGTGACAGAGTATGCGTGACTCTTAACCAGCTTCAGGCTGGTGATGGCTTCTGCTGCAGCTGCACTGGAGACCTGAGTTGAGAGTAAAGTCCACTCAGAGTGTCTGACCCTGACCTTGTTGGGGCCAGTCCTACAATGCTTTCCAAGGACATGCTACACAGCCACAGGGCCCCAGTGCAGGGCTGGGGTGGGGGGGCAGGCACAGCAATTAACCACAGGTAAATAGAGCTCTCTCCATCCAAACCCTCTTTGATCAGGCCTGCCTGCCAGTCCTGGAGTATGACTTACCAGCCTTTGAAATGACACAGGAAGCGGGAAGCCATTTATTCTCCAAGAAGGACCCCATGCTGCCTGCAAAAGACTAATTATCCATGACAGTTGTCTGGACTGGCCCTGGTTCACCAGTGGCGGTGGGTGTCCCCAGGGTCCCTCCTCAACAGCCCCTCCCTCTCCCCAGACCCCACATCACTTCTCCACCAAAAATACACATATCTTGCTGGGGTTTTTATAGGGAGGAGAAAGGGGGATTGCTCTTGCTTTGTCATTCACGTGTGTGAGATCACCAGGTAAGGGTCGAGAGAAGGAGAAAGCGCAGGTGAGGGGCAGGTGACAGCAGAGCACGTGGCTGGTGGCCTCCAGGCTCTGGTCTACACACTACCTTGGAACCGCATACAGCCAGCCCCCAGCCAGGGCACCACCCCTGGTTCAGAACCTCTTCCCTTTTCTTCAGTGGTCTCAAGGCCCATCATGTATTGTCAATCACCATATTTGTTTTCCAAAATCCCAAGATTACTTAGCAAGAGGGGGTAGCAAATGTAGGGCCCAGGATCCAGGGATCAAGTCTGCATTCTTAGGGCAATTCCTGCAGTACTAACGGGGTTTAACACTTAGAACTCCTATGGTTTCTGAGTTTATGAGACCAACTCCAGTTCCTACCCATTAATTAGGTCTTCCCACCGGCTCCCACGTGCTAGGGACAATATGTCACAGGACTTGCCCTGTAAGTCCTAGACTCTGCTCTGGCCCAAAGCCTTCCCAGCCTCTAGCCCCTGTCCGGTTCCTTCCCTACCACACATGGGGGGTGGGGCAGCAAAGAGAAACCGTCCCGGCTCACATCAGTGGAGCAGGCCAGCAGAGACCCTGCTCGGAGGGCCTTCCAGATGATCTGAAACAGACTGGCTGGTGGCTTCTTCAGCTCATAAAACTCAGAGATGCCACCTGTGAAATCCTCAAACCCCTCCACTGTGGACCCTCCAGCGAGAGCCTCATAAGAACTGTTGAGCCTGTTGGAAAAAAAAAAAAAATACGTGCATCATCCAGAGCCATTAGCAACCCCAGCGAGGGGACCACATGGGATGGGGTAGGTAGGACATGGTGTGGTCTGGAAGGTACAGGAGGGCCTTTGCCAATTCTGTCTGTGGGCCAGGGAGGGGCTTAGGCACAGTTTCACGTGGCCAGCTCAGCACTTTTCCAGGAGCAAATCTCAGATCACCTCTCACCAAGCCATGTGCTCTTTTAAAAACCAAAGTGCAATCTTTCCAGAGCTGACCTTGGCTTCTTGGGTTTCTGGGGGTTGGGGGCAAGGCTAGGGATGAGGGGGACCCTCCCTCAAAGCTGAGAGGCATCCCTTGGGGTTTGCTTTGGGAATAGGGCTGGGAAGGAACAGGGGTTGCACAAAAGGGTACCAGACAATGAAACTAATTCCAAGAACCCCAAAGAAGACTTTGCACATTGAATGCCAGTGCGGAGGATGACTCCCAGGCAGAGGGTAGAGACTTGGATGAGTTGGGGATCTAAGCACATTTGCTTTCTTCTTCTTCTTTGTCATTCTTTTAAAAATTCACATTGACCTAAGAACTGACCCGGGGGTTTGAAAGAGGACAAAGCTGAGACACCAAGAAGCTAAGTGGTGGTCCCAATGCACTCATTCATGTGGGACAGAGCTGAGCTTTTAACTTGTAGCCCAAACTTCTGTTTCTCTTAGTTACGGAGGGGTACTTCACACTGGGTGCAGGGGCTGGGAGCGATGGGCTTGGCACCCAGAGTCTGGGGAGGGGCAGGTAACATCCTCCAAGGAGACTGCGGAGCCCCCCAGCTCCTCCCCGCCCCACTTACTTGGCGTAGGCCTTCTCCAGCAGCGCGCTCCAGAACTCACTGCCCTCCTCGGAGTGCAGGAAGAGCAGCTCCCCGTCCTTGGTGGGCAGCCTGTCGTCCACCACCACCTCCACCCACCCTCCATATGGCCAGAACTGCGGGAGGGAAACACAGCGCCCATTCACAGGGATGAGCTGAGAGGCAGAGTCAGCGTCCTCAGGGGACCTCAGAAGGAGCGTCTGTGCTGATCGGTGTTCCAGCCTTGGACCTTTAATGAACTCCTTAAGAGCAGGATCTGTGTCTTACTTATCCGTGCCCATAGCAGATGCCAGCAAAAGCAGGAAACATCGAGTCCAGTGGCTGAGTAAACTTGCATCACGCAGTGGCAACAGTAATGCCACTAGGGCTCCCATCTCCTGACCCTCACTCCAAGGCGCCTTCCTCAAGGCCACACGGCCTGGGGGGAGACAGGAGGGGATGGACGTGTGGATGACTGGATGGACATGTTAAAGCGAAGTTTCTCAAACTCAAGCACGCATCAGAATCCCCTGGAGGGATTATTAAAACCTAGGCTACTGGGCCCCAAGCCCAGATTTCTGATTCTCGGCATGGGTCCCAAGACTATGGAAAGTAGTGTCAAGGGCTGCGAGCAAGGCAGGATACCTGAAAATGAAAGATTCCCCCGTAGTTCTCCTGGAAGTTCTGGTCCCTGGGCACCACGCGGTAAAGCAGCTCTTCATTCAAGGGGAGGGAGGCAATGGCCGCCAGAAGCCAGCAGTCACCTGCACCATGTCGTGGGGCACACACACTGGTCAGGCCAGGCCTGCAGGGTCCCTGCTTTCCCTGACCCTCACTGGCCCATTCAATCTGACTCCCTTCTGGGTCAGATAGTCTGGGACTCTTCTCCTCCAGTGTCTGAAGGTCCTGCTGCCTCCTTGGAAGTTCTCAGCTCCTCCCTTCCCCCCACCTGCCACATGCTGACCATTCCACATGTCCAAAGCTCTCAATCCGTGGAGTAGAAGGTGCAAAGAAAGAGAGGAAGAAGCAAAAATCATCCTCTTTGATTCCTTAATAACAACTTTAAGAAAACATGTGGTTGGAGGAAACACTGAAGCTATTTGGCCAGCTCAGGAAGCGCGCGCGCGCGTGTGTGTGTGTGTGTGTGTGTGTGTGTGTGTGTTCCTTGCTCCGCCTGGCCTTGGATAACGGAGAGTTGTCTCTTCGTGTCTGTTGGAGGACTGCCCTTTTATGTTTCAGAGCTCACCATGACAGCTTATAACACTCCTGAGATACTGATTAGCATGAAAAGATCATACTTTTAGTCAGAAGAAATAAAAGTCAAGAGAGGTTCAGAATGTTAGGGCTCAGTGTCGGTCACTTTGGAGATCCAAGTAAATGCAGAAGAAAACAGAAAACTGCTTTCCGTACAAGTCGGGACCCCCCAGACCCGAGCCCCTGAGCAGTACCTCCACGGAAGGCACCATTATCCCCCGTGGTGCCGACTTCAAAAGATTAAGCACAGCCCCAGACCCTTCACTGACCTTAGCATCTGTGGTGGATCTGTCATCCTGGAATGGATGTAAATTTGTCTCACATCTCATTTATAGGCTTCTTCTACAACAACCTCTGAGGTCTCAATGTCCTTACGTGTGCTGCTCATCATGTGAAGGAATAGTTCATCTTCCTGGCCCGACAGCTGCCTCTTCCCAGTTTCACTCCAGAGCCCTACCTCTAGGAGTTTAGGGTTTGGAGACAAGTTTCTCCCATTCCTATCCCAATCAAATGGCTCCAAAATCCAGCCTGTGTGTCTCAGCCTTCACCTTGTCCACACAAAAAAATCTGAATCTCTTCACTATATCTTCAGATAAAAGCCCCTTCAACCATTTAGAGAACCTCTGAGGACCTCGTCTAACTCTCTGTGTTCCTTCCACGCTGTGGTCCAAGCTGCACACATAGTCCAGGATGAACACACCACGGTTCTCTCAGACGTGGGCTGCCTGAGCAGGTAGTCAGTAAACTGTGACACAGGAACCCACCTCTGAGGATCCGTCATCTGCTCAGTACGGCTCCATCACCAGGTTATCCTAGAAAACCCTTTGCTCTATCTGCCCTCATCTCTCTCAACAGAGAGGCTCATGATTTGGTCCCAAATTAATTCCTTTCCCCGACCAGCCTCATATATTCTCTCCCTCTCCGTCTCTCACACGCAGTTACTTTTTGAAGAGCTTTTCTGACCCAGAAGCCAGCCCTGCTCCTGCCTTCTGCTTTCGCTGACAAACGCCCTCCTCCCAAGGGCAGTGGGCCCCCAGGTGGGGCCAGAGCCGGTAGCCGGAGGAGATAAGGGTTGGTACAGCAGGCACGGGACTGTGGCTTCTCACTAAAGAAGACTCAAGGGGGGCAGTACCTCATTCAAAGGCAACTTCCAAAGAGTGGATAAAATAACAGGTTTTTCTCCTCTCACTCCAGCCTTCTTCCTGGCAACACCTGTGATCACCTCTTTTCTCTGCTCAGAAATCTTCAACTTCCTCCATTGCTTAAGAACAAGATAAAAACTAACAGGGCATCAAGACCCTTCACAATATGCCTCCACCCTACTTCCCCAGCCTGCCTCCCACCGTCCGACCACCATGAGTCTGATCTCCAGTCGAACTCGGATCTGCACACACCACGCCCTGGTCTTTTCCAGCACACGCTTTCACTCATCCATCCCCTCGGCTTGTAGAGTCCTTGCTGCAACACCACCCCCTTTCCCCTCCTCCACTAAGCCTTCCCCGATGCCTCTCATCCTCCAGCCACAGGTCACCTCTTTTTCTCCGTGTTTCCCAAAGACCTTGTTTATACTTCTCTGTGCACAAGCTGCTTCCCAATCCAGTGCCTGACCCACCTGGGCGTCCCGTGTGCTCCCTCCTCAGAGCCCCCAGCACCTTCTTGGGCCACTTGAGCAAGACTGTGTCTGCAATCTCTTCCTGCAGAACAGGGATGTGGATTCCCCATCCCGGCATCCCCAGCAGGTGGCTGACACATAGTAGGGGCTCAATGACTGTTTGATGAATAAAAATAAATATGTGCAGAGAAAGACAAACATCATATGATATGTGGGCGTCCCGTGTGCTCCCTCCTCAGAGCCCCCAGCACCTTCTTGGGCCACTTGAACAAGACTGTGTCTGCAATCTCATCCTGCAGAACAGGGATGTGGATTCCCCATCCCGGCGTCCCCAGCAGGTGGCTGACACATAGTAGGGGCTCAATGACTGTTTGATGAATAAAAATAAATATGTGCAGAGAAAGACAAATATCATATATGTATCACTTATATGTGGAATCTAAAATATGATACAAATGAACTTATTTACAAAACAGAAACAGACTCACAGACACAGAAAACAAACTTATGGTTACCAAAGGGGGAAGGGGGGAGGGATAAATTAGGAGTTTGGGGTTAGCAGATACAAACTACTATATATAAAATAGATAAACAATTAGGTCCTATCATATAGCACAGGTAGGACAAGATGTTCGATATCTTGTAATAAACCATATTAGAAAAGAATATGAGAAAGAATATATATATATATATAAAACTGAATCACTTTGCTGTACACAAATATTGTAAATCAACTACACTTTAATAAAAAACGAAAAAGACTTTAAAAAATTATTTTTTCATCATCTTTTTAAAAAAGTATTCATTTATTTATTTACTTTTGGCTGCGTTGGGTCTTCACTGCTGCGCACGGGCTTCCTCTAGTTGCGGCGAGCGGGGGCTACTCTTCATTGCGGTGCCAGCATCAGGGGCCCCTGCCTCTAGAGCTCGGGGGTAGAGGGAGATAAGGGAAGACCACGGCGGAGGCGCAGGCCTCTGGGGAGGGGCAGGTGACTGGGCTGCAACCCTCCCTGCGACAGGCGGCCGGCCTCTCACTGAGATCAGAGCAGCACCTGCCCTCATGACGAGGTGCGGTCCTGGTTCTCTTCTGATACTGACGTTCTTGCTCCCACACAGCTGCTTCCAACAGCCCACCTGGAATATCCCTTAGACATTACAATTCAGGGCACGGACACAAAGTGTCCCTCGGTTGCTGACACCAAAAGGGGCTGCCCAGCTGGAAGAGAGGTTACCTTTCTCTTCATCTGCCTCACTGTTGCCATTTCCCAGGGTCCACCTGCCTCTCAGGGCCAACACAGAGCTGCAAGGAGATGCAGCGCGCGCACGGGCTTTGGGATGCCTGCCAGGGACTCCGTAACGTGTGCACGCACTGTCATCACAAAGATGCTTCCTCTAAGGCACGGATCCAATGAGCGTGTTCCTCTTCCGAGAGCTCTCTTGGGAAGACAGACATTTATGCCTTCGCTCAGAACATTTCAGGAACGTGTTTGGGGATCTGCCTGGATGCTTGTACACATTCATCACGTTCTCCTCCGTGTCCTCCGTGGACACACGGCTTGGACCTTGAGCATAAGTTTAATTTCCAAAGGCAACTGAGAGCCTTTTGGATCTAAGGTTGGTGGTGAATAAGGTGCACAGAAAAAGCTGGGAAAGAGTCTTGATGGACAATGCCCTCCTCTCCAGCCACTTTCCAGCAAGGGCGGGTCCCGGTTAGAGTGTTGGCTGACCAGGGAGCTGGAGGGGGAGGGTTTTGCGTCACTGACCTTACCGGGGGTCTGCGACCAGCTGAGCTTTGTTCTTCCTACTCCTTCTTCAGGTTATATATGTAATGGGTTTAACATTTATTAAAGTAACAAACTGATTAATTTTTGTACTCCACTGAAATAATGCTCCCCTCGATCTCCCCACCCACTGCATCAGCAGGCCTCAGGGCTTCTAGTAAACAGCAGGCAGACCCCAGCCACTACAATGAAGTCTTTGCTCTGTCAAAAACTCATTTTAAGCCAATCAAGAAATAATAATCCTGAGTCAGGTTTTCTTTAAAAAAATAATAACTCTAGGGCTTCCCTGGTGGCGCCGTGGTTGAGAGTCCGCCTGGCGATGCAGGGGACACGGGTTCGTGCCCCGATCCGGGAGGACCCCACGTGCCGCGGAGCGGCTGGGCCCGTGAGCCGTGGCCACTGAGCCTGCGCGTCCGGAGCCTGTGCTCCGCAACGGGAGAGGCCACAACAGTGAGAGGCCCACGTACCGCAAAAAAAAAAAAAAAAAAACCCTCTAAATTCAAAAATTCCATTTACATGTTATCAAAGCTTGATGATCTAAACACCTAGTGTTATGATAAACCCTAGGTAGCAAGAACTTGGGCTATGACTTAAGAGAATTTTCCAAACATGGGGGGGTGAGTGGACATGCTTCTGGACTACAGGCAGGAGAGAGGACGGGACAAAGGAGAAAAGGTCAGACATTGGAACTGCTTCCATGGCCACTCTTCCACCTTGAGGCTGAACAATGGCCAGAGCAGGAACAATAGTAAAACCACAGAGAGATTAAAGAGGAAGCCGAAGCCGAGAGGGTTTACGCCCTGCTTCCCCCGGGGGACATGGGAGCAGAATAAAAATGGCATCACGGAGTGCTCAGGTGGAGAGAAGGTGAGAGACGGTGGTAGAGAGCGCCCCCAAGTTTGCCTCTGCCGTCAGATAGGGACTGAGCTGAGGGCAGGGAGGAGAAGGCAGGTCAATCCCACCACAGAGCCCACGGCGACCGCGTGGCTCAGGGCCAGGCCCAAGGCGTGACAGCGCACTGCGTCGGGCCTCGGTCAGCCAGGGAAGGTCCACTGGAGCCCGACAGCACCAGCAGAACAGACCACACCACACGCTAGTCCCAGGAGACCAGTGGGACCCAGAGGACAGCAGCGGGCACCCGAGGGCCAGCCAATCTTCTCCCATAGGCTGGGGGACGTTCAGCCTTTCCTTCCATGCAGGCACTGTCCTGGGGAGGCCGGAGAGGGGCCGGCCTTGAAGAAGCAAGAAAGCCCCCAAATAGAGTGGCCGAGGAGGAATATTTATCCGAAAGAGACAAGAACCCGAAACAGGCAGAGGCAGAAAATATCTTTTATTGGCTTGTTGACGTCCCCCACCTCCGCCGCCCAACTCATGGTCAGTGCAGACCGGGGCTCCCAATCAAGCCGAGAGCAGTCGAGGAAGGTAAAGAATGCCATGATGATTGCACATCTGAATGGAACGCAAAGATTCTGACCTGCTAACGTGTGCTTGTTTTCCAAAAATCCATCTTTAATGTTTTGTCACAGCTGAGGCCTCCTTTGTCCCTTCTTCGCGGTAAGGCGGCCGCAGTGTTTCATACTCAGGCTTCTATTTTCGCTCAGCACATTAGTGCCAAGCAATCACCAAAGCCTCGCTCCTCCCCTCCCTCCCGTGGGTTAACCTGCCTTTTCCAGTCCTCGGCATTCAGTTCCTGCCTTTTTGACGACATTAAAACACATACACACACACACTTGCGGCCGTGCTGGCTTTGTTGACAGTTCCCATCTCTCAGGCTAGACTGAGAGCTGACTGGAGGCCCCAGCACAAAATGCTTCCCTGAACGAAGTCATGTAGGTAGCAAAGTGTCAGATGGGATCTGACAATTCATATCCTAATTACCAGCAAGAAAGTCTCATGGCTTAGCCCATTTTGCAGTTGATATCTCGAACAGGGAGAGATAAAACAGCATACATTAATACTGTATAAGACTAGAACCAGGGGCTTCCCTGGTGGCACAGTGGTTAAGAATCCACCTGCCAGTGCAGGGGACATGCGTTTGAGCTCTGGTCCGCGAAGATCCCACATGCCGCGGAGCAACTAAGCCTGTGTGCCACAACTACTGAACCTGCGTGCTACAACTACTGAGCCTGCGTGCTACAACTACTGAAGCCTGTGAGCCTAGAGCCCGCGCTCCACAACAAGAGAAGCCACCACAAGGAGAAGCCTGCGCACCACAGCGAAGAGCAGCCCCCGCTCGAGAAAGCCCTCGCGCAGCAACGAAAACCCAAAGCAGCCAAAAATAAATAAATAAATTAATTAATTAATTAATTAATTTTTTAAAAAAGAAATGTGACATTAAAAATTTAAAAAAAGACTAGAACCAAATTGAGAATTTAGAGCTACTGTCTTAGTTAATAAAGCTCCTGTAAGTTTGGGATTAGCAGATATACACTACTATTTATAAAATAGTTAGACAACAAGGACCTACCGTATAGAACAGGGAATTCTATTCAATATCTTGTAATAACCCATAACGGAAAAGAATCTGAAAAAGAGTATATATATATATATATATATATAACTGACTCACTTTGCTGTACAGCTGAAAACAACACAACATTGTAAATCAACTATACTTCAATTAAAAAAGGAAAAAATATTAAAACTAAAAAAAAATTAAATTAAAAAGCTCCTATAACATAGTGTATCCGGCTGGAGCAGGTTTCTCTAACTGAGCACTGCTGACACTTTGGTCTGGATAATTCTGTGGGCTCTCCTGTGCACTACAGATGTTCAACAGCACCCCTGGCCTCTACCCACTAGATGCCAGTAGCACCTGCCTCCCAGTGTGACAGCCTAAAATGACTCCAGACACTACCAAACATCTCCTGGGATGGAGGGTGAAGGATCATCCCCCCGCCACGAGACCTCATGAGCCAGAACATCCACAGTAAAATCAGGGGTTGAGGAAAGTCTGCACTGGAGGGAGGTTGGACGAAATGGCTTTGCATAAGTCTTCGGTTTTCAACAACTGCTCAGTATGAAAATGTCAGTGACGAGGATGATAGTGATGTTTCTTTAGTCTATTACTCCTAGAGTCTTCTGGGAACCACTTTCTGCTTCCCCTTTCCTTCTCTCACTCCTGTCTGCTCTGGTCAAAGAAAATTATAACAGCCAAAGGAAGGCTCTGACTCGCTCATCAAGGTCGGCACCCAAGCCAGAGGAGGGTGTCATCTTACCCAGCTTCCAACATTTGCTCGTCTCAAGACCTCGGGTGTAGCATGATTAGACTCAGGCGCACCCACCTGGATTTGGAAGAGTGACCATTTGACCCCCTGCGCACCCCTCTGAGCTATATCATTCTACCATTCCTCTTTCCCTGCAAATCATAGAGATGCCAGCCCTCACCTCCGCAAGCAGAGGCAAAGCTAGACAGTTCTGAACCTGGACGACATCATTTCCACTGGATGCCCCCAGCCCCCTTCCTGCAGCCAGCCTCCATCCCAGACACCCCCTCTGCCCTCTCCCCAGGCTTAGCCCTGGAGCACAGACATCTGGCTCCAGCTCTGCAGTGGCCTTTTGGCATCCTCAGGGCTCCTGTTTACTCTGAGATTATTGTTACCTGCCCCCCGCAAGCCACATCACTCCCTGGAGCGGTGCCTACCCAGGCTGGCCGGGCTGTGCACAGGGCGAGGGGAGTGAGGGACTCAGCCATGTTCACACCCCCTACATCCTAGCAGAACACTCCATTTACATTCCTGTCCTCTTCGAATCGTTTGTAAATCTCCCCTATCTCGTACCAGCCTCCAACAATCCTTGGAAAACATATGTTTGGGAGGTTCCCTTCCTTCAGGTTTGGGAAGTAGTTCTTATATGTCATCATCACTCACCAGCATTTAGCAATCACTGCTCATGTAGGACACTGGGACAAGAGCTATGTAAAAGACATGGTCCCTGCCCTCGGGGAGCCAACAAGCTTAGAAAAGTCAAAATAACATGGCCTTTGCCCTCAGAAAGCCCGGGTTTAAATCCTCAGGCCCTGACTTGTCTGCTGAGTGACCTGTAGCCAACCCTCAACTCTTACGATCCTGTTTTCTAATCTGTAAAATTGGTTTGTACCTCACAGTTTATTGTATAGGATCATTTAAGCAAAAAGGACTTATTTGCAACAAGAGAGATGTTTAAGAATATACATAAATATCAACCTCCAGTTGGAAGAGAGGACATCAGGACATAAAAAATATAAAAGATGCACATGGATGTACATGTAACAGCAGACATATTTTTAGGGGGCCTCTTGAGTATCTTGATTAATGGTCCCCTATGGGTAAGCCAGCTTCCCTCTACCGTGACCCCACTTGCCAATACAGCTTCAGGGAGAGCAGAGAGTGATGGGCAGGAAGAGGTGGGCTTCAAAAGTCCAGAGCAAGGAGGAGGGGTCCAAATGGGGTGAGGTGAGCCCAGAGGACAGGGCCTCTTGGACCCTCTCCAGGTGGGACTCAGAGAGAAAACCATCGTGGGGAGAAGTTCTGCACCAGAGAAGGCGTGGGCAGCCCCCACAGAATTAAGAGCCTGGTGAGCCGTGATGGACCGAGGTGCTTGGCTGACTCTCAAGAAACCCCCTGAGGTCCCCTGTGGCCTCAGCAAATAAAGGACAGAGGCCACCAGTGTGATGCCACCAGAAGGCAGGGCAGGAGGCAGACCAACCACCCCTCAGCAGACATGGCCAGTGCACAGGAGGCCCCATATGGCCATCTTGGGAAGGAGGGGACAGAGGAGAAGAATCTGGAAGACTAAAGAGTTACCCAAAATGGACCGAGTTACGCCAAAAACGACTGTTTCAACTACTGGGTTGGACAAAGTTTTAAGTTGAACTGGACTAAATTTAGTTAGCTCCCCACTTCCCTAGCCAGGGCTCCTGGGAAAGATGAAAGCAGTGTTAGATCAGACTTGTGCTAAGGGCCACACCCAGGGACTCCAGAGGAGCTGTCTGAGATGAGCTTTCAGAAAGTCTCCCACGGTAAGCGACACTTCTGCTCAGAAGGGACAATTCCAGTGGCCTCCCCGTATCCAGGGCTAAACAGGAGACTCAGCGTCTCCTGGACTAGTAGGTGGTGGTTCTCGGGCTCTGTCTGCAGTGGTCTCTTTCCCTCAGACAGACTCGGAGTCAAAGGAAACGTGTCTGGGAACAAGTCACACTCACAAGTCACGATGGACCCTGCTCTGCCCGGGTCCATTTAGCATTACTGCCTCCCGCCCTGAGTTACGTGTTAAGTGCCTGCTCTCTGCACCTTCTTGGAGCCTGCAGATGTACTCTGAGCTAATGGGCCGGGCATGCCTGGCCCCTGATAAATCCTGCCAAATCCCAAAGTAGCTTAATCCAATGCTTTTTGGGCCAGGTGCATTCTTACAAAATGGAGATGAGAACAAAAAGACACCCCAAGCTCAGCCCTTCACCCTCCAAGAATTTCCCTGAAATCACATAAGGCCCCCCCTTCGTCAGCATCCTCCCAGAAAGGAGAGTGCCTTCCTACATTTGAACCTCTCAGGCTCTGCACCGGGTAAAGGGGGCATTTAATCCCCACTTTCCAGATCCGTAAAGCTGAGGCCCTGAGCAGCTACTTGACGTCTCAAGGTCAGTCAGTGTCAGAGCCAGGTCTAGTGCAGCAGGATGATTAGCTTGCTGCCTTTCCACACCCTGCAGAGCCCTCGGAAGCCGAAGCAAATGGGATTATCCCCCTATATGAAATATTGCGCCCTAGACTCCTGGTCAAGATGATCATGAAGTTTCAGGAACCTTCTCGCCTCCCCTGAGACCACACACAGCTTCTCCTTAGCCTCTCCTCATCCCCACTTTAAATCTGCCTTCACTACTCCTCCCCCACCCCTCATTAACATTTGGTTCACCTTCTGACCTACCTCATCTAGTAGCAGCTACTTACATGGCAATAGCATAAAACAGTTGATACTTCTTGGAGCTGTTATAAAGATAAAAATGAGGTAATCTATGAAACTGCTTAGCTTGGTGCCCACTGCAGAGAAAAGCCTTCAATAAGCCTCCTATTGTTAGCAATTACCACCCAACACAAAACAATCAAATACACAGGGGAGCCCAAAGAAGCGAATCAGCCAACATTTATTGAGCATCTACTACTCTATAAGAAAACGAAAATGAAAATTATTCTAGGAAGTGGCAGGCCTCTCCATCCTGCTCCCACCCACCTGACCCCGCACGCCCCGCGCCACCCTGTTTCCTCTCTCAAGCATCACACAACTAGTTTCCCAGTTGCTCAAGCCTGGGAGTCATTTTGATTCCAAATTCCCCCCACTCCACTGCTATCTAACTGCTTCCTAAGTGCTTTTGACTTTATTCCTATATAGCACCCAAGTCCGGCTTCTCCTCTCTAACACCCCTACCACTGCTTTCTCTCCCACTAGGACTATAACGGACCATCTTTCCCCCAACATTCATTATCCAGGAGCTGTAATTAGGGGGCTGCAGAAAGAAGCAAACTTGCCATGATGTGAAAATATTCACGCATTTGCATTTCAGCATCCTCCTCACTTAGCACTAGTAACTGTCCCTACCCATCAGGCCACTCTCACATGCAAATGCCATGCAAAGGGGTTGCAAAGGGACACCGAACATTTGGCTAAATTTGCAGGATTTCATGAAGTTGATGAAAGTGACATTGGAGACCTGCTCCCAAGCCAGTACTGGAGGAGAACCTGGCAGAGTGACAGCAGTGACAGCTGAGGAAGAGAAGACAGACCGGGCTCCAGGCACGCTGGGCACTTCAAGGGAACGGTGTGAACATCAAAGGGTTGAAAACGGACCTTGGGGAAAGCGGGGAAGCCTTGAACATTGCCATGATTCTGCTTTGAAAGTCAAGGGAGAAGTGGAGGGTGCCACATCGTGCTGTCCTGTCATTTTTTCAGAAAAAAACACACCCCTCAAAAGTCAACAATTGGATGGACCTAGAGATCGTCATACTGAGCGAAGTAAGTCAGACAGAGAAATACAAGTATCATACGACATCTCTTCCATGTGGAATCTAAAAAAAGGGTACAAATGAACTTATCTACAAAACAGAAATAGAGTTACAGATGTAGAAAACAAACTTATGGTTACCAGGAGGTAAGGGGGGAGGGATAAGTTGGGAGATTGGGACTGACATACACACACTACCATATATAAAATAGATAACTAGTAAGTACCTACTGTATAGCACAGGGAACTCTACTCAATACTCTATAATGACCTATATGGGGAAAGAAGCTAAAAAAAGAGTTGATACATGTATATGTATAACTGATTCACTTGGCTGTACAGCAGAAACTAATACAACATTGTAAATCAACTATATTCCAATTAAAAAAAAAACAGTGATCACAGATCACCATAACAAATATAATAATAATGAAAATTTTGAAATATTGCAAGAATTACCAAAACGTGACATAGAGACACGAAGTGAGCAAATGCTATTGGAAAAATGGAGCCAATAGACTTGCTCGACACAGGGTTGCCATAAACCTTCAATTTGTAAAAAAGAAAAAAAAAAGCAGTATCTTCAAAGTGCAATACAGTGAAGCTCAGTAAAATGGGAAAAAAAGTAAACGATTGAGTCATTCCTTGTTCTAAGATCTAGAACAAAGCTGCAATTATTACGTGAGCATTGCGAAATTTAAGAAAATGTTTTTTCCAGAATTTTTTGTATCATTTTTCAAAATTGTATATTAAGCAAACCTTTGTAGAAACTATTTACTAAAAAAATGTGGCCTTCCTCCCATACGATCCCCAGATAATGAGGGTTCCTCATCTTGCAGTTGTCTGCCACAGGGTGTTTGCACTCTCCCCACTACAGCATGTCTGGCTGAACTTGCCCTTACTGACAAGCTTCCATGCTGCCCCAGTGCCCAGGACTAAAGTCCCGAATTCTTCCCCCAGCATCACGGCCCTGCCCAGTCTGGAGGCTCCCCGCTTTCCACTCCCAGCCTCTGCACCCCTGCTGCCTCTGGGCTGCAGCCCTGCCACTTCCCTGCGAGTCCTCCCCGGTGCCCCGCTCTTTCTAGCTGCAGGACCTTTGTTCATATTCCCTCTGCTGCCTGGAACCCTCTTTACTGGGAGAGGAGATACACTGCCAGTTTGTTCAAAGAAGACACTTTAATATATATTTGTAAAATGAAGGAATGAGCTGTGAAAGTTCTTCCTGATTCTGACAAATTCAAATGTCTGTTAAGACACACATCTCTTGGAAGCAACCCACTGCCAAGCATCCCTGAATCTGCCGTGTGATCCCCACCTCCTGCTATATCTGTAAATTAAGAATCTAGGGCTTCCCTGGTGGCGCAGTGGTTGAGAGTCCGCCTGCCGATGTAGGGGACGCAGGTTCGTGCCCCGGTCCGGGAAGATCCCACATGCCGAGGCCACAACAGTGAGAGGCCCGCGTACCGCAAAAAAAAAAAAAGAATCTAGCACACCTTACTAGAATATCTTCTTCATTTTATGATTGCATTAGAGCAAGCTACCATTGTTCTAGAAGCAAGATCCCAGAGCACATCAATCCCTAGCATTTCGAATGTCCAGGAGCTCTCAGCAGTGGGTGGGATACTGGAGACACCCCGGGAGGAGTGTCACCAATACATTTTCAAAGATTAGCCCCAAATCCTACCAGTATTCTTCTGAACAATGGCGGTGTGACTCCTTATGGCTACTATAATTTTTTATTTTTTTATTTTTTTCCGGTATGCGAGCCTCTCACTGCTGTGGCCTCTCCCGCTGCGGAGCGCAGGCTCCGGACGCACAGGCTCAGCGGCCATGGCTCACGGGCCCAGCCGCTCCGCGGCACGTGGGATCTTCCCGGACCGGGGCACGAACCCGCGCCCCCTGCATCGGCACAAACCCGCGCCCCCTGCATCGGCACGCGGACTCCCAACCACTGCGCCACCAAGGAAGCCCTGCTATAATTTTTATATCTTCAAAATCACTCCTTTCAAGCTGCACTACATATAATAAAGCACACTAAATAATCCACCTCTGTGCCCCCCCATAGGTCGGCTCTCGTCTCCACTCCTGGTTCCCGTGGCTACCCAGAAGGCGGCCCTCACACCTGACAGCAGAGCCTGGTGCAGAGGGCAGCTAGAACCCATCGCAGCATTTGGCCGAGGACAATTTTAGGCTGGGGGAGTCTTCAGCTTCCAGGAGCTTGGAACATCCCAGAGAGTTAATGTACTTCAAAAAAGAGGAAAAAATGGGAAAGGTTGGTGGGTCATCTTTTGAACCAGAGGCCATCTTGCTTTACCTTCTAAGTTATCAGTGGGGAGGAAAAGGAAAAAAAGAAAACTCTTCACAGTTGAGGGAATTTATTTCAATTATTTCAGAATTTCTTTCTAGTTGTTCACGGAGCCCACCAAGCCAATTCTCATCTAATTTCTGCTATTGTTAAAGGAATAAGGCTTGATGGTGTGAAACTGCTTGAGGACTTGCTATCCTTCCCCCCTACTTTAAATCATAACTTTAATGCTATTTAGAGGGGGAAATTTCTTGGTAGACTATAGCAATGGAATTGATACACTGGAGGGAAAAAAATCAGTAAGTAAATACGTTTGGGGTCTTATGTAATTACATCTTAGAGCCAGTTTCCAGGAAGTAGCTTGCTTACTGAGTTTAATTATAATACCTTTTGGATTCAAAAATAAGACAAATGCTAGAGACCAGGTTCTAGTGGAGAAAGAAATAAAAAGATTCTTTTTTATTCACTAAGTTTCATCATTAGCTCTGGCCAAGGCTGACACATACATGATGAGGTAAAAAACGGTCTTAACTGTTTTTGCTGAGGCAGAATATACAGCTTGCCAAACTCCCACCTCTAAAAACAATGGTAAATGGTGTGGCACCTCCAAATCGGTGCTGGGATTCTGAGGCTTCCAAACGTACCTGTGGATCCTCAAAATGCGACAAACATGAAACACAGCCTAATGGAGAGTCTCCATGGCAGGATGAGGACGGCCTTCCAGCCTCACACATACTAAGACATGAGGTGAAGTGAGCTCAGATATATCAATAAAATGCCCGGGAGCCCAGTGGGGTGTTGTGAACAGAAAACAATGTATTTTTAGGCTGGGGAAATATCCTGAGTACAGTGCCTAAGAGCAAAAAGATGCAAAAGGAGACAGAAAGGAATCAAAACTCTTAGGGGGAGGGGCAGAGGGGACCCTGGCCAGGTGGGTGGCAGGCAACTTCCACTAGCAGCCAGTGCAGGTGTGCCTGGAGCTCATCTACAAAAGAACAGCATTTCTCCAAAGACCAAAGTAAGGACGGCTAGCAGCAGTTCAAGAAGCTCAGAAGGGGTGAAAGCCGATTAGGATGCAGAAAGTCCAAAGGGTCAGCGCCATCACTGAAGCCCAGCAGGGCCCTGGTGTAGAGTGAAGGGGATAAACCTGTCACAATTGGTTTGCTGATCTATCCTGTCTGGCTTGTGCAGGGCTGGCCTGCATAGTTTGAATTGGGACGTTTCACATAAACAACCAGATTTCTGGCTTCTCTTAAAAACTACAAAAACAAACAAACAAAGAAACACTACAAAATCTGGCCAAAATTCCTCTATCTATTCAATCTACAAATATTTATTGAGCATCTACTCTGTGCCAAGTATTATTCCAGGCCCTAAGGATACAACAGTGGGAGAAAAAATTCCTTGATGTTATAGAGTTCCCATTCTAGTGGGAAAGACAAACCATAAATAAATCCCTGTGCCAGGTGGTGGTAAATGCCATGAAGGAAAGGAAAGCAAGGTTGGGGGAGTAAGAGTAGGGGGCTGCTATGAGAGGTCGAGCAGTCGGGATGGACCTCCCAGCTCTTTATGGTAACAACCAGTTCAAGCTGGGGGATGGCTTCCCCCACGGGCAGGGCCGGCTCTCTAGTTTGCTACAGTCTACAGTCCCACTAGTCTCTGCTGTTACCCGCTCCTGGCCTAGAGGAGCAGGCAAAAGGGCAAGAGCTGAGATGGCAAGAGGGAGGAGACAGGAACTGACAAGGCCAAGAGAAAGCCCCTGAAAGAGAGGGGCCTCTGGGAAGGGCTTGCAAAATGGCCTCAGCTGGCGCAACGGAGACTGCTTGTTTCAGTTCCTCAAATCAGTGTAGCCTCTTAGAACAAAGGAAGCATCTGTCCTTCCACCAGTGAGTAGGTGGCATGGATTTGCTTCCGGGAGGACCAGCCTCCTGTGGCTGAGAAAGGGAGGGAAAGGGAGGACCCACGCTTCTGTAATGTGAGTGGTGGGAACTGAAGGCGCAGCCTGTGAACCACAGCCTGGAACGCTCCTGTGAGAGCTCCTAGTAAACGCCCCGGGCTGAACCAAGTTTCATGGAGGCCCAAGCACAGCCTGTAGCCTCATGCTTCCTGTTCCTGCACCAGCCAGTCTCCACCTCTGCTCTGTCCTCTCCGGGAGGAGCCCCAGCACCCAGCACACACACAGGCTCCCCACGGCCTTGGGGACCCGGATGCTGCATCCCCGGTGCTCCATCAACTGCACTGTCTGCAGCTGGCCCTGGTCTCCTGTAATGATGCCCTTTAAACAGCCACGTTAGACGGGGGTAGCGGTGTGCCCCTAAGAAGTCAGAGAGGGCTGGAGGAGCCCAAGACTCACAGCCTGTCGCTGAGGGAGAAATCGTCCTTGGGCCCTGGGATGGTGTCTGCAAAGTGGGAAGCTAAGCTGAGGCGAGTGCCCTGAGCTGTCAGGCATGGGGTCGGGCCCTAGCAGTGGGGACCCTATTGGGTCTGTGGACTACATTAAAAGGACTGTCCTCTAAAAATATAGGACCCAAGTATGTCGGCCAGCACTCTTCTGAGTAGGAATCAGCCACGCTCTGGAACTTGGTTTTCAGACCCAAACTTCAGGCTGCTCAGCCAAGAGGGAGCTCGGAGAGCGCTTCCCTCACTGGCCTGGCACCACTCACCATCTCCTTACCAGGTTAGTAACCTCAAGGGCAAGAGTTTGTCTCCCTGGGGACTCAGGGGCCGGCCTGCATTTTTTTGCATCTGTCTTAGGAAGGGAGGGATAGTCAGGACATCTCTTAGTAAAACTGAAGATTACTGATAAAATTCCCTTGCTGCAAAAAGAAATCTCCCCCTGGCAGAAGCAGCCTAACATTCTTGTAATGTGGGGTTCTTAATCTTTCCTGTGCCTGGACCCTTTGGCAGTTTAGTGAAGTCAAGAGCTGATCTCAGCATAATGTTCCTAAATGCATAAAATAAAAAAATAGGACTACAAAAAGTATATTGAAACAGTTATCAAAATATGTTTTTAAAATTATGATGTCGAGGGGCTTCCCTGGTGGCGCAGTGGTTGGGGGTCCGCCTGCCGATGCAGGGGACACGGGTTCGTGCCCCGGTCCGGGAGGATCCCGCGTGCCGCGGAGCAGCTGGGCCCGTGAGCCATGGCCGCTGGGCCTGCGCGTCCGGAGCCTGTGCTCCGCAACGGGAGGGGCCGCAACAGTGAGAGGCCCGCGTACCGCA
>NC_041217.1:22217115-22226832 GCF_002837175.3 Physeter macrocephalus
ATATATATATATATATATATATATAATGTCGTAAAGTTGGTGCTTCTTTATTAACATTCTATATAAAAGATTTGTGGTAGGGCCTAATAAACTGCATAATTATGAGGTAATGATGAGTATAAATGGTATTTTGAGATATTTGCAACAATTGTAATGTAATATGAATATAATCCGTGATTTCTATTACTGTGCTTCATTGCCTGCACTCATACCAAAAGGAAATAAGTTAGTAAGGGTTAGTGTAACTAAAGATGTAACACTACACTTCTTTCATGCTCTTAAGATAATGTTCTCTATACAAATTCTCCTGTAATACACCGATTTAAATTCATACTAAAGTGTAAATGGTTGTTCTGGGCCCTTTCCTCAGCATAGATAGGACAGTGGTGATAGTGGAGCCAAACATGAGGGCACTAAGCACTAAGAATCAAATAGAAGGGAAAGGTATTCCACAAAGAAAGGGAATCACTGGGACTTCCCTGGCGGTCCAGTGGTTAAGACTCCACCCTTCCATTGCAGGGGGCATGGGTTTGATCCCTACTCACGGGAACTAAGATCCCGCATGTAGTGTGGCATGGCCAAAATGCATATATATAAATAAATAACTCTCAGATGTTTATACTTTAAAAGGGGGGGAGGGGCGGATCACTGAAAGTAGGAGGAGACTGTATTAACAAAAGCAAACTTCCCCATGTCCCTTATGACTGGGCCACAAGGAACTGTCATCTGCCATTTTCCTGCCTCCCAGAAGTCTGACCCTGCACTCTCCAGAATCAATGAGGGGGTCTGGCTGCTTTGAGTTCTCTGAAGCTTCCCCTAATTGCTCATTAAAAGTAACCATTCAGTCCTAGTGAATTGATTTACTTCGCCCCGGTCCTAGAAGGACGCTACAGATCAAAAGGTATCTAGAAAAATGCTTGTGACGATTCTGACACCAGTCCCGACACCTGAGGGCGATGCATACTTGGCCCTTGTTGCAGGAGAGCAGGCCCCTCTCGATGGGGGAGCGTGGCTCACAGAGGAAAATGGATGCAAGGGTTGCATCAGAGAAGGCACCTGGATTTAGGCATTGTTGTTCACTCTTTGTTTGTCTATAGAGACAAGTGAAACTGGCCAATCACTCCCTTTTCAAAACGAAAATACAGAATATAAAATTCTACTCAATAAATACAACAAAGATGAAAAAGACATCAATTCCATAAAGGTGAGGAGAAAACACCAAGTCACTAGAGAAAGAAGGGTGGAAGAGATAAGCACACACAAGCACAAACACACAGAGTAGAAGACAAAGAGGGGGAAATAGCAGGATAAAGAGAGAAACCCCAATCCTCACCGAACCCTTCAAAGAAAAGTTTGGCTCCCTCGATAATCCTTGCTCTGCATGGGAAAAGAAACCATCGCCAGATCAAAAGCTTGGATAAACACTGTAGCATTTGTTATTCAGAAAGCACTCTAATTTCTAGCTAAATTCTGCAAGTCTCTGTTCCTCATTCGTTAAGGAAGAAAATCTCCTGCTCCTCATTCCTGAAAACAGCAGGTTGCAAAAGGTGCCCAAAGATGTATCAAGTCCTGTTGCATTTTCACAACCGTAGGCATAAGTGATACCCCATCTCAGTGTTCCCCTGCCTGCGGACATGCCAAGGTAAGGGAGGTGGACCTGTGTGGTCCTGCTGAGCCTGGGAGAGACAGGCTGATTCAGAGGCTCAGAGCAGAGTACCCCCCCAGGGGGCCGCAGGATCCAGCGAGCAGGAGGTGGAGGGGTCTCCCTGTATTCCTTTACCCACAGCCACCTCAGGGCCTTGGGACAATGTCATTCCTAGTCTGTCCCTGGGACATCCCTCCTGGCCAGGACCAGCAAGCACCTTCAAACAAACACCTTTATGTTCCTCCCAGGTGTATCAGTGATCTGAGGATAGATAAGCCAACGTGCTGATTTGCATGCACTTTGAAATCCTTTAAAAATAAAGACATGTAGTCACCTTCAGGATGGGAATTTTTTTTTCTTTTTATTCCTTTGGCGGTGCCTCCCGGCTTGTGGTATCTTAGCTCCCCAACCGGGGATCGAACCCGTGCCCCCTGCAGTGAAAGTGCCGAGTCCTAACCACTAGACCATCAGGGGAGTCTGCAGGATGGGATTTTTTTATTCGAAATACCTGATCCAGCCTGATGGCCAAGAGTGATATTGGCAAAGAAGGAAGAAAAAACCCAAGTAGCCTCTGATTTAAGATACCCCTGTTTTCATGATTTAATAATGATACAAGGCAAAGGGTTTAGGTAACAGATCGGAAGTCCAGTAAACATTCACGGAGCCCTGTTACACCCCAGGCACGGTGGATTATAGAGATGCAGAAGAGAGTCAGTCCCATGGAGCACACAGGCAGGGCTCCCAGGGTTATTATAACCACTTCCGCCCATGACAGTGTCCACTTCCGGGAGGACAGGAGCCGTGTCAATTCTCTACTCATCACAACCACCCGGCAGGCTGGGTTTGATTACATGCCCACTGTACAGCTGTGCAAACTAAGGTGGCGAGGTCACAGGCAGACCATGAAGACCCAGATCTCCCTGGGGGGCTCTTTGCACTCGGGGTGCTGAATTAGGCACTGCTGGTAGCACAGATCCAGAGAAAAAGAAGAGCAGCCTTCAGGGAGGGACACGCCCTGGAGCACTGCAGGGTGATGGATTCAGGGGCAGGGAGAAGATGGCAGGACCAGTGAGTCCAAAGAGCAGAGGTGACCTGGGGCGGGGAGAGCACAGTCTGGCCAGACCTGGTCCCCGCCACCCCACTGGCTTATTGAGGTACACTTTCTCCATTCTGTCGGCCCACTGCACACTGCCCCCTTCTTTTGGAGAACCCCCCCTGTGGTATGGGGGGAGGCTGGCAGTCAGAAGAGCAAGCCCGTGACCCAAGCTGAGCCAATCAAATAGTACCTCACCCCTCTGGCTGAAATAACTGAACCCAAGGAGTGGGCAAAGATCCCAACCACCCGATCAGAGACTTTTTCTGAGATTTATAAAATCAAAGGTGGTTCGCGATACTACCACGTTGAAGTCTGGAACCCTAGTGGTCATCTCTCCTTCTGTGTGAAGCCTGCCCGGCATGGAAGAGGGTGGAGTGGAGACAGGACAGGCAGAGAGAGCTCCAGGAGCACCTAGATCCCTAGATCCAGGCTTCTCGAGGCCAGCACTGCCCTTCCCTTTCCGTGGCCTAGTGGGATGAGCCAATAGCGTCTCCTTTTTCTTTAAGCTGGTTGGGTTGAACTTCTGAAGCCAACGACTAAAGGAGTTCTGGCCAGTGCAGTCGTGACTTACCGCGTCGGGTGAAAGAAGCCAGAAACGTGTACTTTGTGGTGGGACAGAATCTATTTCTGTGGACACAGAGGCCTCAGAGGGACACGCATGGGCCAACATGCAAAGGAGAGACAGACGGTGCTGGGACAGGCAGTCCGGGGGCCAGCGAGGCGCCTGCTGTTCCCTGTGTGATGCGCCAACCATGAGCCTTCGCTGGAAATGGGCACCGCAGACATGCCCGACAGGGGTAACCCCACACTTAACAACTTACTCCCTCTCACTATGGTGTGGCCCTGAGATCTCCTCACACTGGAGGGATGCTGTGTGTGTGGCCCTTGCTGGATCCGGTGAGCGTGGGCTCTGCCAGGAAGACCAAGTGTGGTAAGGCTGCGGCTGCAGGGAACCCCTCCTCAGTGTGTCAGGGTGAAGAGCTCCGGACCTGGGGATCCAGGGAGGGATTTTGTCTGGGGGCTGTTTCATCAACAGACACCCATTTGATTACTTGTGTGGAGACAAACCACACTGCCCTCAGGCAGAGACTGATCACCCAACAGAAAGTCATATTACACAGTAAGAATTATCTGGAGCAACTGAATCTTTAGCATTGCAGACTTCCCAGTCTTTCTTCCTATAATAATGTCTCCAAAGAAAGTTAGCTCCCGGACTCTACATGAGCACAGACTCTGGTGGGAGCCAAGGGGCTCACATGGGGAGGATGAAGGCTGGCTTGGCGAGAAATACATTGTATATATATAAAATACAATTACATTGAAATAGTTATCAAAATATGTAAGGTTCGTGCTTCTTTATTAACATTCTATATAAAAGTTTTGGAGTGGCGACTAATAAGCACCATAATTATGAGGTAATGATGAATATGTGGTATTTTGAATTATTTGCAACAACTGTAATGTGATATGAATATAATCCATGATTTCTATTACTGTGCTTCATTGTCTGCATTCATACCAAAAGGAAATAAGTTAGTGAGAGTTGGTATAACTAAAGATGTAATGGTACAATTCTTTCATGCTCTGGAGATAATGTTCAATATACAAATCCTCTGGTAGCCCACTGACTCAAATTCACACTAAAGTGTAAATGATTGTCCTGGGCCCTTTCCTCAGAGTAGATAAGACCGTGGTGATAGTGGGACCGAATATGAGGCCACTAAGCACTGGGAATCAAATAGAAGGGAAAGATATTCCATGGTGACTGAAGCAGCCACACTTCAAACCTGCTGACAAAAACCCTCACACACACACACACACACACACACACACACACAAAACACAAAAACCTCACACACACACTACTGCGGAGAAGGACATTCACTGCACCATTTTGTATAATAGCTGAAGAGAGAAAAGAACTCGTGTCCATCAGTAGGAGACAGGCTAAATCAACTGGTACTTCGCACAATGGACTGCAATATTCTGAGTGGTTACAAAGGAATGAAGCCCTTCATACGCTGACATGGAAAGAGCTCCATGACATTTTATTTAGTAAAATAATAACAAATAATGGAAAGGTGCTAAACAATGTTTACAGTACGCTGCCTTCAAGGCAAGAAGGGGATACAAATTAGAATATGTATTTAGACTTGCTTGAATTTGCATAAAGAAACACTGAAAGGATAAGAAAAAAAAAAAGAGGTTCCAGGACAGCAAGGAGTGGAATAGATGGAGACAGACAGGAAGCTGAATCTTCATGGTGGACCTTTCAGTTGTTTTCATTTTTGAACAGTGTGTATTCAAAATAATAATAAAATCACGGTAACACAAAACTGTACAAAGGACATCATTTTCATTATATAGATCAACTGTTAAAAAATAATAACAGGACTTGCCTGGTGGCGCAGTGGTTAAGAATCCGTCTGCCAATGCAGGGGACATGGGTTCGAGCCCTGGTCCGGGAAGATCCCACATGCCGCGAAGCAACTAAGCCCGTGCGCCACGACTACTGAGCCTGCGCTCTAGAGCCCACGAGCCACAACTACTGAAGCCCGCGCGCCTAGAGCCCGTGCTCCGCAACAAGAGAAGCCACAGCAATAAGAAGCCCGCGCACCGCAATGAAGAGTAGCCCCCGCTCGCTGAAACTAGAGAAAGCCCACGCACAGCAACGAAGACCCAACACAGCCAAAAATCCTGCGCGTCCGGAGCCTGTGCTCCGCAACGGGAGAGGCCACAGCAGGGGGAGGCCCGCGTACCACAAAAAAAAAAAAATAATAATAATAATAATAACAAAGATGTTTTAAACCTGGAATAGACCCCACTGAGCTGAGCTGGACTGTGTCAAGCCTGAAAGGCACTGAACAAATATGAATCCCTGTCACACCCTGATTCAACAGGTGCAGCATGACACCCCCTGGTTCTCTGATCAGGAAGTTTTCTTCTTAATCTCGCCACGGTCCACCCATCGTTAACGCCACCGAGCGCAAGTCTCACAGGCCACACAGGTTGTTGTCACTCAGCTCCTGGCACCCACTTCGATACATGTTGAGGCTCCAGCTGGTCCACAGGCCCTCCGGCCCCGGACCAAGCACCCTTCAGGAAATTGGACTCAACAACCCCTTTCCACTCTGCTCATTAAAAACCACCACTGCAGCAGGGCTAACCCGGAGCGGCCTCCACGGCGTGGCCCCCTCACTTTGATGTGAGTTGGATCGGGAGAGTCGGGTTCATTCACTGCTCCTCTAGCTGCAGGCTCCATCAGCGGCGCACGCTCACCATGGTAACGCTCAGACCTCTTTTGGGAACCCTTCTTTTCTCTGAGCTTAAAAATTATTCAAAGGAAGATCTATCCAAGTTGATCAATTAAAAGACACTTATTAAATACCTTTTCCAAAGTCAAAACATCTACAACAAGAAGCTGTTAAAAGCATAGATTAGAAGTTGTGTTTCCCTGAGACATGTGCTAAGTTAGGTTAAATATTTAGCTGGAAGTAAAAAGGCACAGCACACTCATCCAGAGCAAGAAAAGGTCAGAACGCTACCCCTGTGTGAGCCCTCACACGAAGGCTTAGGACACGGAGACTGTGGCTTTCAGGGAACAGGGCACACATCTGTGTGGTACCCGAATCGTTCTCACTGCTTTGTGCTCAAGCACCATGAGATCCGGCTAAGGGGATATCGGCTGTACTCGTTAAAGGAGAGAACATTGGAAGCATTTAAAATAAATGCCGGCGATTCAAAATCATAAAAGTTTCCAACAGGCTCAAGAGAACAGGAGGAACAAGGAGAAAAAAGATGGAGCTGAAATCTCCTGAAGGATAAAGTGTGATCGGGGCCGCATGGATGCTGAGATCTTGTTTGTTTGGCTAATTTTCAGCAAATAGGATTTGTCTCCTCCTGCCTTCGTTTCCAGGTCTATTTCCTGCAGCTGTCACTGGCTGGCCGTTTGGAAGCCCAGCGGATTCAATTCAGAGCCATGTTGTCCCTGAAACGTCAGTATTGTCCCACTCAATGAAGAAACTGTGATGCCCTGGGATCAGGAGTGCTTATGAGATCAACAGTGCTAATCTGCTATCAAGGAGAACCCCAGTTTCCAACACTTAAGGCTAGAACTTACGAAATAAATTATTTCCTCAACTTAACTGAGCCTGATTTGGAGGGAATATGAAAGGTTGGGAAGTGAAGGTTCTTAATCCCAGGATTCCGGGCTGGAAAGAAGCTTGGCTGGAAAGCTGGGATTCTTCTTTTCTTACTCATGCTAAGAGCATCTATTATGACAGCCCATAATTATATAGACATGGCCATTCCACAGGGAAAATTACGTCCATTTAAAGGTCACTACTATCAAAACACAGCCCAGCGTGGTTATCTACTGCATGCCTATAATTCTGGCTCGTGACTCTAGCACTAAAAGGGGTTAAATGAGCATATGGAAAATCTCTTGTTAGGAGGAACCAAGTGTAGTTCCAGCATTCCAGACCCAGAATGGAGAGTGCGGTCTCAAAACACAAACCCATACGGATAAGTCACAGACATAACGTAGTCGTTCAACTCTAACAGCGTAATCTGATGTTACGCATTACACATACACACCTGCCCTCTCCCAAATCAAATAGGACTCTCCCCAGTTACTCACCTAGCATACCCTGACAAATGTCTGTACGCGTGGCTCCACCAACGATAAACTGAGGGCTGGGACACAATTCCTGAAAGCAATTGGGGACAAAACACAAGTCACAAGATGCCCAGTGATGGTGGCAGCAAGAGTGAAAGAACTTGATAGTCCCAAAATTCATGGAAGAGACCTAGGAGAACATCTACTGCACATACCGCATTTTATTGCTGAGGGTGCGGAAGCCCAGAGAAGGCAGGACAGCTGCCCACAGTCACACAGCCGGGGTGGCAGAGCAGGAGCTGGAGCCCACGGCCAGCTCTTTATCTCTATACATACTGTGTGGGTGTTTGGGTGTGAAAGCGGGTATGGGGGAGGGTAGGAGAAAGGCAAAGGCTGAGATAATGACATGAGGAACTATGATCTCACCCATTCAGACAACACCCCTATTTACAGGGAGAGGATGAGGCTAATGTTTAGCACTCTAACAAAATGCCCTGCACCCTGCAGACACTCATTAAATACTTGACTCAGTGATGACCCCATGTGCTGATGGAAACACGGAGGCGTCAGGAAGTGTCCTATACAGAGAGGAGAACTCAGCTCCATTCCCACATCTGACCTACGCTACCCCTGCTCACCTACCTCAAAGTGGCAGCCCTACAGCCTTGTAGAAAGCTGCTAGCTCAACCTAAATGGGCCAGGACAGTGCCTTTGGACTGGCTTTTTTTTTCTTCCAAATATTAAAAAAATTCATTAACTTGTTTTCTATTAAAAAAAATACGTGCATATGGGTAAAAAGAAATCTAACAGTAAATAATGCTGTAAAGCAAAAAAATTCCTTCTACTTCACATTCTTTGCTGTTAACATTTCTTATGTATCCTTCCAGAAACCGTCTTTTGATTTAAAAGCACACTTACATATATAGCCATTTTTTATCTTGTACATCTTTCCTTAGCACATATAGAGCTTTATCATTTCATTATAAGTACCGTGAGTTATTTAGTCAGCCCTCCAATGATGGGGCTTAGTTCTGTTTGTTTGTATGTTTGTTTGTTTGTTTCAATCTCTTGTCATCTCTAGTGGCAATTTAAAGAGAGAAGTGACATGAGTCAGACTAAGGGTTCTAAAAGTGGACAGCTGCAAATTCTAATCCCAGGTGCTTGAGAGCTCCCCGTCTCCAGACATCCTCTCTCGGCAGACAAAAGGTGGAGAGACTTAAAAATTGAATAAATAGGGCTTCCCTGGTGGCGCAGTGGTTGCGCGTCCGCCTGCCGATGCAGGGGAACCGGGTTCGCGTCCCGGTCCGGGAAGATCCCACATGCCGCGGAGCGGCTGGGCCCCTGAGCCATGGCCGCTGAGCCTGCGCGTCCGGAGCCTGTGCTCCGCGACGGGAGAGGCCACAACAGAGGGAGGCCCGCATACCACAAAAAAAAAAAAAAATTGAATAAATAAAAATAGAGACACAAAAATGTTGAATGTAGTTTGTTTTTTATCCTCTCTCGGCAGACAAAAGGTGGAGAGACTTAAAAATTGAATAAATAAAAATAGAGAGACAAAAATGTTGAATGTAGTTTGTTTTTAAAAAAAGAAGGAAAAAGTTGCTTCATGGAGAAGGAAGGGCAGGGAGCACGTTGAACAGAGGTTTAGCAGAATCTCTCTTCTTAAAACCTTCTTAAAAGAGTCTCCTGTTGGAATTCCCTAGCGGTCTAGTGACTGAAAAAAAAAAAAGTATCCTCACTTGATACTGTGGCCTATTCCCTCCTTCTGAAACCCTCCTCTCTTGGCTTCTGTGTCCTTACTTGCTCGTGACTTTCTCACCTCTCTACTCCTTGTCAATCTCCTTTAAGGGTTCCCCTGCTCTCCTCATCCCCAGGATCAGGGAACCCCTGGGCTGGGTCCTCAGTCCTCAGCATGACCCCATTTCATAGAGCAATAACATACCCGAAAACTTCTCCCTGGGTGACATCATCCAGACCCGTGGTTTCAGCTACTAACTATAGAATATGCTCATCGCGATTTCATAGAGCAATAACATACCCGAAAACTTCTCCCTGGGTGACATCATCCAGACTACTAACTATAGAATATGCTCATCACGTTGTGGTCAGAAAAGATACTTGATACGATTTCAATTTTCTTAAATTTACCAAGGCTAGATTTGTGACCCAAGATATGATCTATCCTGGGGAATGTTCCATGAGCACTTGAGAAAAATGTGTATTCTGTTGTTTTTGGATGGAATGTCCTATAAATATCAACTAAGTCCATCTTGTGTAATGCATCATTTAAAGCTTGTGTTTCCTTATTTATTTTCATTTTGGATGATCTGTCCCTTGGTGAAAGTGGTGTGTTAAGGT
>NC_041217.1:22227672-22243145 GCF_002837175.3 Physeter macrocephalus
TCATATGTAAATGTGTAACTGATTCACTTTGTTGTAAAGCAGAAACTAATACACCATTGTAAAGCAATTATACTCCAATAAAGATGTTAAAAAAAAATCAAAAGTAAATTACCATATGATCTAGAAATTCTGCTTCTGGATGTAAACCCAAAACAATTGAAAGCAGGGTATCAAAGAGCTATTCGCCCACCCATATTCACAGAAGCATGATCCACAATGGCCAAGAGATGCAAGCAACCCAAGTGTCTATTGATGGATGAATGGATAAATAAAATGTGAAATATGCATACAATGGAATACTATCCAGCCTTGAAAACGAAGGAAGTGCTGTCACATGCTACAACATGCATGCATCTCAAGGACATTATGCTAAGTGAAATCAGCCAGTCATAAAAGGACAAATACTGCCTGATTTCACTTATATATGAGGTACCTAGAGTAGTCAAACCCCTCCCTAAAGACAGAAGTAAAATGGAAGGAAGGATGTGGAGTTAATGAGTGCAGAGTTTCAGTTTTGCAAGATGAAAAAGTTCTGGAGATGGTTGGTGACAATAGTTACACAACAAATTATTGTTACTGAACTATACACTTAAAAATGGTTAAGATGGTAAATTATATGTTGTGTGTATTTTACCACAATTTAAGAAAAAAAGAAGAAAGAAAGGGAGGAAGGAAGGAAGGAAGGGAGTGGGAGGGGGAGGGGAGGGAAGGGGAGGAAAGAAGAGCAAATGAACTCATTGGTGCACCTCATTTCTGGACACCCCAACCTTCCTGCAGGCCCCTGAGAGACTTCAAGGGAAGAAAGACATGAAGCATTGAGGAACAGGCTGAGTTTTCGCAGATTCCAAGGCACATCCCCAATAGAGATAGAATCAGGGTCATTACAAACTCAGGAGTCTATTCAATAATCTGTAAGATCTTAGAGGATAAAACTGGGTCCTATAATGTATCGTGTGATGTGTGAGCACAGCCTGGTCAAAAGCAGCTGAGTGAGAATCCTTCACTGATGATTGGGGATGGAGAGGGTACATTCTAACAAGCTTTTATTTATTCACCTGAAAACTCCCAGTAATGGGAGTACTTCAGGTCCACATGAATCAGGTTCTACTACCTCATGGTCTGGCTTTTATAGCATTTTGTTGACAGCCACAAATCAGCATTCCACTCTGAAATGACCATATTCACGTGGACAGTGAGACCAGGTAAAGACACAGTTTAGGGGAGAACGTGAAATGTGGTTGAGGAGGTGAGGGCTTGAAGAATTTCAAAGGGGCTTCCCTGATGGCGCAGTGGTTGAGAGTCCGCCTGCCGATGCAGGGGAAGCGGGTTCGTGCCCCGGTCCGGGAGGATCCCACATGCCGCGGGGAGAGGCCACAACAGTGAGAGGCCCGCATACCGCAAAAAAAAAAAAATGAATTTCAAAGGCAAGAGAAAAACTAGGCAAAGGCTAAAGATATCTGACTTTGGACACAGAGTGAAATCGTCTCCCCTCCCCCCATATCCATCTCCCCTCCCCCAAGCTCCTTGGGGTCCTTCAATTCCACTCGAATGTATTCTCCTCCCCTAAGTCTTTCCGTCATTCAGTCCTAACACCCCACATCGCCGTGCCCGCGGTTTATGCCTCTGTTAGCACTTCCCTCATTCTGCCCAGGATGTCAGTCCTTTATTCATGTGTCTGCCTCCCCACAATTTCCCTCAGAGCCGAGACCCCAGCTCATTCCTCAGTTTCTCCCCGACCACCTTTCCAAACAGGGCATAGCCGATGCCTGGCCCAAAACAGAGGCCTAAAAAAACTGTCTGTTGAAATGAATGTGGCTGCCAGCTCTTGACATTAAAATATAAAACCATGGTTCCCAACCTTGATTTTGCCAACACCCCAGGGCACCCACATAGGTTCCAGAGGGTCATGGAATATGGCTATGGGGGGCTGGAGGGAAGTAGGGCAAAGGAGTTATGCTCAGAGGTGGTAACTGTTGTGTAAAATTGATAGGATGAAAAGAGAAGGGGTAGAGATAGCTGGAGTTAAAGGGTGATTTTGACCACATCCAAGGAGTTATTCTCTCCTTATCCTCCCTCTTCAACCATTGCCAAGAAAATAAGGACCATGGCTTGATTTTCCCATCACGGTCTAGAAGACAAACGGCCCCCTGGCCAAGGGTCACAAAGCGTGTTCTCTTATATAAGAGATTTGTGGGCCAGGCACTGAGCAGAGCACTTCAAAAGATTATCTCAACTCTCACAACCACTCTGTGTGGGGGGGCTTCTATCCTTGAGGTTAAATCACTGACAAGGGTCACAGAGCAGTAGGTCATGGGCCCAGGTTTTGGGGGGATGGTTCTACATCCCTTGCCCTTGAGATTTGCGGGGGGGGGAGTATCCGTGACAGCGTCCCAGAGCCCCTGACTCCCATCTGTATTCACAGACCCCCAGCCCCACCTCTCCACTCCCAAGCCCCAATAGAACAATGACAATTCACAGCCCTGCACACTTCATCAACGACGTCACAATGTACCCCAGGACTGATTACTTCTAGCATTGGTTTTTTCCATCTTTCACTGGCCCAGGGGTCCTATGCAATAGCTACCATGCCTTCTGTGCCTGTTATGTGCCAAGCACTGTGCTCTGACCTTTATCTCCAGTCCTTGTACCAACACTGAAAAATAAGATGCCAGTAGCACCATTTTACAGATGAAAAAACTGAGGATCACAGAGGTTATCTGTCCAAGACCACACAGTCAGAAGCAGGATTCAAATCTAACTTGTCTGGTTCCAAAGCCAGTGCCTGCTCTTCCCTCTATAACCGATCACCTCTGAAAAGATGCTTTTTAAAGTGGAGGGATGGGGGTAGGCTGAAATACGGGGTACAGGAACATAGGGTCAAGAACCATAACTTCTCCCTCAGCTACTTCTGACCAGAAGCGAGGGCCCTCCATCCTGACACTCAACAGCAAACCCATCTCCTTACCGTGGGCCGCTTCCAAACAATGCCTTGAGTTTGGGGGGAGCATGGTCCAAGATCCTTGTAGCCCAAGGCTGATGGGCACGCTGGGAACTCTGGATCCTTAAATAGGACCCCTGAGTCCAAGCACTTCTGCCTCAGGGTCTCAAAGTCCTGGCCCAAGTACTTCACGGCTTTCTGGTTGGAGCCAAGACCTTCAGCTGCCGCCTGCTGCTTGGATACGCTAGCCGCCAGCGCTGCCATGGTCGAGGGCTCCGTGGGGTAGACAGGAGGGCAGAGCTGCTGTGTGCTGTCAGAGACCTGCCCCACTGGGAGGGGAGCTATAAGGCAGTGTGACGGGGAGGTGGAGCAGGTAAACATTTCACCTGAGGCCCTGCTCCAGAGGGAAGTGAGTCACAGGCAGGAGCAAATATGTACCCAGGGTGCAAACGAATCGGCCCCACCCTCCCCTTCTGCTTTCAGCAGACAGTTTGGAGGCTGGGAAACTTCCCGGGCCCCTCCCAGGCCACTAGCCTAAGAAATCCATCAGGATCACAGCCATCCATCCCCATCTCTTTGCAAGACCTGCTTACTTCCCATTGGTCCCATCAGCTGAGATGAGAAGGCCTGTTAGGCAGCTTGAGGCCAGTATTTTCCAAGGAATTGTTTCTCAGCAGGAGGGCAAGGGGTTAGAGGGGTCTCCTTTCCTTCCAGAAAAGTTTAGTCCCATATTCGCTAGAAGGACAAAAAAATCAGAGAAGGGTGATTCATGGAGTGGATCAGGGTAACCCCAAGCACAGGTGTCCCTCGTACAAGTGAAGGGTTTGGTCTTTGCCTGGGTATCTATCCCAACAGCACCAGCAATTAGCTCTGTCACCTTGGGCAAGTTAGTTAACCTCTCATCCCCTTAATTTTCTCACCTGTAAAATGAAAGGTAATAGTAGGCCCTACCTTATAGGGTTGTTTGGAAGGGTGATGAGACGGTACATGGAATTTGCTTAGAATAGTACATAAGAAGTGCTCAGGAAGTGCCAGTTATCGTTATTCCTAGGAACCAGCACCAGAAAGAGAAGGCCTGGGGAATAAGAGTTGTGGGTTCTAATCTCAGAAGGGAAATGGGCTCTGGGACCCTGCATTAATCGCTTTTCTCAGGGTTCCAATTTCCGAGGCCTGGTTTACCCTAAGGATGTGGAACATCAGTGATTTTTGAAGCTGGGAGGGGGAGTGGCTGAAAAAATGGTCCTCCAAAGATACTGAGTCCCAAACTCTGGAACCTGTGAATAGTACATACCTTATTTGGAAAAACGATCTTTGCAGTGGTGATTAAGTTAAGGACCTTGAAATGGGGAGATTATTGTAGCCCTAAATGCAATCACAAGTGTCCTCATGAGACAGAGGCAAAGGGAGATTTGACAGCAGACAAAAAAGGAGAAGGCAATGTATCCGCAGAGGCAGAGACTGGAGTGATGCTGTCACAGGCCAAGGAATGCCAGCAGCCGCCAGAAACTGGCAGAGGCAAGGAACGAATCCTCCCCTAGAGCCTTTGGAGGGAGTATGGCCTTGCCGACATCTTGGTTTCCGCCCAATGAAACTGATTTTAGACTTCTGCCCTCCAAAACTGTGAGAGAACATATTTGGGTTGTCTTAAGCCACCAAGTTCATGGTAACTGGTTACAGCAGCCTCAGGAAAGGAAGCCAGTATGTGTGAGAATCCCGTGAAGCACTTGCTTAAAATGCTGATTCTTACCACTGCCTCCCCACCCCCAAAAGGTTCTGCTTCAGTGCGCGTGGGGTAGGACCCAGAAGTCTGCAGTTTTTAAACTCCTATCCCAGAGACGATGCCAGACGCAGGGGTCCAGGGTCCACGCTCTGGGAAGCGCTGAACAAGCTGACCCCTGAGGGCCCTGGTTCCAACCTTCTAAGTCCACAACGGTCTGTGAGTAAAGGACTTCACCAGATGGGCAGGTCTTGGCAAGCAGAAAGAAGGGTCCGTTCCCCACATGTCCAGGATAAAACATGGTTTCTCAGGTTTCACCAGAAATTCAAGGCCAAAATGACCTTCAGAGGCTCAAGGTAGCAGCAGAAAGACTTGACTATGGCCCTGGTCCCTCTGGGAGCCCCACCTGTGTTTCTTCAGCACCATTTTTCCCTTGATTCTATGTCTCCTTCCACTAGTAAGCTCATCCAAAGTTCATGGTTACATTTTCACCAGCTCCCAAAGTTGATCCTGATCTCATCTGGGTGCCCCACCCTCCTTTAAAACCAGAACCATAATTCCTCCATTCAGTCAACACGGAATCCTTTCAAACACACTGGATTCCAGGAGAAATCTAGCTACTCTGTGTGGGAAAGGAAAGGACATATTTATTTTTGCTTTTGAATCTACTGCCTAATTATCTGGAGCTTGTGATTGACATCCTTGACCAATCTTTCTCTACTCAGAGCAGTCATTTCAAGCACAAATCCAACCATGTCCTTTCCAAGACTAAAGCCCCCCAGTGGCTGTCCATCGCTCTTAGGAGAACAAGGGGGAGGGAGGGCCAGCACGCCTACAAGACCCTCAGCAGACTGGCCCTTTGCTGGCTCTCCGCCCCTCTCCCATGCCCCTCCTCCCTCTCTGCTCTCCACCTCCTGGCCTCTTTCAGGTCTTGGAATGTCATACTCTGTCCCACTTGAGGACTTTGCTCCTGCTGTGCCCTCCCCCGGAAATGCCATCGCCCCACCCCCGCTCTCCCTTCAGACCCCGAATGCCCCAGGGAATTCTTCCTGGACGAGCCCCCCCCATGCAAAGCCATCCCCCTCCCATATGCTCTCACAGCAGCCTGCGATGCCCTGCCCAGCATCATTTAATGAATGCCCCTCCACCCACCAGGCTCTGATCTCCACGAGGACAACTGTGTTTGTTTTGCTCATCATTGTATCGCTGGAGCCTGGAAAGCTCCTGGAGCATAGTAGGGACTGAATAAATATTTGCTGAATGAATAAACACCCACAGGTATAAGATGCCCAGTGTTTGGTTAGATACATACCAGGTATAGTGGCCCCAGCATCTTCAGGCAGGGATCTCATGGGATTGTTTTCCCTGCTTCCCTTTCTCCCCGAGCCTCCCGGAAACACTCCCTTTAGACTGACTGAAATGAACAAGCCCTTCTCCATCTAATCACAGAGTAAGCACAGCTGGTAATTTTCCTTCTCCATAAGGGTCTCCTTTGGGGTTAGCAATCTCTTTCCCACCCCACCTGCCTAAATCACCTCCCTTGTCACGTCCAGATGCTGCATGAACAAATTCATCCTCCTCTAGGCAGACAGGTCTGAGCTGCTGGGAACAGAACCCTCATTTCCCGAGCCAGGAGCCATCTCTGCTCACCAGCCCCACCTGAGCTGACAGCCAACGTCTTCCCGTTACCCAGCCGGGCTCCCGCTGGCCCTGTCAACCTGGACAGACATCTCCCCAGCCTCACACCTCAGACACCCCACAAGAGCCACTGCCAGCTCCACCCAGGAAGCCCAGGATCCACAACAGAGGCCGATGAGGCCGGGCAGAAACACACCTGTGGGAACCGACTAGTAAGAACTCTTGTTGGCAAACAGCGTTGGTGAATGCAGCTCAGACAGAGCACTCAGCTTATCCACAGCGGCTCCTCTCGGCCAGAAGCACAAGGCTGCACTGTGCCCTCAGCAAGAAAGACAAATCACCCCAAGGCCCAAGTGTGCTTTTCAGACAAAGTCTGCAAAGCTCTTTGTCATGCAGAACCTTAACTTCAGTCTCTCTCCTGGGCCTTCCCATTTCATAATTCTAAGGCAAGCATGGGGTGAATCCAGTGTCAAGAGGATTACAGAGCTCTCGTACATTGCTGGTGGGAATGGAAAATATACAGGCACTTTGGAAAATAGTTTGGCAGTTCCTCAAAATGCTAAACACACAGTGACAGAGTAACTTCTAGTAACATTCCACTCCAGGGAATTGAAACAGACTTGAAAACTTAAGTCCACACAAAAACTTCTACTCCGATGCTCATAAGACATTATTCACAGTAGCCAAAAAGTGGAAACAGGCCAGTGTCCGTCAACACATGAACAGACCAACAAAATGTAGTATAGCCATGCAACTGAATATTATTCAGCCATAAAAAGGAATGAAATACTGACATATGGTACAACATGGATGACCCTTGAAAATATTATGCTAAGTGAAAGAAGCCAGTCACAAAAGGCCACAAGTTGTATGCTTCTAGTTATATGAAATATCCAGAATAGGCAAGTCCACAGAGACAGAGTAGATTACTGGTTGCTGGAAACTGAGCAGACAGAGGAACTGGGACTGACTACAAAAAGGTATGAGGTTTCTTATCAGGGTGATGGAAATTTTCTGGAATTAGATAAGCAGTGATGGTTGTACAACATAGTGAATATAATGAAAAAAATCACAGAATTGTATACTTTAAAATGGTGAGTTTTGATTATGTGAATTATATCTCAATTAAAATTTTAAATAAAAGAAAATAGTATTACAGAGAAGATGGCCTGCTGTGATCCATGTGTTCATTAGTCGTCTCTAAGTAAAAGATGGGTTCACTGTCTGCCCAGGACAGGAAGTATCCCATCACTCCAAAGAGTGCCAGAGTTGTAAGACTGAACCCTATCTAACCAGCCCTGAGAAAACAGAAGGCTGGGAAGGCCAGATGTGTGGGCTCATCCCTCTCCAGGTCTGTGGGATCGCACACCACCCCAGTCTCTCGTCCCTGGCAGGAAAGGGTGGATCCACTCAAGCCCAGCTAGGAGACTAGCTGAGACTGCCCCCCAGTGGCCAACCCAGATCCTGCGGACCCAGTGTGACTAATGTAAAAACTTACATTTGGGGCTTCCCTGGTGGCGCAGTGGTTGCGAGTCCGCCTGCCGATGCAGGGCACACGGGTTCGTGCCCCGGTCTGGGAAGATCCCACATGCCGCGGAGCGGCTGAGCCCGTGAGCCATGGCCGCTGAGCCTGCGCGTCCGGAGCCTGTGCTCCGCAACAGGAGAGGCCACAACAGTGAGAGGCCCGCGAACCGCAAAACAAAAAACAAACAAAAAAAAAACTTACGTTTGAATAGAGGTAGCACTTTCAAGTCCATGACCCATTAGAGGGTCACAGCAAGTCTATGGGTAGATTGTACTGTCAGGCTAACCCAAAGTTACTCACATGGCAAACTTGACCCTAAGTCTTCTGATTTTATTTATTTATTTTGTTGTTGTTGTTCAGTATTTTTTTTAATTAATTCATTTATTTATTATTATTTTTGGCTGCCTTGGGTTTTCTTTGCCGTGAATGGGCTTTCTCTAGTTGCGGCGAGCAGGGGCTACTCTTCGTTGCGGTGTGCGGGCTTCTCACTGCAGTGGCTTCTCTTGTGGAGCACAGGCTCTAGGCACGCAGGCTTCAGTAGTTGTGGCGCACGGACTCAGTAGTTTTGGGGCGCACGGACTCAGTAGTTTGGGCTCGCGGGCTCTAGAGTGCAGGCTCAGTAGTTGTGGCACACGGGCTTAGTTGCTCCGTGGCATGTGGGATCTTCCCGGACCGGGGCACGAACCCGTGTCCCCTGCATCGGCAGGCGGTCTCTCAACCACTGCGCCACCAGGGAAGCCCCCCCTTTTCTTTTTAATAATGTTTTTCACCTTAAAGTTTATTTTGTTTGATATTAATAAAGTTATGTCAACTTCCTTCTCGTTAATGTTTACATGTTTGAAATGAAATTCATGTTTTATGGCAAGACAAGAAAAATTTAAACATAAAAACATTTTCTCTGTCCTTTAGCCTCCTCTCTCCCCTCTACTGTGCATTGTGTATCTGGATTTTGCATCCACCAAACCTGCCCCACCGGCAGAAATACCTGCTCAGCCATAAAGAACACCAGTCTCCTAGCATCAACAAGACAACTCCTTAAAAGATAACATTCCTTCTTGATCTTGAAAGGGGCCATGATGACACTTAGATCTGGATTGTGTAAACTGTCAATAATACATCATTTAATACACAGCCTTCTGTCTCAAAAAACTTATATAACTGTGCATTGACTTCTAATGGATGAAACAGTTCTTGGAGCTTTTTGAGTTGCTGTTCCCTGGTTACAATCCTCTTTTTGGCTTCAATAAAATTTTCCATTCCTTTCTTAGACCAACTGATTAATTTATCATTGACACGTGATATACCTTTTCCCATCGTTTCATTTTCACCCTTTCTTATCTGTAAGCTTATGCATCATTCTGTTAATGCAGATCAATCAGTGATTGATTTGCTGATTCCCCAATGTTAAACCAACCTTCTCTTCTTGGAACAGACCCAAGCTGTTGGTTGTGATGATTACCGTATGTACATGGCTGGATTGGGTTTGTTAACATTCTCTTCAGAAAACAAAGCAGGGTGTGGGTCCAGGTGGGAAGGGCGTGTCCTTGGGTGAGGTGGCCTCCTGCAACGAAAACACACCCTAAAGGAGCTGAGAGTTGGAAACCTTCGGCCAATCACGCTCCCTGCCGTTGGAGCAGCCCACATCCAGTGATTGACAGAGACAAAGGTCTAAAGACATTTTGGCCCAACCTAGCATTTCTTATGGGCCATGGATGGTCCAGAACATCCCATGGGATTGGCCAAAATTTTGTCTCAGCTGTATCACATTTTGACTTCACCCTCTGACCAAGACTACCTACCAAGCTTTATACATATGTTATATATATTATATATATATTACTTTTTTTTTGGCTCCACTCCCCCAACTAGGGATTGAACCCATGCCCCCTACAGTGGAAGCACGAAGTCTTAACCACTGGACCACCAGAGAAACCCAAAAGCTTTATATTTTAACAGCATTTTTTTCCTGGGTTTTGAGAATGTGGTCACATTTTCTTTTTGTGCTGAGCCCTGTAAATTATGTAGCAGGCCCTGAGGTTGAGATCCTGTGCCACTAATTTGGTTGTCCCACGGGGGTTTGGAAAAGAGGAGTAATACTTTAAGCTATTATCTGTCATTTACCCCTTAATGTAAATGAATTTCAGATCCTTTTATGAAGGATCTTAAAACATGTAAGAAGTGAGCTTAGGGGCACTACATACCTGGAAAATAGAAAGAATACCATTAAGGTGGGAAAGGGTGATGAAATGGGGGTCAGGGGTTAAAGATAAACTCCAAATTTTGCACCCAGTTAGGCTTTGTTAGACTCTTATTCCTGATGCTAATGTGAATAAAACGTACAGCCCAGCTATTAAAAACTAAAAATTAAGACATCGTTTATATGAGTCATAAAAAAATTCCCTAACCCCCAGGAGTACACTCACACCACATATAAGAGTGAACAATCAGAAACGTCGTTCAACCTCTTGTTTAAAACTGGCTTTGAATGGCCCAGCTCTGGAGAATTGGAGATGCTTTTTATTACCTGGGGTTCTCTGAAGGGATATCAACTAATCAGAGTTCTAAATAGAGAAAAATATCTGGAGTTAATTAAAATGTGCCGATACTGTCATTTTCCATGTGGGGCAGAAAGAACTAATGTGTAGTTAGGATATCAGCAAAAGGCTAGTAAAAATATGTCACTGGTAAATTGAATGTACAACTCCTGGGAAGTGATCACAACTTTTTTTTTTTTTACATTCTGTTCCATGTGCATTTGATATTTCTATTTACATGGCTACTTTGTACAAAAAGTAAGAATCTGTTTTAGTGTGAAAGGAAGTTGTACAGTTAACAACACTCTGGCTACAGGTGTGGAATAAACTGTTCCAGTCCTTTTATAAACAGATTTCAGACTCAGAAAGGATCTGTCAGACAGAAGGGAAACTAATCCAAGAGACTTTATCCACAGCATTTTGACCATATATCCTGAGCAAAGACAACTGTAAACAAATATTGAATACTGGTTGGTAGTTTTGATTTTCACAGTAAAATGGGTTAGCAATTTAAAACTACTTTCTGTGTATTCTTGGATTAAGTAAATGAAAAAATATATCAAGAATGATGGAAGCCATGATTTTCATTGTTGGCGAAGGGAATTACAAGTATGGAGAGAGGGAACTTGAAAACAAATTCATGTGGTGTTTGTTTGGAAATTGAAGATCAATGGGAACTCGTGTGCAGGGTATAATATTTAATAATTTAAAATGTTATTTCATTTATTCACTTTCATAAATATGAAAAGAAGATGAATTTATTTACCCAGTGTTTAAAAATAATTTATTTACCTAATTAAAAGAAAACCAGCAGGGTAGCAAAGGTGGTTCAAAGAGAATTTGAGAGATTAAATATTTTAGGCACTTGAGAATGTAAGTTGGTACAGCCACTATGGAAAACAGTATGGAGGTTCCTCAGAAAACTAAAAATAGAATTACCATATGATCCAGCAATCCTGCTCCTGGGAATATACCCAGACAAAACTATAATTCAAAAAGACAGGGACTTCCCTGGTGGTCCGGTGGTAAAGAATCCTCCTTGCAATGCAGGGGACGCAGGTTCAATCCCTGGTCAGGGAACTAAGATCCCACATGCCACGGGGCACCTAAGCCCACATGTCACAACTACTGAGCTTGCACGCTCCTCAACTAAAGCCTGCATGCCACAAACTACAGAGCCCACGTGATCTGGAGCCCACACGCCACAACTAGAGAAGAGAAAACCTGCATGCCACAACTAGAAAGAAGCCTGCGCACCACAGCGAAAATCCCATATGCCTCAACAAAGATCCCGCGTGCTGCAACTAAGACTTGAGGCAGCCAAAAATAAATAAAATATAAATCTTTTTTTTTTAATCCTAAAACTTATTTTAAAAAACCCCAAAAGACATATGCACCCCTATGTTCATAGCAGCACTGTTCACAATAGCCAAAACATGGAAACAACCTAAATGTCCATTGACAGATGAATGGATAAAAAAGATGTGGTACCTATATACAATGGAATACCAGTCAACCATAAAAAAAGAATGAAATAATGCCATTTGCAGCAACACGGATGCAAATAGAGATTATCATTCTAAGTGCAGTGAGTCAGAAAGAGAAAGACAAATACCATATGATATCACTTATATGTGGAATCTAAAATATGGCACAGATGAACGCATCTACAAAACGGAAACAGACTCACAGACATAGAGAACAGACTTGTGGCTGCCAAGGGGGAGGGGGAGGAAGAGGGATGGACTGGGAGTTTGGGGTTGGTAGATACAAGCTCTTACATTTAGAATAGATAAACAACAAGGTCCTAGGTATAGCACAGGGAACTATATTCAATATCCTGTGATAAACCATAATGGAAAAGAATATAAAAAAAAGAATGCAGGGCTTCCTTGGTGGCGCAGTCTTTGAGAATCTGTCTGCTAATGCAGGGGACACGGGTTCGAGCCTTGGTCTGGGAAGATCCCACATGCCGCGGAGCAACTAGGCCCGTGAGCCACAACTACTGAGCCTGCGCGTCTGGAGAAGACCCAACACAGCCAAAAATAAATAAATTAATTAAAAAACCAAAACAAAACAAAACAAAAAAGAATGCATATACATGTATGAGTCACTTTGCTGTACAGCAGAGACTGGCACAATATTATAAATCAACTATACTTCAATAAAAAATTTTTTTAATATTATAGGCACTGAATAATGAATAGGACTTCTGGGTTAGACACAAAACGGGTTAATGTCATACAGGGCAAGGAAGCTGTAACCTTTGGGATCTGGGGATTTTGTTTCTTTTTTAAAAAATTTATTTATTTATTTTTGGCTGTGTTGGGTCTTCACTGCTGCTCACGGGCTTTCTCTGGTTGTGTCGAGTGGGGAAAACTCTTCGTTGTGGTGCACGGGCTCCTCACTGCAGTGGCTTCTCTTGTTGCAGAGCATGGGCTCTAGAGCTCAGGCTCAGTAGTTGTGGCACATGGGCTCAGTAGTTGTGGCTCATGGGCTCTAGAGTGCAGGCTCAGTAGTGGCGCACGGGCTTAGTTGCTCCACGCCACGTGGGATCTTTCTGGACCAGGGATCAAACCCGTGTCCTCTGCATTGGCAGACAGACTCCCAACCACTGTGCCACAAGGGAAGTCCCGGGGATTTTGTTTCTGATTTCTTTGGTTTTTGTTGTTTTCTTTTTTACCTGAAAGAAATGATTTATATCAGTACCAGACAAAAATCTGCATGTTAACATGTAACCTTATACAGTCTGGGCTCTATTCAATGGTGAATAACAAATCAAACAAAAGTACATTTCCCTAAAAAATAAAAAAACCCTTGAGTGGGCCTTTAGCTGCAGAATGGACAGTGTCCTTTATAGAGAGGACAAGATATGTCTGCCATGAGGGCCAGGAAACATTGCTACTTCAGTAGCAATAAGCAAGCACCAGGATCTTGGTTTCTAAACACCATTCTCCATTACTCCATGAAGTAACGGTTAATTACAGAGCTAGGGCAGAAAACGTATAAGAGAGAGCTGGAATATAGTTATGTGCCAGAAAGTAAGGGAGTGCTCAAAGAATGGTGGGGGCATGTTAAAAGGACACAGGAGCCTGCTTGAAGGGACTCCAACTGACCAAATCTGGGGCAATTTAAGCATAGAAATAAATAATGATAGTAAAGGATTAGAATCCATTGAGTAAAATAAGAATTTGTGTCTTTATATAAATAACTGGAGGAGAAGGGAAAGTTCTTCCTAACAGTGGAATGCCAGACAATAAAGGCAGAAGAAATAATAAAACGAGAAAAAACACTATTTTGTAATACTCATAGTAATGGTTGATTCAGGCAAGGCATATCAATGAATGCTACTAGTGGATGAAAGTTTGCTAAGGAACAGGATATTTATACAGTGTCAAAATATTTCCTATCGCCCTGGTCAGGGAACTAAGATCCCACATGCCACGGGGCAACTAAGCCCACATGTCACAACTACTGAGCTTGCACGCTCCTCAACTAAAGCCTGCATGCCACAAACTACAGAGCCCACGTGATCTGGAGCCCACACGCCACAACTAGAGAAGAGAAAACCTGCATGCCACAACTAGAAAGAAGCCTGCGCACCACAGCGAAAATCCCATATGCCTCAACAAAGATCCCGCGTGCTGCAACTAAGACTTGAGGCAGCCAAAAATAAATAAAATATAAATCTTTTTTTTTTAATCCTAAAACTTATTTTAAAAAACCCCAAAAGACATATGCACCCCTATGTTCATAGCAGCACTGTTCACAATAGCCAAAACATGGAAACAACCTAAATGTCCATTGACAGATGAATGGATAAAAAAGATGTGGTACCTATATACAATGGAATACCAGTCAACCATAAAAAAAGAATGAAATAATGCCATTTGCAGCAACACGGATGCAAATAGAGATTATCATTCTAAGTGCAGTGAGTCAGAAAGAGAAAGACAAATACCATATGATATCACTTATATGTGGAATCTAAAATATGGCACAGATGAACGCATCTACAAAACGGAAACAGACTCACAGACATAGAGAACAGACTTGTGGCTGCCAAGGGGGAGGGGGAGGAAGAGGGATGGACTGGGAGTTTGGGGTTGGTAGATACAAGCTCTTACATTTAGAATAGATAAACAACAAGGTCCTAGGTATAGCACAGGGAACTATATTCAATATCCTGTGATAAACCATAATGGAAAAGAATATAAAAAAAAGAATGCAGGGCTTCCTTGGTGGCGCAGTCTTTGAGAATCTGTCTGCTAATGCAGGGGACACGGGTTCGAGCCTTGGTCTGGGAAGATCCCACATGCCGCGGAGCAACTAGGCCCGTGAGCCACAACTACTGAGCCTGCGCGTCTGGAGCCTGCGCTCTGCAACGAGAGAGGCCGCGATAGTGAGAGGCCCGTGCACTGCGATGAAGAGTGGCCCCCGCTTGCCACAACTACAGAAAGCCCTCGCACAGAAACAAAGACCCAACACAGCCAAAAATAAATAAATTAATTAAAAAACCAAAACAAAACAAAACAAAAAAGAATGCATATACATGTATGAGTCACTTTGCTGTACAGCAGAGACTGGCACAATATTATAAATCAACTATACTTCAATAAAAAATTTTTTTAATATTATAGGCACTGAATAATGAATAGGACTTCTGGGTTAGACACAAAACGGGTTAATGTCATACAGGGCAAGGAAGCTGTAACCTTTGGGATCTGGGGATTTTGTTTCTTTTTTAAAAAATTTATTTATTTATTTTTGGCTGTGTTGGGTCTTTGTTTCTGTGCGAGGGCTTTCTGTAGTTGTGGCAAGCGGGGGCCACTCTTCATCGCAGTGCACGGGCCTCTCACTATCGCGGCCTCTCTCGTTGCAGAGCGCAGGCTCCAGACGCGCAGGCTCAGTAGTTGTGGCTCACGGGCCTAGTTGCTCCGCGGCATGTGGGATCTTCCCAGACCAAGGCTCGAACCCGTGTCCCCTGCATTAGCAGACAGATTCTCAAAGACTGCGCCACCAAGGAAGCCCTGCATTCTTTTTTTTATATTCTTTTCCATTATGGTTTATCACAGGATATTGAATATAGTTCCCTGTGCTATACCTAGGACCTTGTTGTGT
>NC_041217.1:22243454-22246250 GCF_002837175.3 Physeter macrocephalus
GAAAACTAAAAATAGAATTACCATATGATCCAGCAATCCTGCTCCTGGGAATATACCCAGACAAAACTATAATTCAAAAAGACAGGGACTTCCCTGGTGGTCCGGTGGTAAAGAATCCTCCTTGCAATGCAGGGGACGCAGGTTCAATCCCTGGTCAGGGAACTAAGATCCCACATGCCACGGGGCAACTAAGCCCACATGTCACAACTACTGAGCTTGCACGCTCCTCAACTAAAGCCTGCATGCCACAAACTACAGAGCCCACGTGATCTGGAGCCCACACGCCACAACTAGAGAAGAGAAAACCTGCATGCCACAACTAGAAAGAAGCCTGCGCACCACAGCGAAAATCCCATATGCCTCAACAAAGATCCCGCGTGCTGCAACTAAGACTTGAGGCAGCCAAAAATAAATAAAATATAAATCTTTTTTTTTTAATCCTAAAACTTATTTTAAAAAACCCCAAAAGACATATGCACCCCTATGTTCATAGCAGCACTGTTCACAATAGCCAAAACATGGAAACAACCTAAATGTCCATTGACAGATGAATGGATAAAAAAGATGTGGTACCTATATACAATGGAATACCAGTCAACCATAAAAAAAGAATGAAATAATGCCATTTGCAGCAACACGGATGCAAATAGAGATTATCATTCTAAGTGCAGTGAGTCAGAAAGAGAAAGACAAATACCATATGATATCACTTATATGTGGAATCTAAAATATGGCACAGATGAACGCATCTACAAAACGGAAACAGACTCACAGACATAGAGAACAGACTTGTGGCTGCCAAGGGGGAGGGGGAGGAAGAGGGATGGACTGGGAGTTTGGGGTTGGTAGATACAAGCTCTTACATTTAGAATAGATAAACAACAAGGTCCTAGGTATAGCACAGGGAACTATATTCAATATCCTGTGATAAACCATAATGGAAAAGAATATAAAAAAAAGAATGCAGGGCTTCCTTGGTGGCGCAGTCTTTGAGAATCTGTCTGCTAATGCAGGGGACACGGGTTCGAGCCTTGGTCTGGGAAGATCCCACATGCCGCGGAGCAACTAGGCCCGTGAGCCACAACTACTGAGCCTGCGCGTCTGGAGCCTGCGCTCTGCAACGAGAGAGGCCGCGATAGTGAGAGGCCCGTGCACTGCGATGAAGAGTGGCCCCCGCTTGCCACAACTACAGAAAGCCCTCGCACAGAAACAAAGACCCAACACAGCCAAAAATAAATAAATTAATTAAAAAACCAAAACAAAACAAAACAAAAAAGAATGCATATACATGTATGAGTCACTTTGCTGTACAGCAGAGACTGGCACAATATTATAAATCAACTATACTTCAATAAAAAATTTTTTTAATATTATAGGCACTGAATAATGAATAGGACTTCTGGGTTAGACACAAAACGGGTTAATGTCATACAGGGCAAGGAAGCTGTAACCTTTGGGATCTGGGGATTTTGTTTCTTTTTTAAAAAATTTATTTATTTATTTTTGGCTGTGTTGGGTCTTCACTGCTGCTCACGGGCTTTCTCTGGTTGTGTCGAGTGGGGAAAACTCTTCGTTGTGGTGCACGGGCTTCTCACTGCAGTGGCTTCTCTTGTTGCAGAGCATGGGCTCTAGAGCTCAGGCTCAGTAGTTGTGGCACATGGGCTCAGTAGTTGTGGCTCATGGGCTCTAGAGTGCAGGCTCAGTAGTGGCGCACGGGCTTAGTTGCTCCACGCCACGTGGGATCTTTCTGGACCAGGGATCAAACCCGTGTCCTCTGCATTGGCAGACAGACTCCCAACCACTGTGCCACAAGGGAAGTCCCGGGGATTTTGTTTCTGATTTCTTTGGTTTTTGTTGTTTTCTTTTTTACCTGAAAGAAATGATTTATATCAGTACCAGACAAAAATCTGCATGTTAACATGTAACCTTATACAGTCTGGGCTCTATTCAATGGTGAATAACAAATCAAACAAAAGTACATTTCCCTAAAAAATAAAAAAACCCTTGAGTGGGCCTTTAGCTGCAGAATGGACAGTGTCCTTTATAGAGAGGACAAGATATGTCTGCCATGAGGGCCAGGAAACATTGCTACTTCAGTAGCAATAAGCAAGCACCAGGATCTTGGTTTCTAAACACCATTCTCCATTACTCCATGAAGTAACGGTTAATTACAGAGCTAGGGCAGAAAACGTATAAGAGAGAGCTGGAATATAGTTATGTGCCAGAAAGTAAGGGAGTGCTCAAAGAATGGTGGGGGCATGTTAAAAGGACACAGGAGCCTGCTTGAAGGGACTCCAACTGACCAAATCTGGGGCAATTTAAGCATAGAAATAAATAATGATAGTAAAGGATTAGAATCCATTGAGTAAAATAAGAATTTGTGTCTTTATATAAATAACTGGAGGAGAAGGGAAAGTTCTTCCTAACAGTGGAATGCCAGACAATAAAGGCAGAAGAAATAATAAAACGAGAAAAAACACTATTTTGTAATACTCATAGTAATGGTTGATTCAGGCAAGGCATATCAATGAATGCTACTAGTGGATGAAAGTTTGCTAAGGAACAGGATATTTATACAGTGTCAAAATATTTCCTATCGGATCGAGGCAAGATGGCGGAAGAGTAAGACGCGGAGATCACCTTCCTCCTCACAGATACATCAGAAATACAGCTACACGTGGAACTTCTCCTATAGAACACCCACCGAACGCTGGCAGAAGACCTCAGACCCCACAAAAGGCAAGAAACCCCCCACGTACCTGGGTAGGCAAAAGAAAAAAGAACAAACAGAGACAA
>NC_041217.1:22246598-22249439 GCF_002837175.3 Physeter macrocephalus
TTTTTTTTTTTTTTTGCCTCTTTGTCTCCTGGTGCGAGAGGAGAGGGGATTAAGCGCACCGCGTAAAGGAGCTCCAGAAACGGGCACGGAGCTGCCGAAGAGACAGGAGACTTTTTCTTGCCTCTTTGCTTCCTGGGGCGCGAGGAGAGGGGATTAAGGGCACCGCGTAAAGGAGCTCCAGAGACGGGCGCGAGCCGCGGCTGTCGGCGCGGACAGCAGAGACGGGCGTGGGACGCTAGGGTTGCTGCTGCCGCCACCAAGAAGCCTGTGTGCAAGCACAGGTCACTCTCCACACCGCCCCTCCCGGGAGCTTGTGCAGCTCGCCACTGCCGGGGTCCCTGGATCCAGGGACAGCTTCCCCGGGAGAACGCGTGGCGCGCCTCAGGCTGGTGCAACGTCACGCCGGCCTCTGCCGCCGCGGGCTCACCCCACATCCATGCCCCTCCCTCCCCCTGGCATGAGCCAGAGCCCCGGAAGCAGCTGATCCTTTAACCCCGTCCTGTCTGAGCGAGGAGCAGAAGCCCTCGGACGACCTACACGCAGAGGCGGGGTCAAGTCCAAAGCTGAACCCCAGGAGCTGTGCAAACAAAGAGGAGAGGGGGAGGTCTCTCCCAGCAGCCTCAGAAGCAGCGGATTAAAGCTCCACAATCAACTTGAAGTGCCCTGCATCTGTGGAAAACCTGAATAGACAGCGAAATATCCCAAGTTGAGGAGGTGGACTTTGGGAGCAAGATATACTATTATTTTCCCCTTTTTTTCTTTCCTTTCTATTTTTTCTCCCTTTTATTTTGAGCTGTGTGGATTAAAGGCTCTTGGTGCTCCAGCCAGGCGTCAGGGCTGTGTCTCTGAGGTGGGAGAACCAACCTCAGGACACTGGTCCACAAGAGACCTCCCAGCTCCACGCAATATCAAACGGTGAAAATCTCCCAGAGATCTCCATCTCAACACCAAGACCCAGGTTCACTCAAGGACCAGCAACGAACAGTGCTGGACACCCTCTCCCAAACAAAGAGCAAGACAGGTCTACAGCCCCATGCATTAGCAGAGAGGCTGCCTAAAATCATAATAAGGCTACCAACACCCCCAAACACACCACCAGACCTGGACCTGCCCACCAGAAAGACAAGATCCACCCTCATCCACCAGAACAGAGGCACTAGTCCCCCCAACCAAGAAACCTACCCAACCCACTGAACCAACCTTAGCCACTGGGGACAGACACCAAAAACAACGGGAACTACGAACCTGCAGCCTGCAAAAAGGAGACCCCAAACACAGTAAGATAAGCAAAATGAGAAGACAGAAAAACACACAGCAGATGAAGGAGCAAGATAAAATCACACCAGACCTAACAAATGAAGAGGAAATAGGCAGTCTACCTGAAAAAGAATTCAGAATAATGATAGTAAAGATGATTCAAAATCTTGGAAATAGAATAGACAAATTGCAAGAAACAGTTAACAAGGACCTAGAAGAAATAAAGAGGAAGCAAGCAACGATGAGCAACACAATAAATGAAATGAAAAATACTCTAGATGGGCTCAGTAGCAGAATAACTGAGGCAGAAGGACAGATAAGTGACCTGGAAGATAAAATAGTGGAAATAACTACTGCAGAGCAGAAAAAAGAAAAAAGAATGAAAAGAACTGACGACAGTCTCAGAGACCTCTGGGACAACATTAAACGCACCAACATTCGAATTATAGGGGTCCCAGAAGAAGAAGAGAAAAAGAAAGGGACTGAGAAAATATTTGAAGAGATTATAGTTGAAAACTTCCCTAATATAGGAAAGAAAATAGTCAATCAAGTCCAGGAAGCACAGAGAGTCCCATACAGGATAAACCCAAGGAGAAACACGCCAAGACACATAATAATCAAACTGTCAAAAATTAAATACAAAGAAAACATATTAAAAGCAGCAAGGGAAAAACAACAAATAACACACAAAGGAATCCCCATAAGGTTAACATCGGATCTTTCAGCAGAAACTCTCCAAGCCAGAAGGGAGTGGCAGGACATATTTAAAGTGATGAAGGAAAAAAACCTACAACCAAGATTACTCTACCCAGCAAGGATCTCATTCAGATTTGATGGAGAAATTAAAACCTTTACAGACAAGCAAAAGCTGAGAGAGTTCAGCACCACCAAACCAGCTTTACAACAAATGCTAAAGGAACTTCTCTAGGCAAGAAACACAAGAGAAGGAAAAGACCTACAAGAACAACCCGAAACAATTCAGTAAATGGTAATAGAACCATACATATCGATAATTACCTTAAATGTAAATGGATTAAATGCTCCCACCAAAAGACACAGACTGGCTGAATGGAAACAAAAACAAGACCCATATATATGCTGTCTACAAGAGACCCACTTCAGACCTAGGGACACATACAGACTGAAAGTGAGGGGATGGAAAAAGATATTCCATGCAAATGGAAATCAGAAGAAAGCTGGAGTAGCAATTCTCATATCAGACAAAATAGACTTTAAAGTAAAAACTATAACAAGAGACAAAGAAGGACACTATATAATGATCAAGGGATCGATCCATGAAGAAGATATAACAATTGTAAATATTTATGCACCCAACATAGGAGCACCTCAATACATAAGGCAAATACTAACAGCCATAAAAGGGGAAATCGACAGTAACACAATCATAGTAGGGGACTTTAACACCCCACTTTCACCAATGGACAGATCATCCAAAATGAAAATAAATAAGGAAACACAAGCTTTAAATGATACATTACACAAGATGGACTTAATTGATATTTATAGGACATTCCATCCAAAAACAACAGAATACACATTCTTCTCAAGTGCTCATGGAACACT
>NC_041217.1:22252453-22327004 GCF_002837175.3 Physeter macrocephalus
GGGAGGGAGGGATACGCAAGAGGGAAGAGATATGGGAACATATGTATATGTATAACTGATTCACTTTGTTGTAAAGGAGAAACTAACACACTATTGTAAAACAGTTATACTCCAATAAAGATGTTAAAAAAAAATATTTCCTATCACATGATTGATTAATTACAGAAGAAAAAATAGTAACTTTACAATGGAGACACTGACAGGCACCACCTTCACTAAGTAGACACTGACAGGCACCACCTTCACTAAGTAATCAAAATGAACATTTCCAGTAATGGGACAAATCAATATCATGTGCCTCCTGATGTAATGTCCTAAGAAGGACACAACATCATTTCTGTAATATTATTGCCAAAATGCATAACCTGAATCTGATCATGAAGAAACATCAGACAAACACAAATTGAAGGACATTCATTGGATAATTTGATAATAGCAATGTATCAATGTTAAATATTCTGACTTTGTTACTCCTTAAAGTATTTAGGGGCAAATAGACACAATGTCTGCAACTGATTCCCAAGTGGTTCAGAAAAAATACATTCATGTATTTTATATATATATGTATATATGTATGCATACATAATGATATACGCATATATTCTTTTATATGTATTTTATATGCATAAAAATATGCATATTTTATGCATATAAAAGAAATGAAGGAGCTTGGTGCTTGCAAGGTGATGAGGTTTGGAAATGGCTGCTAAAGACACAGGGAATGTGATTTGCTGAGAGAATAGGGAGGACCGGAACCTTCTGGCCTCCAATTCCACCACTTCAATGAAGCAGCAGTGACCAAATCCAGCGACCACTCCCCAGTCATCTTCCTTGTTGATCTCTGATCTGCTGTTGACTTTGTCTCCGTGAAAACATCTCTTCCCTCCACTTCCACTGGCATGGCTCTCCTGGTTTTTCCTTCTGCCTTTCCATCTCTTTCCCAGCTCTTCTTTCTCTGCCTATTTCTTTTGTGCATGTGACATTCAGGGTTCTGATCTCGCCACCCTTCACAATCTCCCACATCATGTTCATCTATGCTCACAGCTTCCATGACCACCTCATGCTGAAGAATCTCCCACCCTCTTCTCCTGCTCTTCTAAGTCATATCTACATTTCCACCTGTCCTTTGGGTACCTGCACGCAGCGGCATCTCAAACTCAACATGTCCCAAACAGAACTCACTGTCTTCCTGTTCACTCTGCCGTACTCCTGCTCCAGTCTTCTCTACCTCAGAAAATATCCTGTTCTCAAGACGGAGCCCTGAGCATCATTCTTTACTGAGCACCTTCAGTCCGTCACTGAGTCCTGTCTTTTCTGCCTCCTAATTCTCCCTCAAACCCGTCCGCTTCTGTCACTCCATTCACCACCACCCCCGGCAGTCCGTTGACCCCACCTCTCCTTGGATCATTGCAACAGCCTCCTAGCTGTCCTCTCCCCCTCTAGGCCACGTGTCACACTGAGGTTAAACGCCGTGGGTGAGCGCTTTAACCTGAGTCTGAACTCCTCCAGATAACTCACAAAGCCCTGTGTGTTCTGGCCCCTGCTCTCCTCTCTGGCCTCATCTCCTACTGGCTCTCCCCTCTTGCACCCTACATGCCAGCCCCTCAAACTTCCCTCACTTCCTCCAACCCAATATCGCCCCATCAGTTTGGAAACCTCTCCCCTTCCTACCCTTCCTCATTCCACGTGCTTCTCCCACCCACCCACTCACCCTTACATAAATTGCATTCAGCTCTCACGCGTTGCTTGTTTACTACTTCCTCTGTGAAAATTTCCAAGACTCACCAAGTCTGGTTGAGGATCTCCAGTAATGCACTTCCCAGCATAGTATTTGCCATGGCAAACTATAATTTCCTGCTTATTTGTCTTTATCCTTGTGAGGACAGTACTGTGTCTTGTTCATGGTTGAAGCCTCAGTGCTTTGTGTTATACCTGGCACATTACACCTGGCCACATATAATGATAGAGATATGGATAGATGGATAGATGGATCAATAGATAAATGATTGATTGATAGTAGGTGATAGATGATAGAAATATGATAGATAGATGATACGTAGATAGATAGATAGATGATAGAGAATAGGTAAACTAACAAACAACTCAGTATAAATTCCAGAGGGTTTTGGAATCTGGACTCATGACTTACTGAGATCCATAGCAATACGCTTTGTCAGTTTTACTCATTATGGCCGAAAAGTATCAAAGGCCTTTGAGGTAGAGGTTTCCTTTTCCGCAGCTAGGTTGGGAGTTTTATGGCTTTGAAGTAACAGTACTATGTCTTGCCACGTGGTGGCGCCAGCACAACACCAAAGAGGCCTTCAGAGGCGCCATTTCGCCCCCATCATCAGACTGGGGGTGACACCACCCACCTTTGTTGACAGTGGACAGCATTATTGTGGTGTAATGACTTTACTAGGGGCTTGTATTCATTGTTCGGGAAATCTTGGCAATATTTACAACTCTCTGAGACTCAGAGAAATCATCCCAGCTCCACAAAAGGGTGGAGAGTGTTATTTCCTCTCCCACGAACGTGTCAGCCTATTGTGCTAATAAGTGAGAAGGCTGCTCCACTGTGAACGAGGAGAAACCTTGGGGAATTGCTGTCTTCAGAAAAGCTGAGTACTCCTTCCTCAGGGCCTGCCTCTGAGGGCTGAGCAGGCCCTGGGGACTGAGAGGTGGGGCTCTGCAATCCTGGCCAGAGTCCTGCTTTTGGAAGGAGCCTTCAGTGCTCCTGGCATTTCCTGTGATGGGGCTCAGGGGCTCCCCCCACCCAGATCCCGCCCCCTCCCCCGCCCAGTCTTACTCACCCTCACCTCCTTAACCCTTTGATGACTCCCTCAGGGCCCTCACAAGGCCCTGCAGAGGCGGGCTCCTGGTTTGCAGTACTTTGTAATCATCCCTGAATGTCCCAGGGCATTTGCACACCCCAGTGGGTGGAAATGGGGTGGAGAAACTGGGCTGTGTAATGGCCAGTCTGGTCCCAGGCAGACTCCTTGAAGACTCTCAGGGCTCCCCAACCCCATAGGCCAGCATCAGCACCCACATCTGAAGGATGGACCAGTCCAGCCAAGGAGAGTGAGGGGAGGAGAGAGTCAGCAGGAAATGCTTGCAAGACCTTGACCAAGAACCTTCTCATGTTTCTCCCAGAGTAGGCATCACAGCTGCCCCACCCTGGGGCAGAGATCTTCTGGCTCTCTTGTAGAGAGGGATGTTACACCCCACACCACGATAGACAGAAGACACAACCCTCATGGCTGTTAAGCCTGGGCTCCTAAAAACTCTCAATTCAGGGACCCCTTTAGCAGGACACAGGGCCCTAAGCAGCATTTCCCCCACCCTATATAGGTGACACAGCCATGGGAGATACCAGCAAGCTTTGCCTAGGGTAAGCTTTGTGTCTATATTCCTTCAGTCAACAGACCTTCACCAGGGACCCACCAGGTGCCAGACACTGTGCCAGGATCACAGGGTGAATAAGAAAGACACAGTTCTCCAGTTCAGGAACTTACAGGCTAGCAGGGAATCAGACCCATTAATATTTGTCGCACCTGGTTATAAGCACTGTAAAAGAATTGACACAAAAAGTGCTAAGGTAATAGCTCTGATTATTCATTATTGTGTTTTTTGGTTTGCATTCAAAGCCACATCACAGAATATACATTAGAGAGCACTTATGTCTTCACGTGACTTGCATTTTTGATCAGTGCCTATGTTGCAGGAAGGGGGACCCCTTCCAGGGCCCGACAGTGGGATCTTGTCTAACGCTTGGAAATGAATTGTCCGAGGAGACACTCGTGCTGACAAAGCGAGAGAACCGCTCTGCCATGCAGCTCGCAGCCTTGGGTTTCATGGTGATGGGATTAGTTTCGGGTTGTCTCTGGACAATCACTTTGACTCAGGGTCCTTTCTGGTGGTACGCACAACGGCTCAGACAGGATGGATTCCAGTGAGGAGGATTCTGGGAGCCTGGTAAGACATGTGGACAGGTGTCTCCTCTCTCCTTTGGACCTTTCCCATATTCTTCTGGTTGGCGGTGGCTTGTTAGTTCTGTGTTCTTAACCAGAACCTCGTGTTGCAAAATAACTCATGCAAATTGTTGCTGTCTTTGCCTGGCCCCGGCGGGGGGAGGTTTCAGCCAGTTTCCCCTAACACCTAGACTGCTTGGGTGGAAAGAAATTCCTCCAAGACACTCCCTTCTGAGTATGAGTCAGGAAGCCGAGGCCTCCCAGGCATAACCCGGTCAGAGGCGGGGTGACTGGGCTCCACTACATGTTCCAACCAGAGGCTGGGCACAGCCTGGGGAGCGGGCAGCAAGATGGGAAACCCACTCCCCCGTGAGGCAGAGGCCCCAGTGCTGGCTCCAGCCCTCCCCTATGACTGCTGACCCTTCAGCTGTCACAGCCCTTCTCTGGCCCCGGCTTCACATCTGCAGCGATTAGATGAGAAGAAATGGTCCTGCCCTCTTCTCCACCTCTAAGCCTGTCGCCTTTGTAATTCTCATCCTTGCCATTAGGAGCTGAAGAATCTCCATGCTCTGAGTCAGATGCTGTGTGGCCACATCACTAAGAGGTGACTCAGACCCAGACAGGGCTCTGAGGCTTTTTGTAATTCCCTTGTTTGGCCCCAGGCAGGGTCTCTCTTGGGAGGTGCTGGGCAGAGCCTCTCTCTGGGCCTAGGAAGAACCTGGGCACCCAACACCCAGGCAGTGACAGCCTGGCATGGGCTCTGTAGCTGACTGCCTCATCCTCAGAAGAGACTGAGGCTAAGGAATGTCTTTCCGGGGACTTCCCTGGCGTTCCAGTGGTTAAGACTCCACGCTTCCACTGAAGGGGGCGCTGGTTTGATCCCTGGTCGAAAAAAAGAATAAAAAAAGGAATGTCTGGGCTTCCCTGTTGGCGCAGTGGTTGCGCGTCCGCCTGCCGATGCAGGGGAACCGTGTTCGCGCCCCGGTCTGGGAGGATCCCACATGCCGCGGAGCGGCTGGGCCGGTGAGCCGTGGCCGCTGAGCCTGCGCGTCCGGAGCCTGTGCTCCGCAACGGGAGAGGCCACAACAAAGGGAGGCCCGCAGACCACAAAAAAAAAAAAAAAAAAAAAAAAAAAAAAAAAAAGGAATGTCTTTCCAAGCTTTAAATCATGTGGAAATTTAAGTTATAAGCTGTATGGAGAATGCCTTGGGCACCATTATGCTTCACTGTGCCTGGAAGCCCAAGTTAATGTTCTAAAAAGTAAATATCTCTAAGTCTGTAGAAAAGTCGTGTGTGTGTGTGTGTGTGTGTGTGTGTGTAAAAGAAAACAAACAAACAACCGAGGAGGAAGAAGCCTCAGGCAGTGGAAATATCCTGGTTATTCTACCCCCAGCGCTGGCTGCATTTACAAGTGGCCCCCGTGATTGGAAGTTGGAAGCAGAGGAGATGATGGACCAGGCAGGTTCTGGGGCAGGAAAAGCCAGAACAATGTACACAAAAGGCACAGGGAGAGGAAGAGGAGCTGGTGAAGGAGGTTGAGGAAGAACAGGCAGAGAGCGGGGAGAAAAGTCGGGAGAGGGAGTCATCCACGGAAGCAGAGGGAGGAAAGGTTTCGATAAGTAGGGGAAGGACTGCAGTGCCAGAGGCAGCGCACAATACCTAAGGTGAAAATAGGGAAGCCTTGGTATCTGCAAAACAGCTCCAAGGGTATGGCTCAAAATATTATCTCTAGCCCTTGAGGAGGAACTAGATCCTTGACTGAGGATCTGAAAGCCATCAGTGACTGGCCATTGCAGTTTGCGGCGTGCTGATAAATAAGGGTCAGGATATTCATTTTTCTCCCCATTCGCTCTGCAAATCACACTGCCCCGTGTCTAGGGCAGGGCTTCCCAAATGCAGCTTTGCGTTCAAATTCTGACTCCACTACTCACTAGCTGGATGACCCCAGGGAAGTCACTGAAACTCATGGTGCCTCGGATTCCTCATCTGTAAATGTGGAAAAAATGACAAGACCCGTCACGAAATGAAAAAATATGTGTAGAGCATTCAAGATGAAGACAAGCTCTCCCCAGGTGCTCCAGCCACTGACAATACAGCAGAGGCACTGGGCTGGCCATTTCTGCCCACTGCTGACTTCTAAGAGGCCTGCTTTGCTCAGGAGTCCCCAGTGGGTTGGCTGGGGCTTTCTCAGGTGGCACTGCTGGCCCACCAACCCCAACTGTTTTTCCTTCTCTCTCTCTTTCCACAGGTGTCAGGCTTGCACTGTGGTCCGAAGGCTCCCCTACCTCCTCTTCTCCCTCCCCCCTTTCTCTTTCACAGGTATCACCCCCAATCAATCTCTTGCACGTCTAACTTTGTGTTGGCATTTTGCTTCCTGGAGGACCCAAATTGACAAACTAGGTAAAACAGAATTCTTTGCTACAGGACCTGCCTGAGCCTTTAATGTAAGAATATACATTATGGTTCTCAAGAGGGGAACATTGGGCTTCCCTGGTGGCGCAGTGGTTGAGAGTCCGCCTGCCGATGCAGGGGACACGGGTTCGTCTGTTAGGAACCGGGCCGCACAGCAGGAGGTGAGCGGCGGGCGAGCGAGCAAAGCTTCATCTGTCGCTCCCCATCGCTCGCATTACCGCCTGAACCTTCCCCTGCCGCCAGTGGAAAATTTTCCTTCCACAAAACCGGTCCCTGATGCCAGAAAGGTTGGGGACCAATGGTGTAACTGAAGGTACAAGGACACAGCCAGAACTCTTTCTATGGTACGATGAGGACAGATAGATACTACATTTCAGCTTGAGAGACAAAAAAAAAAAAAAAAAAAAAAGGGGGGGGTGGGAACAGGGGAACATAATTTGAAGTGTTTCCCAAATTTATTTGATCACTAAAAGCTAACATCCACACACTCACAGCCACAATACCATAGAACATCCATTAACAGCTCATGGAACTTATGATCTGCTAAGTAAAGTTTTGGTTGTTTTGTTTTGTTTGCTTTTCTTTTTTTGTGCTAGAACCATTTTAATATAATTATACATATCTGCCAAATCCAGGAAGAAAGGTTTATGCATATATAACTTTTCCAGTTAACATCTGCAAGCATAAACAATGAGGATCTCAGTTTATAAATTCATCAGGGTCAGAGCAATTGACCAACGTCTCTTTACTGCTAGGCTTACCAACAGCAAATTACAGATGAATTAGTGTCCTTTTGTTTCTCTTCTCTCACTCTCCTTGTCCAGAGACATTTTGTTGTAAAGTTTCAGTGCAGCTTACCTCCAGCCAAAGGTAATCTTTTTAGATAAGTACTCAGTTGCTCTGAATTTACTTATAATTATAAGCTCTTTAATCATAGAAGAACCCCTGCAGAGGTGGAGTTCGAGGTTGCATACCATAACAGGAGATCACAGTTCTGAAGTCTAGCACAGATTAAAAACCACAGATGTACCATTTATATAAGACACACACTGATTGTCTCTTAAACTACATATTGACTCCTTATGAATATTATTTTTTAAATAAAGTAGTGCATCTAGGACAATCAGTTGCACAATTCACACAGCCTGAAAAGTTTTCAGTGCCAACTACCAGTTGGTCATGAAACGTGAGTGAGCTTGAAACCCTGCCCAGTCCTAAGATTCATCCAAGGATTGGCTAAGACATTGGAACACCTCTGCTTAAGAAGGCTATGTCTTTCCCTCTTTTCCCTCACAATTTAGTTTTGTTTGTTTATTTTTCGGTGGTATTTGGTTGCACGTGGCTAGAATGCTTTCGATCACTTTGCGAATCAGGAAAACCAATGATCTAAAACTATGATAGGATCTTAAGTGTATTGGTTTGTCCATTTCACGTAGCTGGCTGGCAGGCCCCTGTAAGGCCTTTCATTTTTCTTTCTACGCCTCCCAGGACATTGATCAGAAGATGAGTCTGAGCGTCACACTATCAACTCTTTTAACCAATGCCTGGCTAAAACTGAAATGCCCGGCCCAGTGTATTTAAAAATCACCCACAAAAAGAGGTTCTGCAGGGTTTCCTTGGTGGCGCAGTGGTTGAGAGTCCGCCTGCCGATGCAGGGGACACAGGTTCGAGCCCCGGTCTGGGAAGATCCCACATTCCGCGGAGCGACTAGGCCCGTGAGCCGTGGCCGCTGAGCCTGCGCGTCCGGAGCCTGTGCTCCGCAACGGGAGGGGCCGCAACAGTGAGAGGCCCGCGTACCGCAAAAAAAAAAAAAAAAAAAAAAAAAAAAAAGAAAGAGGTTCTGCAGGTCTTCACAAAACCTGGAATTTCCACGAAGATGTCTGATCTTTATAATCAAAGCAGTCAGTGGTTGAGTTAAAACCCAAGCTTGAAGCTCCATATCCCTGGGTGGAAAGAGAAGCTGGGGACTGACTGAGATGGCTGGTGACTGCATTGGTACCCATGGGACTGAGTGTGGTCCCTGGTCCAGGAACTGGTGATGCATAGGGGTCAAATAAGAGCCACAATCCATGCCCCCAAAGTAGGAAGTTGAGCCAGCATATCCTTGACTATAATCTGAAGCCTGAGTATAGGTCACGGGGTAGGACCTCTGCACGCAGGAAGAGGAGGTGGACAAGGGATCTGACAGTGGGGAGCTGGAAGCTGGGCCCCAGACAGACACAGGAGCACTGCTGCTGGAAGTGGCTGGGCCTGGGGTGCTCGAGGGGGGAGTGAACTGGCCACTTGTTCCACCCTCTGAACTCACTTCCCGAGCAGGAGACGTCTTCTTTTTGGCAGGTCTCACTTTGTTTTGACCTCCATTCTGCTGTTGGTGGCACTTAGCTCTTCGATTCTTAAACCACACCTGTAGCCTGGACTCGGGCAAGTTGATTTTCAGTGCCACCTCCTCCCGCGTGAAGATATCTGGGTATCGGGTCTTAGCAAATAATGCTTCCCACACATCTAGCTGCGCCCAGGTGAACGTCGTCCTCTCCCGCCGCTGTTTCTGAGGGGTGGCCGGGTAGCCCACCGAGGGGTGCAGCAAGTCCATGCCTGAAGTGGTCAGACTCAGCCCATTGACTGCATAAGGCGGTTGCTTAAGATAAGACATCATGCTAAGGTTGTTTGGAGGCGCAAAGTGGGCCCAAATCCGGGGGACCCAGCCGGAAAGTCTCGCTTCGCCCGGGGTGGACAGATTCAGAGTCCTTGGTGGGTGGGTTTGGAGTGGTGGAACTGAGGCAAAGCAAACAAACAAACAGAGGTGCTGGTTTACCGCTTCGGGGGACGCAGCTCTTCCACGTTCCACCACTAACTTAAGAAGAGGCGGTGTTTTTTTAAAAAATATTTTTCAAGGTAAGGCTGCTGTCATTGGTTCAATCTTTATTTATTATTTATTTATTTGGTTTTGGCCATGCCTTGCAGCTTGTAGTATCTTAGTTCCCTGACCGGGGATTGAACCCAGGCCCCTGCAGTGAAAGCACCAAGTCCTAATTCACTGGACCTCCAGGGAATTCCCCTAAGTAAAGTTCTGTAAACACTAAACAAGAAGACCTCTCAAGTTCCATCCAACCCTGGATTCTGTCACATGGATCTCAAAATGTGAAACACTTCAATAATTATAGTGCATCCAGGGCCTCATTGTACAGAAAGAAAGTCCCAAGGCCTCACTTGATTTATATCAACAACCCAAGCTATATTTATAAGTCTCCTCCCATCTTGGCACATAACACTTTGTTAATACCACCGATGTCATCATCCCTATTTTACAGATGGAAAAACTGAGACGCAGGAAGGTTAAGATGCTTGCCTCAGATCCACACTCGAGTTCCTGGTGTTGGCACTGAGTCGTGGTCAGTCTGAGATGCTGCGTTGATGGAAGGCCTAAAGGGGAAGGGAAAGGAAGGGTTCTTGGAATCTAGGTTCCAGGAATAAGTTGGATGACAGCAAGAACCAGCCGTCACTAGGCCGAGCCCTGTGCCCGAAGGAGGGAAGAGATAAAAAGTAACAGCAAGAGAGCTGTGTCTGAGCCCAGGTTGGAATACAACATTGCACAGAGGAGGAAAAATGCTGAAATATGTCAAAACTGCCAAACAACAAATGTAACAGAGTGTGGGAAATGTGGAGATCCAAAGGGATTAGGAGATAGGGGTGGGTGGCTGTCCTTTATGACAACAGGATTGGTTCCTTCCCTGCCCCCACTGTTCTAGCCCCCCCTTATCCCCCAGCCCTTTCTCTGCGATCCCAAGATCTCCCCCCGCCACTGCTCCAATCCATGCGCCTAACTCAGCAGAGGTTTCCTACACCAGTGCTGGCATCACTTTCCCTTCCAATGGGTGGGTAAATCGGGCCACAGTGGTTGTTAACCATTTTCAATTTCATTTCTTGGTAACAAGCCTGTTAACTGATTGGCTGAAGAAAAGAACGGAATTGAGAGAAGTAATGAATCCTAGAGACCAGATAGAGCCACGCTTCTCAAAATGTGGTTACCTGAATCACAGCTTGTTTGTTTAAACAAGCACTGGTGATGTTTACCATTTTTTTGAACAGCCGTAAACATTACTGGGAAATTGGTTCCTGCCACAGCTGGCATAGTAGGGAGAATTGCACTGAGACCACCAAGCCTGCAGACACAGGAGGGCGGAGGGGGCCGCTTCCACCTTCTCATCGTGTGAGCTGGAGCATATATGGGGCAGTTCTACAATTTCTACATGGAAAGAACTTGGGGATGAAAATGTGGATGGTAGATGAAGCAGGGTGCATTGGGGCTTGTCCTGAGGTTTTTTGCCTAGTAAGCCCCCTGTTCTGGCTCAGAAATGTATTTATTTGGGGCACTTGGGGGTTCTGCTGATGGAAATTATGGGTGAGGCCAGCGCCTCTCCCAACACCCCTGGTGCAGACACTGGAGCTTATCACTTCCTACAGAGAGAACACGCTGCCCTGCGCTCCTTCCCTGCAGCGGGCAGCGTGAAAATAGAGGAATTGCCCCCCACGTGTCCAGAACTCAAGGGTCTTTAGGAGAAAGGTATGCGGCTGCTGATGAGAACAGTGACAGCACCCGAGGTGGTCCAGTTCCAGCAATTTCACACACGTCGTGATTTCAATGCTTACAAACGACTCTGTGAACTCTGCAGAGTAGATATTTTTTCCCCATTTGAAGATATGAGAGAATTGATGGTTAGTGTTTCGAAAATTGCAAAGGACCCCACAAATACAAGCTATAACTTATTATTAGCAAAGCTATCACTAGGGGACCCCGTCTATGGAAACTCCTCCCAGAGATGGTATTTGGCGGGTAAGCAGCAGCTGCCCCGTCTCTCTGGCCTCTTGGCAAGGGTCAGGTATAATATCCTGAGCTCCAGCTGATAAGTAAAATCATCACGGGGCCCAGGAAACTGTCTGGGCTTTTTGAAGCTTTCTTTCTAGAGTTTTCCTCTGTCCTCCTACTCTTAGCACCTCCCAGCTTTTGCAGCACCAAGGACAGCCCATCCCATCAGTCCTTGGAAACACACAGGACACCCCATCCCATTGATGGAATCCAACAGGCCTATCCAACCCTCACTCTACAGTCATAAGGAAAGACTAAGGCTTGTAATGGCTCCAGCCAGGGAGACATCTTTAAAACAAAACCGTATGTTATAACACTGTGGAATTCGTATTCTCCTTGCTCTCTTTTGGATTCTGATCACAGACCTGGAAGACGGAGGAGAAGACAGAACTGGCTTTTCCTTAGCCTCAGCCCTAGGAAAGAGGTGGCCCCCCATCAGCCCCTCTGCTCTCCTAAGCCTGGGAAAGAGACTGGACAAGACTGTGGCTCTATCACATATTAGCTGCCCTTTTTCTGGGCCTCCATTTCCTCATCTATAATATGAGGAAATAAGATTTTTCTTGACCAATGGTGAAGATTAAATGTGTAAATGTGTATAATGCACGTGGAGGGGCTCAATTAAGAAGGTGGCTTGGAATAGTATCCCCGGGACCTGCAGACTGTGCCCCTAACACCTCTTAAGCATCCGGGCTACGGACTTGGTATGACCTAGATGCTTTATTTTCTCTTCTTTTCACTTGGAGAAAATAATATAAAGAAAAATTCTACAAAAAGAAGGTTCTATTATATAGCACAGAGAACTATATTCAGTATCCTATGATAAACCATAATGGAAAAGAATATTTAAAAAAAAAATGTATATATAGGTATAACTGAATCACTTTGCTGTACAGCAGAAATTAACACAACATTGTAAATCAACTCTACTCCAATAAAAACACAATATTGACCAAGAAAAAAGAAAAAGAAACAAAAAGAAAAATTCTACAAAAAGAGATTCCTTTGCTCTGGTCCTCTGAGATACACACACTTTCTCTCTCTCTCTCTCTCCCTCTCTCTCACACACACACACATCTATGGAAACTCCTCCCAGAGATGGTATTTGGCGGGTAAGCAGCAGCTGCCCCGTCTCTCTGGCCTCTTGGCAAGGGTCAGGTATAATATCCTGAGCTCCAGCTGATAAGTAAAATCATCACGGGGCCCAGGAAACTGTCTGGGCTTTTTGAAGCTTTCTTTCTAGAGTTTTCCTCTGTCCTCCTACTCTTAGCACCTCCCAGCTTTTGCAGCACCAAGGACAGCCCATCCCATCAGTCCTTGGAAACACACAGGACACCCCATCCCATTGATGGAATCCAACAGGCCTATCCAACCCTCACTCTACAGTCATAAGGAAAGACTAAGGCTTGTAATGGCTCCAGCCAGGGAGACATCTTTAAAACAAAACCGTATGTTATAACACTGTGGAATTCGTATTCTCCTTGCTCTCTTTTGGATTCTGATCACAGACCTGGAAGACGGAGGAGAAGACAGAACTGGCTTTTCCTTAGCCTCAGCCCTAGGAAAGAGGTGGCCCCCCATCAGCCCCTCTGCTCTCCTAAGCCTGGGAAAGAGACTGGACAAGACTGTGGCTCTATCACATATTAGCTGCCCTTTTTCTGGGCCTCCATTTCCTCATCTATAATATGAGGAAATAAGATTTTTCTTGACCAATGGTGAAGATTAAATGTGTAAATGTGTATAATGCACGTGGAGGGGCTCAATTAAGAAGGTGGCTTGGAATAGTATCCCCGGGACCTGCAGACTGTGCCCCTAACACCTCTTAAGCATCCGGGCTACGGACTTGGTATGACCTAGATGCTTTATTTTCTCTTCTTTTCACTTGGAGAAAATAATATAAAGAAAAATTCTACAAAAAGAAGGTTCTATTATATAGCACAGAGAACTATATTCAGTATCCTATGATAAACCATAATGGAAAAGAATATTTAAAAAAAAAATGTATATATAGGTATAACTGAATCACTTTGCTGTACAGCAGAAATTAACACAACATTGTAAATCAACTCTACTCCAATAAAAACACAATATTGACCAAGAAAAAAGAAAAAGAAACAAAAAGAAAAATTCTACAAAAAGAGATTCCTTTGCTCTGGTCCTCTGAGATACACACACTTTCTCTCTCTCTCTCTCTCCCTCTCTCTCACACACACACACACACACACACACGCACACGCACGGGCACACATACACACACACACACACACACACACACACACACCCCTAGTGGCACACAGGCCTGTGGCCCCCAGGCAGCTGTGGGTAATCCCAGCTGCTCTGACTCACCCCTGCTCTCAGGGCTGGGTGACTCACTGCATCAGTGAGGCTGATGGGAAGTATGTCTGTCTGTCTGCACTGGTGAGTTCCTGTGGAAGGGATTGTGCCATCAGAGAGAGATGAGATTTTGCTGGATCCAGAGAGATAGAATCATGTGAGAGGCTTTGAAAAGTACAGAGGAGTGTTTATTCAGGTTTAAAAAACTGGACCTTGTCCAGTGGCGGGCGTGGTCATCATCATGGGTAACTACAAGTAAATATGAGTCGCTCAGGACCACCAAGTTTCTTTGTGAGCAGAGTCCTGTGTGCAGAGGCCCTGAAGGCTGATGAATCATCTGCCAGGACTGCAGAGAAGAGGGTGTGGCCCAGGCCAGAGGATGGTACTCCCAGGTCACGAGGGGGTTCCTCTGTGAAGGGCTGCAGGAAGCATCTGTTAGGGCTGGTTTGCCTTTGCCGCTGAAAGGCCTGGGAAGGGGAACCTCGGCCACCCGCCTGGGAGGAGGTGCTTTCCCAGGATGGGCTGTCCTCCAGCAGACCGGCTGGAGGAGAAATCTGCCCACTCTTGCTGCTGGATGGGTGGACAAGCTTTCTCCCAAGAGCCCGGGGCTCAGTGGCCCAGCGGAAATCGGACAGTGAAGGAAATTAACAGCTTCCAGGAAGCTGTTAATTCTTTCCTCTGCTCTCAACTGGTATGGTTTCGTAAAACACTTGCACCAGAAACCTGTGAGTTAGGAATGAATGCCTGTGTCCCCCATTTCATCCAAGGGTACAGAAAGCAGAGCCTGGTGGTGGCAGTGGTACCTGTCCATCGGGCAGTGCAAACTGGAGATGGAGGATGTCAGGTAAAAACACATCCAGACTTAGATGGGGAAGACTTTAATCAGACAGAAAGACTGTTGCAACAGGGGGAACTCTCAGGTCTCAGAAAGCTGCAAGGATCTCAAAATCAAAAAAAAAACAAAAACCCGTTTGTTTTTTAACAGGGTAAAGGAGGGGCAACAGAGATAAGCAGAATCTTTGGAGGAGAAGCTGGACAAACAAGGGGAAATGAATGGGGTCTGATAGGAAAAGGTCAGGAGATTTCCCAGGAGAAGCTGATAAGCAGGACTTGGTCCACTTTTTCTGTGTTTGCTCAGACTTGGAGGCAAGAGAGAAACCTGACTAAAGTTTGGTCAAGCAGAGTCTAAGAAATGGACACGTGAACACCTGGTCAAGGTCAAGATAGATTGAGGGAGGAGGAATAAAATTGGTGAATACAAAACCAAACACAAACGGAGGCTGATTCCATGGAAATGGGGTGCCTGGGAATTCCACTCCTGAAGCTCTTGGTGCAAAGGGCTCAGTTCTTAAATGTGAATAAATACTCATGGCAGCCAATGCAATTCGAAAATCCTATGACTCCTCCTCCTACCCGGCAAATTTAGAAAGTGGGGAGTAACAGGCAATCCCCAAAAGATTCTGAGGGACAGAGTAGCTCCTTCATTTGCAAACCACTCCCCCCCACTTACAGAATGGGTGTGTGGCCCTCAAGAACAAGGCCAGTGCCGACTTTAAAGCTAAGAGGAGCTGGCACCCTGAGGATGATGGAAAAGTACCTACAGGGCTGGCTCATACCACCTGCCAGCAAACCTTCAGGCCATGGAAACTTTGGCCATGAAAGGACCCCATAGGTCACCAGCCCCTATGTCTGCAGGCCCCTCCAGCAGAAGGACCCCCATCTGGCTGGCCCTCAATCATTAAAGACCAAACCACTTTGTGACCCCAAGTGATTCTGATACTCAACCAAGTTGGGGAACCCCTGACCCCTTGAACACAGCCAGTGCTGCTGGAATCTCCGCATCACAAGCCACTATTTAATTAGTTTTTATGTTGAATTAAAATCTGTGCCCCTTTAAGTCGATCACCAGTTCCACTTCTCCCTCTGGAGCAACACAGAATGAATACGCTTCCTCTTCTCCAGGACAATCCTGTAAACACTTGGGGTTAGAGCACTGAGTGCCCAATATCCATCTCTTATCCAAGAAAAATGCCTCTATTTTACTTGAATATTTCTCACCCATTTTATTTATTTCTCCATCATTTATGAAGAGCCGATAATATGCACATGACATAACAGAGCCTGTCCACAAAGTGTCTGTTAAAAGAGTAAATAATGACTCTCATACAAATATAAAATAACTACATGTCAAAGATTTGATTTAATTCATGGATAAATGAGGGAACCAGTAGATATTAAAAAAATAAAAAAAGTTTAAAGGAGAATCCAAAAGAACAATTAGGAATGCTGAATGGAATTTGTTAATAGATGCAAAACTGAGGGAGGGAATCCGTTCGATTGCACTTCTACCCAAAGAAGTTCATTTGCATATACATGGACAATAATTATTTGCATTACTATCAATTTCTACAATGCACAGAGTAGTAAAATATCCTGAAGACTATGAAAGGCACAGACCGCTGCAGATCTGACCCCTGGCAGGGTGATTAGGCTTCATCTAACTCCATAGAACACCAGGAATACTTTTTAATTCCAAAGACTTTTCAGTTTTTCCTGACAGATCATTGTTTCACTAAAAAATCCTGAATATTCAAGTCTCAAACTGTCCATCAAGATTGACTAAAATGCCACTTTATCTGGTCTTCCTCAGACTAAAAGATAATTAAAAAAAAAAAGGTAAAATCATGACTCACATATGGATATAAAATGAACAAGTTTTAAAGATTTTATTTAACTTATTAATTAAATGAGGCAACTAAGCATACGTAATGACTGATTCAAAGGATAAGTCAAAGAGGCACAGATTATTTATATGAAATAAAGAATAAAGAATATTGAAATGAATGTGCAACTGGACTCAACTGGCTTCTCCACGGTGGGGAGAGAGATCCCCCACCCCGGACAGAACAGAATTAATTTGATATAGAGAAAAATTATTTTGCACTGCTACTGTTATCTTCAACTTTGGGTTGTAAAATGACTCAAAAACAGTGAAAGGCTGGAATCAGATAACCTGGGAGGAGGTGCTCTAAACCAGACTTTCTCAGCCTCGGCATTACTGACATTTTGGACGCTGACTGACAATTGTCACTTCCCATCTGGTTCTCACTAAGCCACTGCGGTTCCTGACCTTCAACACCCCCTGAAAGGAGTTCAGGGTGGAGATCAGGAATGAGGCACTCTGTGCTCTGGGGAAAACTGGCAGAACAGGCCTTCAGATAGTTAGATATTTTCAGGAGAAGATTTTATGAGCTCAATTTCTTGGATCTTCTCACATCTAGGAAAGCACTAAAATCATTAATGGAGACATCTGCTCCTTGTGACTAGCTGCAACCTTCTGCCAAGATGTGAGCTTGGCTGTATGTATCCCCCGTCACCAAAATCACACGTATACTGTCCATGTATCCTCCTCCCTACTTCTTCGGAGAGTTCCTCAGAGCTGAGAGGCTGTCTCCCAGGCTATAATTCTCATTTTGCCCCCCAAAAAACTTCACTCACAGCTCTCACGTTGTATTTTTTTCTTTCTTTTTTACACTCGACATGGACCACGTAATTCTTTGTTTTGTGGGGAGCTGTCCTAGACATCCAAGATGTTTAGCAGCATCCCTGGCTAAAGCACCCCATCATAACAAAAATTATCTCCAGACATTGCCAAATGTCCCCCAAGGCCGGGAGGAGGGACAAATTCACCCCCAGTTAAGAAATACTGCTCTAGGGCTTCCCTGGTGGCACAGTGGTTAAGAATCCGCCCGCCAATGCCGGGGACGTGGGTTTGAGCCCTGGTCCAGGAAGATCCCACATGCCACGGAGCAACTAAGCCCACGTGCCACAACTACTGAGCCTGCGCTCTAGAGCCCGCGAGCCACAACTACTAAGCCCGCATGTCACAACTACTGAAGCCCGCACGCCTAGAGCCCGTGCTCCGCAACAAGAGAAGCCCGCACACCGCAATGAAGAGTAGCCCCTGCTCGCCACAACTAGAGAAATGCCACGTGCAGCAACCAGGACACAACACAGCCAAAAATAAATAAATAAATTTTTAAAAAAAGAAATACTGCTCTAAACAATGCATAGCTTTCCACTGAAACACGAATTCTTCCATGTTAGCGCAGAGATGGAGAGGAAGGGACGACCGCACTCCTTGGCACACACCCATTCCTGTGTATGAGCCAAGAATCTCACGCTACCTCTTCGATGAGCAAAATGGTCACAGTGGCCCCTAACACAGGCAGTGTTCTAAAGGCTTTACTAATATGGACTCCGTCTTCCCAGTTAAAAGTGAGTTTCAGATAAATAGCAATTAGAGAAGAAGAAATTTTCCTCCACCCTTCTATGTTCTTCCGGCTGGTCTAAAAATTAAATTGACATGAGGCAGGTTAACAAAAGAAATTCAAATAAAAGTTTAATACCATGTATACATGGGAGAGATCCAGAAAAACTGAGTAACTCGCCAAACTGGCTGAAGCCCTCTCCTTAAACACCATCTTCAGCTAAAGACAAATGAGGATGTTGGTGGTAGGGGTTTGGGACTTCAAAGGGGAAGAAGACAATTGACTTGTAGGTGGAAAAGCAAATATTTGGTAAATAGATGTTTGCTGGGCCAGGTGGAGACAATGGGACACAGAGGAATCTGGTCTCTAGGCCCTGCAGTTTTCCCCACCACACTGAGCCCATAGTCTTTGCACATATCTCTGGTGATGGCTCTCTTCTGGAAACAGGCCCTTTATCTAAATTCTTTAGGCAGTTACCGGGAAAGTCAAAGCTTCTTCCTGAGTCTTTTGGGCCTTGACTGTTTTCAGCTCAAAATAAACTGCATGCCAGAGAGATATTTTGGCGTGGCAAATGTTGCTCCCCTACCTAGGAAATAATTTTTTAGTTTAAGTATGTCCCCGTGCAATACTTGGGATATATTTATACTAAAAATCATTAGTGTTTACGTGAAAATCAAATTTAACTGGGTGCGTTATGATACGCAAGTTCATGTGCCTGACACACAGTGAGCCCAAACAAACCGAAACATCAGAGTTTGGAGCAGAGAAAGGTTTATTGCAGGGCTCTGCAAGAAGGCGGTCTCATGCTTAAAATGCCCCGAACTTCTCCAAGAAGTTCAGCAAAGCACTTTTAAAGGCAAGATGACGGAGGGGCGCGGTTAGTTGTTGAAAACTTCTTGGTGTTGGAATCCTTCCTTCTTGCAGCTGTTCATGTTGGTCAGGTCAAGATGTTCCTGTAAACCTCCAATGCAACAAAAGTTATTCTCTGTTCTGCAACTTTTTATCTCTATATGAACGTACTCTTAAAGGTCAGAGCCCTGAGAATAGGCTATCCTGTATATTTCAGGCTGTAGATAACATTCTTTTACAAAAGGCTCAGAGCCAGCATGACTAAACACAGGCAACAAAACAGACCTAATATGGAGTCAGATTTGTCCTTCCCTATTACAGGTGGATGTATTTTTATTTGCCAACTCTGGCCACCCTATCTGTGATCATATAGCGAACCAGTAGCAGTGTGTAACATCATGATTGTAACACGCCTCTGGTGGCTTAGAATCCCTGTTCGGCCTCTAATTCGTTGTGCGACATTGGATGATGTCATTGAACCTCTCTGATGCTCAGTTTTCCCATCTGTCAAATGGGGCCTATAGCGGAGGGACAACCTTCTCACAGAGCTAATTTAGTCCCCTGGAGCGCTCTCCCCGATCTTCTGACTCACAGGGTGTGTCCTGGAGAGTCAGGACAGCCCCAGCCTCGGCTTTCGCCCAGCCTTCCTCCCCAACTAGTGGGAGGTCGTCTGTCGGGGTTGGGTTTGAGTCCCCACTTTTCCACCAGGACGCCCAGGTGCGCGGCGCGGGCCGGCTCGGCCATCACAGGCGCCGGCCGCAGGTGGCAGCACCGGCCCCGTGGGCCGCCGCCGCCGTCCTCCTGCCGACGCAGTGCAGGCAGCCGGCCGGCAGGGTCCGGGGCGGGGCGCCGAGCCGGCCGGGAGCGGCCAGGCCACGCCCCGAAGCGCGGAGGGCGCTGCCCTGCCGGGTGAATCATCGCCCGCGGCGGCCGCGCGCCGAACCCTGGCCGCGCCCCTGCGGAGCGCCGCGCCGAGCAGCAGCTGAGACTCTCGCTCGCTCGTTGGGCGGCAGCGCGGGCACCGGGCCGACCATGGCGGGCATCGCGGTCAAGCTGGCGAGGGACCGGGAGGCGGCCGAGGGGCTGGGCTCGCACGAGAGGGCCGTCAAGTACCTCAACCAGGACTACGCGGCGCTGCGGGACGAGTGCCTGGAGGCCGGGGCGCTCTTCCAGGACCCGTCCTTCCCGGCCCTCCCGTCTTCCCTGGGCTTCAAGGAGTTGGGACCCTACTCCAGCAAGACCCGGGGCATCGAGTGGAAGCGGCCCACGGTAGGCGGCGGGCCCGCGGCGGGATGCGAGGCGGGCGGGGCGCGGAGACCGGGCCTCGCGGCAGCCGAGAACCAGGCCCAGCGCGCGGGGAGCCCGGGGAGCGCGCAGAGCCGAGCCCCGCAGCCGGGAGCCCCGTCCCCGCGCTGCCCAGCCGGGGACTCTGCAGGCGCGGGGTCGGGGGTAGCTCCGCGGTCGCCCGTGTCCCCTCTGCCACCCACGGCGCCCGCAGGACGGGCCGAAGTCCCACTAGCAGGCCCGCCAGCAAAAACTCACAAAAACTCGGTTGATATAGGGGGACCTGGAGAAAACTTGTTGGACTCCGGTGGGGAGAGAGTCTGCGGAGAAGGGAGGCGGGGTGCCGGGGCGGGGGGTGAGTGGGACATTATCTAACCGGGAAAAGTCGGTCTCTAACTCCGTTAGGCTGCTTCAGGAATGGAGAAAGTACACGCCTGGCCTGGCCCTTTGTGACTAAGGATTGTCTCACGCAGCGACGGTTAGATTTGTCCAGTCGGAGTTTCCTGTTTATTTTTCCAGATGGGGGCCGACCTCCCCGTAGCATTTACCCTGGTGATTATCAAAAGGACAGGGGAGATGCAGCCAGGAGCCAGCTCCTGCTCCTTACTCACCCTCCCAGAATCCTCACCCCGGCATCTCAGGGGCCCCTCGGTGTTCCCTTATCCGCCCCGCTGGGTCTCTGTCCTCCTTGCCCTGGCAGGCCTTGGCACAGTTTCCTTCCTGATCAGTTTGTCCATCCTGTTTCCCCTGGAACCCCTCCTGGCCCCATGTCCTATGGGACACCTCACCGATCTTCCCCCACCAAACCTCAAGGAGGCTTCCTGGGAAATACAGCCTCTAGATTCCTGTTAGGAAAATAAACATTCCTGCCCTGCTTCCACTTCTCTGAGCCCCTCACCCCCACCTGCTAGTCACCTTCTGTTACCCCAAACCCAGCCCGTAGGCAGCAAGTTCAGTAGGAAGTGTCCTTGGCCTGGAGCACTTGAGTTCATTTCTTGCTAACCTGCGTGAGCCGTTTAACCTCCCTGCCTCCGTTTCTTCGTCTAAAAGAAGAGGTGATGCCTAAATAGTTTCCTCTCCCCACTGGCGCACCAGGCCCAGCACCTTTTAGTTTCTCAAGGGCACCCAGCTCTTTCCTGCCTCACCTGCCAGGGATGCGCTTTCCTGGTTTTCTGGAGTCTGGCTCACTTACTCCTTGGGACTTAGTTAGATGTCACCTCCCCAAAGAGATCTTTCCTGACCATTCTTAGCAGCCCCCTTCTCATCTTGTTATTCTTTATCACTGAACCCTGCTAATTTCCTTCATAGCATTTTCACAACTTATAAATATAATTACATATATTTGTTTGTCCTTCCTAGTGAACTGCAGGGACCATGTGTGTATTGTGCACCAGTCTATCCCCAGTGCATTCAGAGTATGCATTCATTCGTTCATTCATTCATTTAACAATACTTATCGAGCGCCTGTTATATGTCAGGCAGTGTCTTAAGTCCTTGGGATACATCTGTGAACAAAGACTGACTATTTGTGGAATGAGTGAATGCAAGACTGTAATTAGCCTCAAACAGAATTACAGCTGTGAAAGTGATAAACGAGAGTGTATTCGCCTTACATTTGTATAGCCCTTTACAGTTTACCAAGTGAATTTACATACTTCTTTGCTTATTCTTTCATTCACTCAATAAGCGTATCTTGAACACCTACTGTATGCCAGACACAGTGCATATGGTTTCTGCCTCTGAAGGCTTTAGGGGCTAGTGAGGGGACACGGACAGGTCACCCAACAGTTGGAAATGCCTGTAGGACTTCCAGATGGGGAAATAGAGATCTGAGGCCATTTTAGGGCCCCAGATTAGGGCGGGACAGGGTGTACACTGCACAACCAAGGGGGAGGGTAGCTGTTATTGTCCCATTCAGCAGTTGAAGAAATTGAGGCTGGGGAAGGTTTAACTATTCGCTCATGCAGGTGTCTGGGGTGGAGCCAGGACTGTGTCCAGCCTATGGGTGTCGAGAGCCACAGCTCACAGCCGCCCTCTCTGCCTTCTCAAACACAGCTGTGATTCGGGTCAGGCAAGGCGAACAGACACTTGTCCACTGGATCTAGACGGAAGCAAGTCATTGGTAACTGTAACAGAGCAATTGCGATGTCATAGAATTGCAGTGCGGTAGAAGCCAGATGGCTGTAGACCCCAAAGGAAGGAACCGGAAATGAAGAGCGTGCCCAGCTAATTCCAGAAGGGTGCCTGTGAAAGGAGAGGAGGAAGAGTGTCAGGGAGAGTGGGACCTGGGGCTTGACAGGCTGGTTTTCAGATGAGAGCAATTGGAATGTGTTATATGTCAAGTCCCAGAGAGAAAAGCAGTGGGGAGACGGTGAAACGGAACCACAAGGAAGTGAGAGTAGGGTTGCAGGAGGGAGGCAGGGGAGCAGGCCAGCCCTGGAGCGGGGGCTGCCCTTCCTCAGAGGGTACTTCCCGGCACTGGCCACAGAGGGCTTGGGGCTGGGAAGGAGGCTGAAGAACACATGGCTGAAGTCCCTGTGGGCTGACGCAGAGGCACAGCGAGGAAAAAGCCGGCACCGTCCGAGGGTGACACCAGTCAGGTGGGAGCGAGGGCAGGTGTGTGAGTCCCCACCTTACCCTGAAACATCTAAGGCCTCTGAGTGGTTTATGATTTGTTTACACTCAGCTGGCTGAACTCAGCCTCAAACCTGCATCTCCTGCCTCAAGTTCAGTGATTATGATCAACTCCTCCAGTAACAATTAACAGTAGGTGACTTTTATAGAGCGCTTACCAAGGCACGTGTACGTAGTCATCTCATTTAACCCTCAGAACAACCCGATGTGGTAGGTACACTTGTCAGCGCCATCCCCATTATACAGATGAGGAAACTGAGGCTTAAAGAGGTGAAGTAACTTGCCAGGGTCATAGAACCCATATAAGAAGTGACAGAGCCAGAATTTAAACCCAGGTTGTCTGACTCCAAAGCCCAAGCCCTCAACCCCTTTCCTGGGACTGTTAAGTTCCGTATTTAATTCCGTGCCCTTCATGTTGTGTACAAGTTTCAATTTCCTGAAGCATCTCTAAGGGCCACTCTAAACTTTGCCTTCTTTGGAGCGGGTGCCAAAGGTGTGAGGAAATTTCTCAAACATAATGGAAAAATCCTTCTGGGGTAAGTGCCTGGGACACTGAGGATTATCAGTATGATTTTTGGGCTCCCAGCACCAAACCCAGTCTCTTCCATCAGCAGGATAAGTGTTTGGCTGGCAGGCCTTGGGCAAAGCTGGCTTCATTTGCCTCCGCAGAAAAGCATTCTCACTGTCCCTGTCATTCCCCCAAACAGACCAGCCTGAACAGGGAAGGGACAACACAGAGGCATGAAAGGAGTGTGTTCTGCTGCGGATTCCAAAAGAGCCTCTACAGCCTAAGCCGGGATGGCCAGGGGCTAGATCCAGGCCTCACCCAAGAAAAGCTTCTGCTTGACAGGGAGGGGGGTGGGGGATGGGTGCAGGGGGCCGGGCGCTATGGGCTGGAGCTCTTACGAACCAAGGGGTCCAGGCCAAGGGAAACCCAGATTTATGCCCTGACTTCCTCTGTGGTTTTGGGGTGGGGCTCTTCAGAATCAGGAAGCATACTCAGAGAGGGCTGCAGAAGGGCCAACACTGTGCAAGGTTGGGTTCCAGCAGGCGACTTGTGGGACAGCCCTTGGAGACTTGTTAGTAATCCATTAGGGGCAGGGCAGGAGGGAAAGAATATATGGTTTACACTGGTGAGTTCAAGTCCCAGTGCCATCTACCGCTTACGAGCAGGGTATCTTGGGACATGTGGCTTTCTCTCTTAGCCTGTTTCCCCACCTGTGAAATGGTGTCTCTGTCCATCTGTGTTCCCGAAAGGGCTGCCTGAGATAAAGTACCACACACAGTACTGACACACAGCAGGCTCAGGGGTATGTGGACCCCCAAGTATCATGGCCTATGGACGAATCCAGAAGGCTAGATACCTTCCCCTGCCCTCAAGAAGCGTGTGAGTGTTAGGAAGACAGACTGGTACCCAGCACCACCACCTAGCACACAACTAGCTGCTAAATTGCAGAGTACACATACTCCGGGATTCAGGATCTAAAGGATGGGTGAGGGCTAGACTGTGAAGGAGGCCTTCGTGGAGTTGGTGGCAGTGGGTCTTGAGATACGGTAAGATGTGGACAAGGAGAGAAGAGGGTGGGAGAGGGAGGAATTCCATGCAGCAACAGAGGAGAGGGACCTGCGTAGTGGGCAGGGCAGCTCCAGAGCGTGGACCATCTCAAGGCCCCCAGAGGAGGCTGGACTTGACGCTGCCCTGGCCCTAGGAAGTAGCGTCATGAAGTGGGCTGTAGGCAGTGTGGAGTGTTGGGGTCCAGTGGAGCAGTCGGGGTCCCATGGCAGTCTAACTAACTGCATAGCTTTCCCTAGAGGGGAGGGGAAGGGGCGGAGGGGGTCTGATGCACCTTCTGGGAACCTGTGGAGTGTTGGGGTCCAGTGGAGCAGTCGGGGTCCCATGGCAGTCTAACTGTAACTGCATAGCTTTCCCTAGAGGGGAGGGGAAGGGGCGGAGGGGGTCCGATGCACCTTCTGGGAACCGAGGTGTCCTGACTACAGAAGCACATGTCAGGTGGGTTGACAGCACTTTGTGGGTCTCATTTCCAGGAGATCTGCGATGATCCCCAATTTATTACTGGAGGAGCCACTCGCACAGACATCTGCCAAGGAGCCCTGGGTAAGTGATGGCATCTCAAACAGGCTACGGGGGCTTGTCTGAAAGGCTGTGGATAGAAGGGGTGAGGGGTGATCTATGGCTCCGCTCCCTTGCCAGAGAGTTTGGAAATTTCCAGTTCTAGAAGCTTCCTGGAATGTCTTATCCCCTGAGGACCCCATGCTGCGGCAGACAAATGCACAGATGTGCAGTGAGGCCTCCTGTGTCCCCTGCACTGGGCGAGTTAGTTGCTGAAGTTACAAAGACACTCCCACTAGAAGACAGAGGAGCTTCTGGATCTTAGCCACCCTTGGTGTCTGTACGTCCTGGGGCCAGTGTTGCTAGTGGCCCATGGAACAGTCAGGCTCTGGGCTGAGGGCCAGGTGGGAGGACTAGCCCAGGCCCGGTTGCAGCACTGAGACGTCAGTTCTCTGGGGTTCAGTGATGGGTTGGTGACTCAGTGTGTGGAGGAAGAGGAAACCCCGACACTCACTGCTGGGAGGAAGTTAACATACCAGGGCATGCTCAGTGTTTGCAGGACGAGCTCACCATGGTATCACAACAGTGAACGTGGTGCTTATTGTCACAGAGGCAATTGAAATGTTCATTTAAGTAAGTTTAACTGGAGTAGCTGAATCGTGAGGGTCTGAAACTTTGCTCTCTGTAGCTGAGCTCTGATTTTCTGGACATAGTGCCTGCTGAGATTGGAACCTGCTCCAGCTTTGGCATGAAAGCCCCCAAGTGTTCTTTTTTTTTTTTTCTTTAATTTATTTTATTGACGTATAGTTGATTTACAGTGTTGTGTCAGTTTCTGCTGTACAGCAAAGTGATTCAGTTATACATATATTCTTTTTCATATTCTTTTCCATTATGGTTTATCATAAGATATTGAATATAGTTCCCTGTGCTATACAGTAGGACCTTGTTTATTGCTGTACAGGACCCAAGGTTTCTACAAAGAAGTCTTAACGATGGGGCCTGGGACCACTATGTAAGATTCTCATAGAATCCACGCTCATTTTTTTTACTCATAATAGATATGGGCCTATGATCGCTGGAGCAGACTATGTGCTGTGAATAACCAAAAACTTGTTTCGAGCCATCAGCTTCAACTTGCTTTCCAGACTAGTCTATCGGTAACAAAATTAATCATCTTGAATTGTACCTTCTTTCCTGGCCCACCCAGCAGAGGTTCTGTCCTGGGAATGACTTGTTTGAGGTCATCCAACAGCTGAAGTGAGGGCCTAGAATGCAGATGCAGGCAGTCTGTGTGTTTAACCCCTGAGCTAGGCTCCCCAGACGGGGCGTGGAAAGCTTTCGGTCTCTGAGGGATGTCAGGGCATTTGTGTGCATTGTTAGGAGAGGCACACTGGGAGCCCCTTGTGAAATGGGTCTCGGAGAGCATGACCCAGGGCTGGGCGGGCAGACACCGCTCTCTGAGCTCAGCCTCTGTGTGCAGATTCCTGAGATGCCAGAGCACATGCTTACCCACAGAAACATACCTCCCATCTCCGACCTTCTCTCCCCCACAAAAGAGAGATGCCCAGGGGGCCTAGGGCATCTAGGTGGGTGCTCCAAGAAAATCCATTGGTTAGAGAAAATGGAAGTTAACAGGGCTAGAAGTTGATGGCGACTTGGACCAACCATGGGGGCTTTAGGAAATCTGGAAACAAAAATGACAACTGTCATACCTGGGCTAAATTCCACACCTAGACTAAACATCTACTTTAAAGTTTAATGACATCTTAAGGGCCAAATTGCAAGATTTAAGTCCTGGTTAAATACTGTCAAGCCATTTGAAGAGGAGACTCACAAAGCTTACACTCCTGGGGTAAAAATCCCAATGATATGCACCAAATCAAATAGAAACAAGATTAAGTGTAAGTCCTTTAAAAGGTCTGTAATTTCTAAGGTTTTTTTTTTATACCACACTGGCCATTTTGTTCTCTTGGCCTTTTATTTTGGAGGATCTGGGTTTGATTACGATCTGTGAAATGTGGTGGACTGAACTCTCACTCTGATTCTGGCATCCGGACACAGGGTGGGCATGGGGTGGTGACTGTCACCAGGTCCCAGCAGGTTCAGAAGCATCAGGAACAGGGGAGCCACGGCAGTGACACCTGGCCACACAACCAGAGATATGAGTCAAGGCTCAGCTCTTAGTTGGCAGACCGTGGGCACGTCATCACTTGGAACCTCAGTCTCTTCTGAAAATGGGAGGGAGGGGGAGAGTCAACGGGGTGACCTCAGAGATCCCCTACGATGGGGCAGTCAGCTATTCTAGAGTCGTTCCTCATGCCTGACACTGAGTGTAAATCTTGTGCTAGAGAATCAAAGCACCAGGGCAGATCTCGTATCTCAGAGCAGGAATGATAACAGCCCCTATCACTGTATAACAGTATGCAACTCATGGAGCATTTTCATTGCATTGTCTCATGTAATCATCCAAGTAAATATTTTCATCCCCACTCTGCAGATAAGAAAACTGAGAAAGGGGGTGGGGAGCCCATGCAAGGCCACAAAGCTAAAAATTGCCGAAGGAAAGAACCCTGATCTGATTTTAAAGCTTTCCACGCTCTTCTCACTCCCATCACAAGTGGCCATGAGGCTATGTTGAGGGATTATGGAGGTGAAATTCTCAAAGCAAAATTTATTTTCCTACCTGTACTTTCTACCCTGAGACTCACTCAGTGCACCAGTGAACCTGGGCGGGGCCCATCCTGGGACTTGTACATTTCTCAGCCTCCTGCCTCACTTCACAGGGCTGCCCAGCAATGGTTAATCCACCAGCTCCCACCCACTTTCCCAGAGGGTCAGCTGGAAGCCTCACCAGAGTAATTCCAACCATGTTTGCAGAACTGCTCTGACGTGAGCCATCTGCTTTGCAGACCTTGGTTGTGCTCAGCATTGAGTCAGTGAAGAAAAATCTGCCCATCTGGAGGAAGGGCTGGAGACCCAGGCTGAGCCTCAGCCAGGCTGGCCCTACAGCTAAATATGGCTCTGGAGTTGCTGCTCTCAGCCTCTTCTTACAGGTGATGGCCATGGAGTGGCCCCAGGAGCCCAGGAGATCCCAGAGCTGAGCTCCTCCTACCTTTGGTTTTCACTGGGCCACTGCTGGGCTTTAACCACTGCCCCCTCATAGCCCCCCATGGGCCCCACAGCCTTCAAAGCTCTCAGAGGGAGGTAGCTGACCTGGCCAGGTGCCCCCATAGGCCCTCGGCTTCCTGTGGGAAGGCTCGAGGCTACCAACGCTGTCAGAGCTGTTGAAACCGCACAGCCCTGTGTTTTTGTAACCTGGCCCCTCAGAGGTGGATCACCCTGCCTCTACCCCTAAAAGTCACGTGGGCCCCCAAACACTGGGAGATGTTTGGCTACAGGGTGCCCCTCCCCACAGCCCAGCTCAGCAGAGAGTGGGGAAGGGCAGGGCCAGTGGGAAAATCGTGCAGGAAGGAGGTTTCCAGTTCCTGCTTCCTCCCCTGCTTACTAGCCTGGGTGACTTTGGGCAGGTTACCCAAGCTCTCTGAGCCTCAGTTTCCTCTTCTATAAAATGGGAATAATGATAATACTCCTTTCCCAGGGCTGTGATGAAAAATGCGATTAATATAGGCAAACACATTGGCAAATTGTAGAATCCTGAACAAATTCAACCTCTCCCTATTTTCCCATTTTTAAATACTGTAAATAACTTTTTAAATGATTCTTAAATTATAATTTTTTTCAGTGTCTGCAATCCATTTTATTTTAATATAATCTAAACACATACCATTTAGAATCAATTGCTTTCCAAGCACTCACAGTTATCTCCTTAGAAGCTTTATATACAGTGACATCCTTAACATTCTACCAAAGAGAAATGGGCAGCTGAAAGCAAAAAACCACCACAGGAAACTAATGGCCTATAGATCTAGAAGAATTCAAAGAGTAAATTAAAAGAGGTGGTATATATAAGTTTTATCCAAAGTCACTGATATCCCAACCTATCAACTCATTGGATTTTAGCAGACATTATAGCTAAAATTCAGTTTATTCAGAGAGTAAGTTTACGCATGGAAGTACAAACAGCACCTGCCTTGCTATCCTGGGAAAGCTAGGGAAAAGGAATGGAATTTAGGTTTGCCATTTTATACACAACATGATCTCCCCAAGGCTACCTATACTGCTACATCATGAACTAAAATTTGAATCTGAGACCAGCTGCAGAAATGTCATAGAAATAAGACTAAACTTCAGTGTCTACAATCAATTTTATTTTAATATAATCTAAACACATACCATTTAGAAAATACCAAGAAAAATTTATGTACAAGAGTTGATGCTGTTGCATTCGGATAAAGCTGGCAAGTTCTTGCTACTGGCATAGCCGAGGAAACCTAATATATTGGAATAGATGTTGTGATGTTTGGCCCACAGTTTGATAGCTCTCAGGGTTAACCTGAAGTTGTCAATGTTTGGTACTAGATGTACAATTTCATTGGTTACCCTGCAACCATTAAGACTTCCTACGCATCTTATATTTAAATTTTTAAGCAGACTGTCATCTCTTAAGCCCAAGTCTCCTGGAATAGTCTGCAGTGCTAATCCTGCAAACAAAATATCAATCTCTATCCCATCAAAACACAGTTTGATAACTGGTACAGATGCTTCTTCAACAGCTCTTAAATCTTTTACTTCTTCCTGTAATTTCAGCTTATCATAGAATGAGGTGAAAAAAATCACTTCGATCAACATGTCTTGGTGCAACACACAATGCATCAATATCGGCACCTTTTGTATGTACTCCTAATCTCTAAGATCCAAATGTAAAACTTTTTCCACCTCTATTTTCAATTACAGATTGTGGAAGATTCTCGCTTTCACTGATTTCTCATATCCACTCTTTTACCAGGTTATTTAATTTTCCCCAAATTAAAATCCTGCGCTGCAGTTCCTCTTCCTCTTCAAAAACGCCAAAGGGCTTCAGAGTCTCAATTAGTTTCTGTGTAAGCAGGCCGTCACTCTCCTTGGGGGCTGCTAAGCTGATGGGAGAGGTAATGCCATACTGCTTCTGTGGCGGCTATGTTTGCTGTGATCCCTGCGTTGTAACTGGAAACCGCATGGTCTCCTGCGCGGGCTCTGCCCGGTCACCCACCCCCCGCTGCCACCCTGGGCATGACCCACTGAGACGGGGGTGAGGGGTGCCTGCCTCAGCCCTGGGTCCAACCCCCTTAAATTATAATTTTTAAAAGCCATTTTAATAGGTGCCTTTTAAACATTTTAATAGACTTTGTTAGAACAGTTTTAGGTTTACAGAAAAATTGAGATGATAGTACAGAGAATTCGATACACACCAGCCCAGTTTCCGCTACTGGTAACTTCTTACATTATTAAGTGTGGGACATTTGCTACAGTTAATGAACCAGTATTGATACATTATCATTAACTAAAGTCCATACTTTAGCTTTCTTTAGTTTTTACTTAAGGCCCTTTTTCTGTCACAGGATCCCATCCAGGACACCACATTACATTTAGTTGTCATGTCTCCTAAGGCTCTTCTTGGCTGTGAGAGTTTCTCCGCCTGTTTTGGATGTGACCTTGTCACTTTTCAGGAGTACTGGTCCGGAATTTGTAGGATGCCCCTCTCCTGGAATTTGTAGGTGCCTTTTAAAAAAAGAGTGCTTGTAGTTAAAAAAAAAAAAACAACTAGAAAATAAGTGTTGGCTGGTTTGGTGGGGACAATGAATATATTTTTTCCTCTTTCTTAAAACAGTGGCTTCACCGCCAGCCCCGGCACTGCCCTCACCGCCCCCGACCCCAGTGGCTTCTCCCAGCTCCTGGGGCAGATGTGCGCGGTCCACGAGTCCTCCTGTCCTCTCCCCAGCAGCTCTTCTGGTTATAAATGCTTTTTCACAGCTTTTCTCCCCTGTGGCTGCCCCTGTGCTGCCAGCTTCCTTTCGGGCTGCACCTGAGACAGGCCCATAAACGGGCCAGGGATGAATCTCCCGGAGGCCCCGTCCTGCCCTGGCTACCCCAGCCTTGGCAATCGCACGGCGGGGTTCCTGCCTCATCCGAGGCCTAAAGCTGGGCACATCTCTCCTTGGCTGTCCCTGACCTCCTCTCCCCAGGGAGGAGAGTCAGTGGGAATCCTCCCCGAAGAACCCCCCCATTGTCATGTACATGTTCCTCTGAAGCCGGAGGAAACTTCCAGAGAGTTTGCACGGTTCCTTTGCGCCCCGTGGGCCTGTGGATCAGAGTGTGACTTTGCGCTTGTTCGGGTGCTCCCTGAGCCGGGAGCCGGGCCACATCCCTGTGTGGCCTCTGGTCTGTTTCTGAGTGGAGGGGATGGGCTCCTAGTTCCGTAAGGTCTCACTACTTCTGACATTCTGTGACTTCCACCGGCAGTCCCCACTCCCCACCGCTCCCCGCCGGCACCAGGCTGCAGACCGTGTTTGTTGAGCAATAACATCTCCACCCCAGGGTCTGAGACCCCTGCTCAGATCGTCCCCCACAGGATCAGCCGCAGAGAGGCCCCCATCCAGGGGATTTCAGAAACGAAGGGCCGTGTGTTCTGTGAGGTCTAGTGGGGTCCTGGGCAGCAAGCGTGGGGCGAGGACGCCCCAGGAGGAGGGTAGTCTGCTCTGGCTGGGCCAGCGTTGGGTGCCTGTGTGCAGCGGGGCAGGCTCTGGACCAGCACTGTCCACCAGCACCTTTCGCAGTGATGCGAACGTTCTACACTATCAGTGTGGTGGCTGCAAGCCACGTGTGGAGCCTTTGAAGTGTGACTGATGCAACCAAGGAACTTTTCATCTTCCTCAGTTTGAACATGAAGAGCCGCGTGTGCGTTATGGCCACTGCAGCGCTGGGATCGCGTCTCCCATCCTTGACTTTCCGGGCTGGGATGGTCTCCACGCAGAGCCAAGCAAGGCACGTACGTCAGCAAACATCTGGAAATGGCAGGGTCCAGAGTGAGGACTTGGGTGTCCATCAGTTAGAGGTTGGCCTCTTGGTTCTGCCACTTCCTGGCTCTATCACATGGGGTAAAGCACCGTCCTCGTTAAGCCTCAGTTTCCTCATCCGTAACATGGGGATGATAGTAGTATCTACCTCAGAGGGCTGTGAGGATGAAATTAAGTAATGCATGGAAAGCTCAGAGTGCCAGAGGCTGACACTTAGTAAGGTTTTAATAACTGCAAATTGCAAGTTACCCTTGGGGAGAGTGTGGCTTGAGGGGAGTATGGAAATGAGGCTGGGGAGGGGAGGTGGAGCCTGCCCTGCTGTGTCTTGAGCAACCAGTGGGGTCCGTCTCTAGCACTTGGCATTAGGAGGTGACCAAGGCGCTGGTGTTTGGAGAAAAGTTCAAGAAACTCGGTGAAGTCTCCTGCTCCAACTTTCAGGGCTCGTGCAATGGCCGTCGCTCCCTGACGTTTCCCAAAAGGCCAGGAGGCTCCTCACTGCCACCGCGCTTGGGCCCTCTCCTCTCCCAGCACTCGCTCTGCCTGTAGCGCGCCTGCTATTTTCAGTCTCAAGCCTCTACTTACCCACCTGTGAGATGGGAACAAGGTGACATGTCTGTCCTTTCCTTTTCCCATGAGGCGGAGAACCTTAAGGCTGTGTGACTGATGGTGTCTCTCTGGGGATCAGGACCAGAGTGAGAAAACCTCTAACGTTCACTCTTATTGCAATGCCCGATGTGATCTCCCCCCTGTGTTTTGCCGCCCCAGCTGCAGTGAGACTTTACCTTTAGTTCAACACTGTGAAGGCCCCCAGGAAACCAGGAAAGTAGATCCTCACCCTCTGGTTCCTCCGGGCGGTGAGGAAGGAATTCTGAGGAGTAGGAATCTAAGGTGGGGTTGGCTCCACCTCCTCGCCTGCTGGGGCCTCTGGGCACGGAGGGGTTGGGGAGGAAGGCGAGGATGTGGACGTGGATGGCAGGAAGACACAGGGCTACGGAGAGCTGGCTGGTCACTCTGCTATCTGGTAGTGACCGCGGCGTCCACGGCCGCAGGGAGCTCGGGGGCAGAGTCGACACCTACAACCGGGAGGCTGCGTCCTCCTGGTCCAGGGCAGCCAAGGGCGGCTCAGGGCAGGGCCTCCCTTCCGAGAGTCTGGTTCGTCCATGCAGGTTCGGTGTGCGACAGTGTGACCCTGAGGCCTCGGCGTCCTCGTCCCCCTCCATCCTCCCTTCTCCTTCTCCCTTTCAGGGCCCCCCTCCTCAGGAGCAGCAGGGGGAAGGGAGGGAGAGGGCACGCATGTGGTTTGGATCATTTGTTCTTGCTGCAGTTCTGCTTGCAGCTCGCAGAAGGAGGCTGACGCCCCATGTTTACCAGGGTTGGGATGTGAGCAGAACGGAGCACCTCCCCCTCCCCCCGACAGTGCCGATATAATGAGACGTGATCGTGGGGGGCGGTCATTCCACTTTGGGGGTACCCTTCTCTGGGCTGCTCCAGGGATGGCCCCGTGGGACTCATCGGCCACCATCGCGCAGGGCCGGGCACTGGCAGGGTGTGCACTTCCTCTGGGGAACACCAGCAGCCCCGGGGTTGGGGGAGTGCCTGTTGGCTCCCAAGGACTTCCTTCCAAAGCTGAGATGCCCCAGGCTGCCTAGGCCAGGAGAGAGTTATTCTGTCAGCAGGGTCTCAGGTCTGCTGGAGACTGTTAAATACCAGTGTCTCGGGAAGGGTCAAATTTAGCCAGAAGCAGCCTCAATATCTTGGTCCCTTTATCATTTATCTAGCTGCCACCATGGAAAGCAAAGGCACAAAGCCCTGCAGGGATGAAACACAGGACAAGCAGGGCTTGAGAGGGAGCAGGGTTTCCCGACCTCGGCCCCGCGGGTGGCTGCGGCCGGCTCATCTCCATCCTGGGGCTGTCCTGAGTGCTGCGGGATATGTGGCAGCGTTCCCAGCCTCTGCGCATTAGATGCACTGGCAGCCCTCCCCAAGCATGACAGCCAAAGATGTCTCCACAGAGAGCCAGAAATCCCTTGGGGGTAAGGGGAGCAAAAACGTTCCTGGGGGGCAACCAGTGGTAGATCCGGGGAGAGAAGGGGGCTATGGACGCAGTAAGTACCACGGGGCAGGCGGAGGGTAGTCATTGGGCATCCAGGGTGCGACGCCTGTGCTGGCAGCTGGTGAAGACCAACCCCCTACACGTCCAGAATCGCCTCCCCTAAGCCAGCCACAGTTAGGAGTACGCGTCGTCCTGGAGAAGGAGGAAACATCGAGCTGCAGTCAGGGCGGCACGGCTGGGATGTTTGACCCCATGGAGAGGAGCTCCACCTCTCCCCGGGGAGCTGCTGCAGCAGAGGAGGAGATCGGCCTTCTCTGCATCCCGGGACGCTCCCCTTGGCGGGCCGTCTGTCTCATCAGCTTCCCAGAGCAGGCATGTGCGGTGCATCTCAGGTCCTGGGGCACCCCAGGGACCGCAGAGTGACTGGGTGTCTGGGCACGGCGTCCTGGCACTGGCATCTCTCCGTGTTGACTCCTCTCTTTCTGGCACGTCCCCCCCCAAGGGGCAGACTCTGTCAGCTGGCAGGTGCCTCTTACTGCCCCTGGCCAGGCACAGATTTCAGGAAGGTCCCGGTCTCCTTGCACCTGTATCTACTGCGTAGCAATCTGCCCCACCATCAAAGGCTTGAAACAACAGCGATCATTTTCTCGTTCTCTCCTGTGGTTCTGAAGGATAGATAACTGGGCTTAGCGGGGGGACTCTCTCAGGGTCCCTCGTGGGGTTGCAGTCAGATGGGGACGGGCTCAGGTCACCTGAAGGCCCCCCACTCACGTGTTTGGAGCCTGGGCTGGAGGCTAGTCAGCTGAATCTCCAGGGTCTTCCTGCATCCTGTGTGGTCTCTTCCATGGAGGCTTTAAGGGAGCTCAGCTTCTTACACAGAAGTTATAGAGAGAGAGCCTCAGAAGTCACAGAGCATCACTTCTGCCATATGTGTTCACTGAGACAGACAGAGGCCCACCAGGTTCAGGGGAGGGACGCAGATTCCACCCCCTGGTGGGGAAGGGCAAGGTTCTAGAAGAGCATGTGAAACCAGAAATATCGTGGCTGCCATTTGGGGAAGATGCCACGGTTCCTCCCCTTTGAATAATGGCCTTGTCCTTCACCGGTGGTGACCCAGGGCCGCTCGGACACCAGCCCATCGTGGTCGGGGCAGGTGTGTTCTCGGTTCTCTGGGGCTTCCCAGTATGCAGGGCGGAGGGGCACTCAGCGGGCTGGGCTGGTGCTGCCAGCGTCAGGACCCCCTTCACCTGCCGAGCTTTCCTGAGACACCCTGCTGGGCCCCGAGGCCCTTTGCTTCCATGAGGCCGGCTTTATTGGGTGCCTGGGACCGGAAGAGCAGTGGGCTGGGGCTTTAGGCAGGAGACAAACAACAACAACCGAAAACACCGCGGTGCTTTCTCTGGCCCAGACCCTCTCGTCTCCAGCTCCGCCCCCCACATCCATCTGGCCCTCTCCGTGCTGGGTCCTCAGTCCCTCCTCACACCTCTCCAAGCCTCTCCACCTGCCAACCCCCCGTTACTCCGCGGTGGGCCTGACTTCTCACCTGGATTCCTGCTCTGCGCGCCTGCCTGTCCCCGGTCCGCCCTGACGTTACTGCCGGAGGCCCTGTCATCAGGGAAGTGACTCACGGCCAGTGGGGGAAGCGGTTAAATGGACAAAGTAAATATAAGTTCTGATCATGCTATAGTAGGGGTCAGCCGGGATGCAGCGTGAGCACACAGGAGGGGGACGGCAAGGGATGGGACAGTCCCCAAGGACGGCTAAGGAGAGAGGTGGCGGGAAGGTGTGGGACAGAGGAAGCAGAGCAAAGCGTGTGCTCCCCCAGCAGGAGGAAGCCCGCTCTGGAGAGTGCAAGTGGTATGTTCTTGTGCCTGGAGTGTCTGTGCAGAAGAAGAAAGGGTGAAAGGGAACCCTTCGTTTAAATTCCCTCGGGGTCCGTTCAGACTCTGCAGAAGTGTAACCCATCTCCGGACTCTGCCCACCCCAGACCCCCGGCGTCCTCGCGCCCCCTCTGCCCTGCTCCCCACCCTCCTGGACGGTGCCACGCCCCCCCCCATACCTTCCAGTGCCCGCACTTGACCTTCTCTCTCCCTGCAAGTGCTTCCCACCGCTCCTCCACCTTGCTCTCAGGACCAGTCCAGGCCCCCCTCTTCGAAGCCCACGCCCCTACAGCCCGTGCGCCCTGTTTGGACCTGGCCCCTGGCGCTCACCGCCGTCTTCTCTGACCGCGTTTCCACATTGCTCCCCACGCCGGCTGGTGAGCCCGAGAGTGAGAAGCATGCTTCCCTAGACCTGGCTCAGGAGGGACGTCTGAGACCAGATGGGAGGCAGAAGAAGGACGTACGCCAGTCAGGTGCTCAGAGGCTCTCGGGGCGGCTGGTGTGCCCAAGGAGCCACGGGAGGCAGCAGCGAGGGGTGCTGAGGCCGGGCTGGGGGTGTAGAGCTCTGCAAGGCTGGCCCTGGGCTTCATGTCCTGTCCGCTCTTTCTCCTCCGAGATGAAGAGCTTCCTCAGCCTGTGTTGCTTCCTGGAGCACCTGCTCCGCGTTGACGGGGTCCCTGCCCTCACAGAGCTTCCATCCTCCTGGGACTGTCAGCAGGCACCGTGCCCTAGAGTGATGGAGCTGCGGCGGGACAGGTGGGCCGGGAGCCAGCAGCTCCTGGGTTCTTGCTCCACTTCCCGGTGGTGGAGGAAAGACAGTGATGGTGGGAGGGGAAGGAACAGAACGCACACAGCAAATATGACGCTCCCCTCTTGGGAGAACTTCCGGCAGCCACAGATGTAATCCTCATCACCATTCCAGCCCCATCCCACCCCTCCCCACTACAGTGGGCCCCGGGCGTCCTCGGCCTGTGCTCAGCGCTGACCCTCGGGACTGGACACAGAGGCCCGGGGAGCACAGCTCTGGCAATTTACCCACGTGGCTCTGCATGAATTTGTCTTTTTAGAAGAGGGCTCTGGAGCTTAAAGGAGCTATTCATGAGGTCTGCCCGTGGGTGCTGCGTGCTCAGAGGGTGGGGATCTGGGCATGCCTGCCGTGTGCAGTGGAGGGAGGCCTGTGTGTACATGGTCACGGTCACAGGGAGGCTGCAGAGGAGCCGGACAAGGGCAGCCCAGCTGGGGACAGCTAAACCTTTATCCCGGCAGCCTGGGTGCCCGAGTCCAGGAGGGTGAGGCAGCTGTGCTTAACGAACGAGCCAAGATCCTACTCAGGCCTCCTTTTCCCAAGCAAATTAGAAGGGGAGGAGGAGGTCTGAACTAGGAGGGGATTCCCTGAGGTCCCTTGAGAAAAGTGGCTTAAGTGACCTCAGCCAGGTGCCCAAGGGTGGGCCAGAGAGAACGACACTAAATGGTCATTGAACAAGTGAATAAATTCAAAATTAATGCACGAATACTCTTCTGCCGTAGGCACAAAAACAGTAAAATTTTGTGCGAAAACCCACAGGAAAGGCGTGCGGGGAGAGAAAGTGAATATCAAACTGCAGAGAGAGGGGAGGCAGTTTGGTTGTCAAAGGAGCCTCTTGCCTTGTCTTCTGTGAGGGGACAGAGCAGAGAGGAGTCCGTGAAGCCATCCTCAGCCCAGGGGGCGGAGGTCCTGCGCTGGGGTGGGGGTGGGCATGGGGGCAATGGCCACAGTCCCAGGTGAGGCACGGGCAGGGGTAAAGGTGAGGGGCTCCGTCACTGCAGGGGCTATTCTTGGGTTTTGAGTAAATGCATTCGTGTCTACGTCTACATCCTCATCAGTGCGCATCCTTTACCTTTGTTTACCGTCCCCCCTACCCCCCTGCTTGCTTCTGAAGATTGGGCGGGGGCTCAAGATGATGAGACAGGCCCCAAATGCACTCAGCAGGTCACAATCCTCCCCCGTCTCACTCCCTCCTCCTTCCCACCTACCCGCACCCACATCCTGAGCTGTCACCCTTTCCGAAACAGGGCGTAACTCATCCTCAGTCGAGACTTCACCTCTTCTGGGCCTCAGTTTTCTCCCTTATAAACTTAGAAGATAAAAAGAGCAAACCCTCAGAAGCAGTGTTCTAAATGCTTGACTTTTTTTCTCCCGTTTAATTCTCAACTCTGTGAGGCCATTTCCTATCGTGAAACCCATTGTATATATGAGAAAATGAGCACAAAGAGGTAGTTTGCCCTGAGTCAGAGCCGGAATTTGAACTCCATGTTCTGGCTCTGTTGTTTCTTAATTTTGGGGCTGTGAGTGGGAGGGAAACCTGACTCCTCCCTAGAAAATGCATATATTTGCATACATGCAAAATGTGCACACAGTGTTTTCGGGTTCCAGATCTCTGAAGCCCATCCAGGACCCCCAGTTTCCCTTTTTCATCTGATCCTAACAACCCTTTGAGGATATGTGTGTATTATCCCCCTTCCACAGCTGAGAAAACATGGGCTCAGAGAAATTAAGGAATGTGTCCAGGATCACACAGTCTTAAGTGGCGGGATCAGGATTCAAATCCAGGTCAGTCCTCCTAGCTCTCTCCAGGGGATCTTTCCTTTCTGGTTCGGGGACCACCCGGAGGCCCTGCCCTGTGCCTGGGATCTGGGAAGGCCAGCCAAGGCGCTCCTCCCCCTCCGACCTCCGTGGTGGGTCAGCACATCGGCCCAGCCGCAGCCTTACTTGGGACCCGTCAGCACCCAGGCCGACGGCACCCAGGTTCTCATCCAGCGGGCCAGCGCTCCCGGCGGGCAGGCACCCTGCAGCGGGCTTGCGCACCTCCTCCTAGCTCAGTGCTGGCAGAGAGAGCCCCAGGACACCGTGGAGTGGACTTGTAGAGGGGGTTGTGCAGGAAGGGTGATCCCTAGGGCCTGCGCTGGAGGGACAAACCCGGCCAAAGGGGGCTGACAGGGCAACCGAGAGCCAGCATCTGAGGAACCCCGAGAGAGTGGAGTTGGTGCCGGGGCCTGCTGGTGCCAGGAGGCCGAAGGGTGCATGGGAAGGTGAGAGAACGGGTGCGAAGCAAGATGAGGAGCCAGTGAGGCAGTTCTTTAAGGGAACGGGCAGGAACACAGCCTCCAGCGAGACACGCCTTTTATAGGGATCCAGAGGTCCCCCCTGGGGGGGGCAGGGAACCTCTGCGCCCACCTAAGTCCAAGTTCAAGGGGCAGGTCTGGCGTGAGGTCCTGGACCGCCCCCGCCCCGGCCTCAGCTGGTTTCCTTTCTCTCGTGCTTTTTATTTGCTCCACCCCTACCCCGGCTCCAGACTCCCAGAACCCTACCTCTCCCTTTTCCCCACTAACCTGCTCTCGGTCATTTTCACGTTAGGGCATGTAAATGCCCGGGTCCCTTTCCCTCGGTACTTGCGTTCGAGGTCCCACCTCAGTGCAGGGTGAGGACTGTTCTGTCCCGGGAGTTTCGTCTGCACGTGGTGCAGACGTGCAGAGGAAGGGGGCAGCGGACTCCTGTAGGGAGGGGCACCCAGGTGGGCTTCTAGGATAGGCAGCAGGGCAGAAGATCCCCCAGCCTCACAGGCCTGTACTGGCCGAGTGTCTCCCAGGACAGAAAGGAGGGGCAGAAGCTTAGCTGGGTGTCGGGGGAGCCCGGATGTGGGAGCGGTCAGCCTGTCGAGCCTGCTGGCAGGTCTTCAGGGTGGTTCAGGAACCTCTGGGCAGGGCCCTGTGTGCTGCCTCAGTGATGGATGGGGCCAGCAGCCACCGGCTGAAAGGAAATGTCGCAGGGAGCCAGGGTGGTCAAGGACCTCTAGTGAGCCGGCTCTGATACTCGTCCCTGCTTGTGTGCAGGGCTCTGGACAGACCGAGGCAGGTGTCAGCCTCCCGGAATGAGAAAGGCAGGTGACAGGTGGTGAGTCAGAAGGTGTTAAGTGTTTAGATACGCCTCGCCTCATTCCTCAGAAATTTTTTTGGCCTAACCGCCCCCCCAAGAAAAGGCATACAATGAAACCATATATTATAAAGAAAAATAATCATTTCTATAGACAGGACTTCCCTGGTGGTGCAGTGGTTAAGAATCCGCCTGCCAATGCAGGGGACACGGGTTCGAGCCCTGGTCCGGGAAGATCCCACATGCCGCGGAGCAGCTAAGCCCGTGTGCCACAACTACTGAGCCTGTGCTCTAGAGCCTGCATGCCACAACTACTAAGCCTGCACTCTAGAGCCCTCGAGCCACAACTACTGAACCCCGCGCGCCTGGAGCCCGTGCTCCGCAACAAGAGAAGCCACCGCAATGAGAAGCCTGCGCACCGCAACGAAGAGTAGCCCCCGCTCGCCGCAACTAGAGAAAGCCTGCACACAGCAACGAAGACCCAAAGCAGCCAAAAATAAATTAAATTAATAAATAAAGTATAGACAATCCAGAAAGAAGAGGATGTCAAAACCTGGAGAGAGGAAAAAGCACATGGGTGCTGTCAGAAGGACCTCAGCCACTAGAGGTGGGCCCTGCAGCTAGTGTTGATGCCTGACAGCCGCTCACTGGGACCCCGGGGAAGATCTGGTTCTGAGCAGCCCAGCTCCTGGAGAACCTCCCAGGGTGAGCCAGCAGCTCCTGTGCCCTCACGAGGTAAGCCAGCATCTCCAGTGAGCTCCATGGTCCCTGCCTGTGTGAGATGCCAACAGCAAGGGTTCCAGGGTCAAATAAATTTGGGTAACATTCATATTATACCCCACTCCCCTTACCCTTGGGAAGGTCACAGTGTGTAATTATTGAAAGGCTCTGAGATGTCTCCACACTTGACCTGGTCAGCTTTGCATTTCCCAAACTTACTTGACCACAGAACCCTTTTCTCAAGGAGCATCTGTTAACCCCAAGGAACTAGTTTCTACACAACACACTTTAGGGGACACAGGAATAAGTGACTTGATTGGTTGTTTGTTCTTACTGACTGGAGACCAATTATTATGGAAGACTTTACCAAAAAATAATCATTTTCATTTAGAAGAACTGATATTTAAGCTACTTTTTTTTTTTTTACTGCAAATACTGACAAAACTAATTATCTATTGAAGGCAATAAACTAGAGTTTCTGGTAATAAAACTGCAATTTAAGCACATAGAAGGACACATGTTCTATATAATAAATCATCCAAAAATAACTTCAGATTGTGAAGATATGAATTACAAAAGGGGAGCCAATACTACGTTTGCCCATTTTTTCTTTTTTCTATTTCCCCCTTTTTGTTGTTACTGTTCTGTACCTTGCTTTGTTTCACTTAACACATCTTGGAGATTATTCTGTATCAACAGAAACCATCTTCGTTTCTTTTTAGGGCTGCACAGAATATTGTTGTAGAGGGAACATAGTTTGTTTCACCTGTTCTCTATGGATGAACATTTACTTTTAGTCTTTTCTGTTGCAACCAATGCTGCAATAAATAACCTTACACATACATTATTTTCACACGTGAGTATGTCTGTAGGAAGATTACTACACGTGGAATTGCTGGAGCATATTGACGATATCCTCAAATTGCCTTTGTCGGGATTGAGCGTGTGCCTTCCCCCACAGCCTCTCCAAATGATCATGCTTTGACCTTTGCAATCCGAAAGGTGAAAAATGGTATCTTAGTATAGTTTTACTTTATGTTTCTTTTATGATGAGTGAGGATAAATGCCTTTTAATATGTGTAAGAGACATTAATTTTTCCTTTTTCCATTAATTCTTTATATCTTTGCCCATTTTTCTATTGAGCTTTAATTTTTTTCCTTTTAAATACTAGGAAGGGGCTTCCCTGGTGGCGCAGTGGTTGAGAGTCCGCCTGCCGATGCAGGGGACACGGGTTCGTGCCCCGGTCCAGGAAGATCCCACATACCGCGGAGCGGCTGGGCCCGTGAGCCTTGGCCGCTGACCCTGCGCGTCCCGAGCCTGTGCTCTGCAACGGGAGAGGCCACAAGAGTGAGAGGCCCGCATACCGCAAAAAAAAAAAAAAAAAAAAAAAAAAATACTAGGAAGATTTATATATCACTTGTGGTCTGGGATCTGAATAACAGATATTTTCCCCTATTAATTTTTAGTTTGACCTTATTATGATTTTTTTTTTACCATGCAAATTTTTTTTACTTTAAAGTTTATCATTTAAAATTTTTATGGCTTCTAGGTTACAATCTGATAGCCTATCACCACTCTAAGCTTATAATAGAATTCTCCCATTGTCTCTTCTAGGATATATAGATTTGTAAATATATTATATTTATAATGGGAACATATTAAAATATAATATATCATATAAATACATAAATAAACAATAAATATGTAAATAATACAAATGGCTAGATTTATATATAACATATAAATAATATAAAGTACATTGTTAAGATATATAATGTTATGTTTATGTAAATATTATTCCATTTAGAATTTATCCCCATGACAAGATGAGCTAAAACTTGATTTTTTTCTAGATGGCTACTCAGTTGTTCCAGTTCCAGTTGTGAATAATTTATCTTTACTAAATTCCTATGTTTGGAACTATTTCTGGACTTTCTATTTTGTGCCATTTATCTCTGTATACTCTTGCACAAGTTCTGTACTATTTTAAATATTTTAGCTCTATATGTGTTTTAATAGCTAATAGAGCTAGACTCCGCTCCCTTTAGATTTTTTTCTGGCTAGGCTTTACGTTTACTTTTTCCTTGTAAATTTTAGGATCAGCTAAGTTCCAATTTTTAAAAAATCCTCTTGCTATTTTTATTGGGATTGCATTAAATTTATAGACTGACTTAAGAGGAAGTGCCAATTTTATGATGAATCGTTCTAGCCAAGAATGCGGGCCGCCTTTTAAATGGAGTAAATGATTGTCTACGCCTCTCCAGGCAGGATGGTGTCCTTGGAGTTAGCTATAAGGGTGAACAGCCGGTGGAGGACAGACCACACTAGTCAGAGAAGTCTTGAACACTGTTGGACATAAACGGCGTGGCTGGAAACCTCCGTAATCAAAGGAGGAAGCATAACCATCCCTCCCAGAAGACAGCCCTGATGTGAGTCGGAGGCAGTTGTCAGGATTCTAGAACTGGGTCGTGTACAGATGCCACCTTGAAGGAACAGTGCCTGCAGCCAAGGGACATAGCTCGAGCCAATCTCACAAAGAAGGAGCCAGGGAAGAAATACACTAATCTCACTTTCCTCCCTCCCTCTGGTCTTTAGGGCTTCCCCGCTGGCCAAACCCTCCCAGCAGCCAGAGGCCCCGGGAGCCCACAGTTTCATCCACTGAGGTCAGCTCTGGGGCAGAGGGCAGGATGGAAAAGGGTGTAGGCTGGATGTGGGGAGGCAACCAGAAGGTACCCATCCTCACCTCCAGCTCACACAGTCCAGCACTCAGGCCCCCAAGACAGTTGTTTCTGCTCTGAGATAAATGGAGTAAATAAAGATCAGAAGGTTATCACCCCCGTCTGCTCCTTCTAAAAGGACTTTGTACCTGGGCAGGAAGGCTAAAATCATGTAACAACTGGAAAACCCACCAGGAAGGGAAGGCAGGAGTTTCGTGGTGCACTGTTCAGTGACACATCCCCTGAGCCGTCTGGGCGGCCACCCTCAACCCTGCCAAAATATCTTCTCGTGTGACTGGAGAGCAGAGCCAAACAGACCAACAAATGAACACAAGGAAGAAATGTTTGCTAAAGTCCGGAGTCCCTTATAGATACATGATTTAAACACCCTAGAAAACTACATACCGGATCTTTCTTTTTCAAGCCCCATCCAGGTGGCAGCCCTCCAGGAAAGGCCTTGGTCACTAGCAGGCACCCTCTCAAACCAGTTTGCACCACAAGGGGTCTGGAGCCTCAGAGGTCAACGGGTTGTCTTGCCTGGCCCGCACCAGCTGGCCTGGTTTTATCCAGACCAGGACGTGACTGACCCAGACAGGCTGGGCCCAGAGGAGACTCCAGTGACTTCTCCAGCGAGGTCACCTCTGCAGAAGCAGATCACCATGGGATTACCCAGAGGAGACGGGTTTTCATAAATCATCTTAGGCAGAGTAGATTCTGACCTTGGTAGGGAGAACCCTCAGCCCGGAGGGGTGGCACTGTGTGAGGCTACAGCTAAAGAGGGTGTAGAACAGGTTTCCACATGGGGAGAAAACCCTCAGGCGGACGTGGCCATCCAGGCGGAGCGAGCAGGAAGCTAGAGAGAAAACACTGTGCAGCCCAAACACCGAAACATAATGGAGTCACCTCTCAAGGACAGAAGCCCCCAAGACCATGTTTTGTGAACTGGGTGAATTAGAAATTGACACCTGCTTGTAAAGGAGACTGTTCAGATTATACATTAAAAGCATGTGCTTTGCTCAGGCAGATCTGACAGCCACTCATTAGCTGGGACCTTGGGGTGAGCCACCCAATCTCCTTATGGAGGGTGGTAATAGAACCCACCCACCCCAAATTGTTTTGTGGCGAGGAAATGAGATAACTTCATGATACTTTCGACTGAAAAAAACGCACAACCAAAAGTTGCAAGTTACGTTTTATTCGGGGACCTAACTGAGGACTATAGCCTGGGAGACAGCCTCCCTGCTAGCTCTGAGGGACTGTTCCAAAGAGGTAAGGGAGGAGCAAGATACATAGGAGTTTTTACTGAAAAAAATCATGTAGTGGACATCAAAAGATTACTGCTAATCACAAAAAAACAGACATCTCAAGTTAATGATTTTAGTGTTTTTCTCTGTATGGGAGGATCCAAGAGTCTGGGCTCGTTGAAATTATTCCCTAGATATGCATCTTAACTGTCTAGGACCAGTTTTTCTCCATCCTGAATCCCCGCAGGGTGCACTGTTTGGGTGGCTACCATGGCTGATGGCTTGATGGCAGCAACATTGTTGTTTCCTGGAATGACAGGCAACATTTTTTTGTTGTTGTTTGCAATGCATGTAAAGCATTTTAGCACAGGGCCTGGCACACAGTAAGTCTCCGTGAGTGTAAACTGCGATAACCATTGTCTTCAGATCTTGTTATGGAGAAAGCTTATATGAGCAGATATTAAATAAACTTTAAAAATGGGCTCTACATAAGGGAGCGTCCCAACTTAGTTAAAAATACTTTGCTGCATGGGGTGAGGGAGAAAGGTAAGAAATCAGAATAATAAAATAGGATTTCAAATGCTTCCACCTTATTAGAAATCAAGATGTTCTTCTAAGTGGCTCTAAGTCTCCCTCAACTCCAGAATTTGGAGACCTGATAAAAAAAACTTTGAACCTTTGACTGTAAAATGCATCTAACTCTTGTTTCTTCTTGCTTGTGCTGTGATCTTAGTGCCAGGGTCTTGGCTGTGCAGTGACAGTCCATCCTCCTGTTGCTGTAAGGAATTGCATTGCATTGAATGGGTGATATGTTTTAATATTTCTGAGCCAAGGATATTGGGGTATTAAGATACAATATAGGATTTCAGGAAGCTGCCAGCTTGTTACCCCTTAAGTTTTAAATTTGAATTGCAGTTGGATTTTCCTAGTTAGAAGTGGGGTCTTTCCCTAGTTAGAAGAATCAGATACTCTTAACCAAAGGAAATCTTCAGCAAGGTATGGTTTTTAAACAAAACCCAGGAGTTGGATTCAGAGGATTTATATGTAAGACCTGCTAACTGTGTAGAACATAGACTTCCTGAGCTTCATCCAAAAAAGGTGATAATAATTAGGATAATCATCTCATAAGATTTCTGTAAGGATCAAATAAAATGTGGACCATGTTCTTTGTAAATTGCAGAGTATTATATACAATGTTAACTACTTGTTACTTCTTTCATTTCTTCTGGTGCAAGGAGCACAGACCAGAAGTCAAGAGTCTAGATTCCTGTCCCTGCTCTGCCTTTCCAGGAACCTGTGAACTCAAGAAACTTTATCTCTCTTTTTTTGGGGGGGCGGGGCGGGTTTGGCCACGCTGTGCAGCTGGCGGGATCTTAATTCTCTGACCAGGGATTGAACCTGGGCCCCAGCAGTGAAAGCGCAGAGTCCTAACCACTGGACCACCAGGGAATTCCCTTTTTTTTTGTAACGTAATCTCTAAAAGGTACAGTTTTGTCGTCTAGGAGACATTCTAGGATTCTGAATCCTTTCAGAGGAAACATGTTAGATTGGAATAGGAAGGGATGCAGAAAGCAATCCTCTCTGAAGGGCAGGGGCAGATGAGGCCTTGCTCCTCCCAGGGTGACCAGGAAAAATACTTCTGGGACATGAAGGAAAAAAACAGGGAGCCATGAAACGTGGCCACCGATTTCTGGGATGTCGCAAGAACGTCCAGGTCTGGTGGTGAGCGGTAATCTGAGACACATGTACCGTCAGCACTGACCTAGATGTATGACCCACAAAAAGAAAAAAAGGAAAAGGCATCACGACCTGAATTCAGTCACTGTCCCACGAATAGCAGCACAGTCAGCTGTGACCTCCGACACTAAAAAGCGATCGACAGGTCCTGCAGACACACACTCGTGTGATGCCTACACACATGCACAAGGTAAAGGCATCGACTCTTGGTACCAAGGGAAACAGAACCAGGAGGGCGTTAGAATGGCCCCCCCAGAGTCAGACAGACTGGGCAGCTCTTCTGAGGATTGGACAGAAGAGCTACAGGAACCATGGGAATAACTGGCTTCAGGAATGTCACTGAAGTTCCTACACTTGGGCCCACTTTATCCACAAGCCTGTCTGCCTCCATGTATTGACAGACCCAAGTCATTTTCCAAGATTCCTAGAAAATCTCAAATAACCTCAAGAAAAATAAGAATCACCAGGTCATCTCCAGGTTCTCAAAGAAGGACTAAAGTCAGGGGAAGATCTAAAGTTGGAGGAAGGGGAATAGATTGAAAAGGAGGATCTCGTGACTCAAAGAGCAGCTGTCACTTGGTGTAGTCATCCTCCAGGGCAGACAGTATGATAAGGTCTAAGTGAGAGAGGGGTGGGTGCTCAGAAAAGGCCTGAATGTCGTCTGTTTCAGTGAAGGTCTGGTTCCTACAAGGCGGCATATGGAATCAAGCCGGGAAAAGCTCCTCTACATAGATTTCCATCCTCACCAACCAGGGGCTCCTTCCCCAGGGCCAGTGCTTAAAACCCTCATTGCCAAGTTTCTCTGCAAGCTCCTATTCTCAGTGTGTCAAAGGGTCTCTAGTTTGGTTTATATAAAGACCTAGTTGACCCAAAAGGTTGTCTCTGAGATCTGACAAACACCACACCTTTTAAACTCTTCCTTGTAGTGTTTTGCTGTTGGCAGTGCACTTGACCTCCTAAGCCTTGTCATCCTCAGCTTTAACATGGAGATGGTCATAGCACCATCCTCATAGAGCTGTTGTGAGAAATAAATGAAATGATGAACCTGCAGCTCCTAGAACAGTGGCTGGCGCATAAGAAGGCCCCATCAGTAATGGCTATTGCCCAAGCTCCCCTAGCAGTCAAGAGGCAGGAACTGGTAGCCCTGGCTAATGGGTCAGGAAATAGGGACATGATCAGTTCTTGGAACTGAGAAGTCCAAGGCAGGTGTGGCTTCAGGTACAGCTTGATACAGGGACTCAAGTGATGACACCAGGACATGGTTTCTCTCGCTCCACCTCTCAGCCTCTCTTCCTCCGAGTTGGCTGCAAGACGGCTTCAGCAGAAGGCCGCCCCTCATTGTAGAGCCAATGCAGTAGAAGAGGGCACCTGTTCACTCTCTCTGAAGCCCCAGGAGTGGTCTCCTCATACCTCCCTGGCTCTGGCTGGGTTACAGAACCTTCCCCAAGCGAACCATTGAAGCCAGAGAATGTGCAGCCTAGCTTGCTGCAGATCCACCTCTGGAACTGGGGGCAGGGCCAGCGCTACCCAAACCTCTCAGGCAGGGAGGAGGCAGGGAGACTTGCTTCCCAGAGGGTCACTGGTGGCGCCAGGAGGGAAGAGATGGCCGCTGGGTGGAAAACTGCGATGAACCCACAGCGGCCGCCCAACCTAAGGAGCAAAGGGATTTAACTTCCTTTGGCTACTGACTGGCTGGTTAGGGAGGGGTGCGCCTCCACTTCCCACGGGGCCGGGGCCGGCTTGAGCACCTAGAGGCCTCAGAGCTGTTCCCTCGTCATTGCTAAGCGTTAGCAGGTCAGGCGGTTCAGCAACTCTCAGGACACCAACCAGTCCACAGAATTCAAAGATTGCGGTGAATTTCAGTAACACTCTTTAAAAAGAGTTGACATTAAAACATTTTTTTTACTTATTTATTTTCATTTATTTATTTTTGGCTGCGTTGGGTCTTCGTTGATGCGCACGGGCTTCCTCTAGTTGCGGTGAACGGGGGCTACTCTTCGTTGCGGTGCGCGGGCTTCTCATTGCAGAGGCTTCTTTTGTTGCGGAGCACGGGCTCCAGTAGTTGTGGCACACAGGCTCAGTAGTTGTGGCGCACGGGCTTAGTTGCTCTGCGGCATGTGGGGTCTTCCCGGACCGGGGCTCGAACCTTTGTCCCCTGCGTTGGCAGGCGGATTCTTAACCACTGCGCCACCAGGGAAGTCCTTCAGTAACACTTTTAATAGACCTGCCAATTAATAAAAATAAACCCAGCCATGGAAATCAAACTCATCTGAGGCTATTTCCTATTCTTGTCATGGGAAATTGTAGGAAAGTGCACATTCCCTAAGAATGGAGTAAACTTCCTCGTCCTCGCCCCAGAACGCCCCCATCAGTTGGGCCTTTTATCTCATGGCAAACATGACCCTTCCCTGCTACCAGCTTTCTTCTGACCACCTGAAATGGATGTGTGCTTTACACACATGCTGTTGTCAATGCCTCCCAGTTACTCACATGTCACAGAGGAGGGCACCGAGGCTAAGGGGAGGCCAGGCTGCCAGACAGCTGACCATCTGACTGTCCCCATCCTTGACTCCCACGTGTGGTACCCACACACCCGCCCAGAGGTGTTCCTCGCCCGTCCTCAGGGAGATAGCCCGGGGTGCCTTCTCAGACTCGGCACTTGCATTTGTGTCCGTGGGGCTGCCTGCCAGTGTCTTCTTCCCCTCCCTCAAACTCGCCCACTTTTAAACCCTGTGTTGTCAGAAGCCTCTGCTGCTGAGTTGGAGTCCTCACCCCACACATGCTCGCTGCCATGCACCTTCGGTGGACCAGGCACGGAGCCGGCTGTGAGGACACAGTCCAGCCATCACAGGGTTCTGGGTCCTTCAGGGAATGAATTCTCCCATCTCAACTATCACAGCAAAAACATTTCTCCCTCAGCAGTCCCTCAAAGCATCACCCCAGCCCTCCTCCACACCCCTCATGTGAGGACCGGGGGGAACATCTGTGCCGGGCTCGCCTTAGGCCTCAAGTGCCAGAGGTGGGAACAAGAGGTTTAACATCCTCCCGGCACTGAGACCTCTCTGATGAGAGCTCCTTACACCATGTTCACAGGTGACTGCTGGCTGCTGGCAGCCATTGCCTCCCTCACCTTGAATGAAGAAATCCTGGCTCGAGTCGTCCCCTCGGACCAGAGCTTCCAGGAGAACTACGCGGGGATCTTCCACTTCCAGGTAACTTAAGAGTTGGCTCGAGCTTCTCCTGAACAGGTCCTGAGGGCTAGGAGCAGGTGCTGGGGGCCAGGCACAGTACTCTTCTACGAAGGACACTGAGAGACAGCAGGAAGCTGCCTGGCCTGTCGTCGCCCTGGGAACCTGTAAGGACAGCGATGGGGAGGAGGGCGGTAGGGCAGGGTACTCAGGAAGTAGTGCCCACATTTTTTTAAGAAAGTTGATTATTTGGGGTCTGAGACAAAATGTTAAGGTACTACTCACTGTCCTCCTTTTATGCCGGTAAAGGAGAAATAGTATTTTGAGCATAAGGCACAGGGCAGAGTGCTGGAGGGGCAGATGTGGCCTGGGAGGGAAGGGCAGGTGCCTCTGCGCTCATTTCTCTGCGGGTTGTACCTGCAGGAGGAGGACTAGAGGGGAGCGTCTCCTTGGGGATGTGATGGGCTTGGGGAACCGGCGCCAAGGGGCCGGGCAGGGAGGAGCCAGCTGCAGCTGAGGCTCACGCCCCGCACGCTGCCACCACCTCCTCCTCCCGCAGTTCTGGCAGTACGGCGAATGGGTGGAGGTGGTGGTGGACGACAGGCTGCCCTCCAAGGACGGGGAGCTGCTCTTCGTGCACTCGGCAGAGGGCAGCGAGTTCTGGAGCGCGCTGCTGGAGAAGGCCTACGCCAAGTAAGTGCCTGCCGTGCCGGTCCCCCCGCAGCCTGCCCCCAGCTGCCCTGCATTCTGGGAAGCAACACGGGAGTTATTTAGTCAAGGGCTGTCCTGAAGACAAGTCCTATTGTACAGAAGGACTACTCTGGACAAAATTGGGCTCTCAATTCTAGGAGATAACGCACCCAGCTATTGCCGTTTTTAACCAAATGCACAGGAACAAGTCATGGGACTGATCGTGCTGGCCTTGAGAAGGACCTCTGCTTCCTTGGCAGGTCATGTTACATTTTTGTCGGTTAAATACAGCAAAGAGTTGCTGCCCGTGGGCAAAACTATCCATTGCAGAGGTACGAAAATGATGCAGACTTGCCCACAATACATAATACGCTGAGTAAAACTGGTTTCCCCTAGCCCTCCCAGCCGGGCCCCAGCCCCCCGAGGCTGCCCGGAGTCGAGCTTGTCCAGCGCTCAGCACTGCCCATTCTCAGCGGGATGCTCACGTCGGCCCTCCTCCAGAGTGGCCTGGTCCTGGCCCTGCTGCCTGGGCTCCCTCCAGGAAAATGACCGGCTCTCAGGCATCAGGAGGCTTTCTGTTCCTTCCAGCCCCTGCCATGGAGGAGGGCGAGGAGTCACACACCCAGCTGTGAGAATCTGGGGCCTGAGAGGCTACTAAGTCTTATTCTCTAATAGTAGAGTTAGGGAAGCCACAGGGCGCCAACATCGCCATGCGGAGAGACCAGCCCCTCCTAACACAGCACAGGGAAGCTGCTTTCATTACTGAACTGTTTTCTTTTAAGCTATAAATGCCAAACAGCCAATTTAGCAGACCTCCCCTTTCCTGCCAGGATGTAGAAAGAATCAATACAGGAGGTTGGGCCAGATAAACACCGAGGTCCTTCCAACTCTAAGGTTCTGTGAGATTTTTCCAAAAACTTCACAAAGTACCAGGCAGGGGTAGCTGTGGGGACAGTCACTTGCCCTCGTGGGCACCCCGAGGTGGAGACAAACCAAGGAAAGACTGAGCAGAGGGTCCCTGGAGCATCCAACAGAAGAGGCATGGGGGGAGGGGCACTTCGAGAATCAGAAGGTGTCAGCACCAGCTGGCAGCGGCGTCTGTCCCCTTCCTGCAGGATCAATGGGTGTTACGAAGCCCTCTCGGGGGGTGCCACCACTGAGGGCTTCGAGGACTTCACCGGAGGCATCGCCGAGTGGTATGAGTTAAGGAAGGCCCCTCCCAACCTGTTCAGGATCATCCAGAAGGCTCTGCAGAAAGGCTCTCTCCTTGGCTGCTCCATCGATGTAAGTCCAGGCCTCCCTCCCTGGCCGCACCCCCGTCTGCTCTAGCTGAAGTGAGCCTCCTCCAACAGTGACCAAAGAAACCCACTGCCCTCATTCCCCACATGGTTAGTGCATCCTTTGTCCACCATACTGCACGTCACCTGGAGCCCGGGCTGGCTAGGCAACCCCCAGGCTGGCTGGGGTACAACTGCTGGGGCGATGGTGACTCCAGCCTTTCCTTCTCCAGCCTACTTACAACCCTCAGTCTCCTTTGACTCACCACCCTGGACCACAGCTTCCCTGAGAGTCCCCTGCCCTCTGCTGGGCCCAAGGCAGGACCATTCCAGACACCTTCTGCCCCACCTGCAGGGCCTATGACCGGAGGGAGCCCAGCAGCCTTCCCTCCACTGCTGCAAGGTTAAGGGGCCCGTGGGAAGACTTCAGAAGGCACAGGAAGGAACTATTCCCATGTGCCAGCCCTGCTGGCAAACGTCGCCAGAGGAAGAGGGGTGGGCACAACCCCTGTCCCCAAGGAGCCTCCAGGCTTTGCCTGTGCCCGGCACCGGAGCCCTGTCCTAGCTCTGGTCCCTGTGGGGACAGGGGTAAGAAGTCTGGCTCTGAGGGCCCAAGTCTCTGTCTGACTCTAGGCAGGGATTCTCAAACTTTCTCTGCAAACCATGCTTGCATGGCAGAGACCCTTTCTACTCCCACGCAGCCCTTCTCATTGACCAAGACAAAAATAACAACCTCCATCAGAACAGATGGGGGAAGGAATGACTGGGGAAGTTCTAGTAGAACAGAAGCCAATTCTGAAGTCAGGCAGAAACGAAGGACTGTCCTAGTGTAAACCCTGCAGCGGGCGGGGCAGCCTCACAGTTTCAGGGGACTCAGCGCACCTGGGCCGCAGATGCCGTCCAGGTGTGTGTCCTGAGTCCCCTCCACGGTGTGCCCTTTCCTGCGGGAATTTGTGACCGCGCCGGGCACACACGTGAGTGCAAGTGCCGCTCTCCCAGAGGGCTGCCCTCAGCCTCTTCTCTGGTTGTCAATAGCCGGTCAGCGCCTCAAAGAAGTAGTAGGAGGGCCTCCAGGCGAGAGCGGGAGCCCTCCACCCGGGCCAAGGCCCTGCTGAGCCCTGAGCAACGGAGGGAGGGAGGGAGGGAGGGAGGGAGGGAGGGAGGGAGGAGGCGGGATGCGGCGGCCGGGCTGGGACTTACTCTCCCGCATTTCCAGATCACCAGTGCTGCAGACTCGGAGGCCATCACCTTCCAGAAGCTGGTGAAGGGGCACGCGTACTCGGTCACTGGCGCCGAGGAGGTAACTCCTGGCAGGCATTCTCGGGGGTCTTTCTCTTGCTCACATGATGGCGAAAGCCATTTTTACTGCTTGCTGAGGGTGGGGCCCGCATTCCCCAGTCCTCGCTGAAATTCAGGGCCAAGGGGATGGGCCGGCCCTCCCCAGCCCATGCCGGCCGCGCGCTGCCCTCTGCTGGCCGCGGGTCGGTCCAGGCCCTCTGTGCCACTGAGTTCCAGAATTGTCTCGCTCTCCTGGACCAGCTAAGATAATACAACACTGCATCTGTGTAGTGTTCCATCCTCTTCAAAGTGCTTTCACATTTGATCTCACAGAAGCACTGGTGCCCCAATTACTGTAGTGGTCAAATCTGACTCTGCCTCTTGCCAGCTATGTGGCCTGGGGCAGTTATTTAAACTCTCTTCTGCCCCCTCGTTTCCTCACATTTAAATTAGAAACAGTAATAATAATATCCAATGTCAGAAGACCTGGGATCTAGTCCGGGTTTTGTAATTAACAGTGGATGGTGGCTACCTAACAGTATTTATAGTATATAAAAAAACAAACAAACAAAAGAAACAGCAAAGTCCAGGACAGCGACCTGCTTAGACACAATGTGTCAGGTACAGTCTGAGCGCTTTACATATATTAACTTGTTTGAATCACCTCAACAATAAGACCCAATGCAGCCAAAAATTAATTAATTAATTAATTAATTTTAAAAAAATCCATTGCAGATTGTTGAGGTGATTCAAACAAGTTAATATATGTAAAGCGCTCAGACTGTACCTGACACATTGTGTCTAAGCAGGTCGCTGTCCTGGACTTTGCTGTTTCTTTTGTTTGTTTGTTTTTTTATATACTATAAATACTGTTAGGTAGCCACCATCCACTGTTAATTACAAAACCCGGACTAGATCCCAGGTCTTCTGACATGGGCAGTGCTCTCTCTCTCTCTCTTTTTTAACCATGAATCTTTGTTTTATTTAACACCCCAGCATATATCTTTTTGTTTTGAAAAATTTCAGTTCTACAGAAAAGTTGACAGAACGGTATAATAAACATCCATATGCTATTTTTCCAGATTCAACAATGGTTGAAATTTTCCACATCTGTTTTGTCTCTATGTATGTGTACTTTCTTTCTGAGCCATTTGAAAGTAAATTGCAGATGTCACAACAGACACTTCGCTCCTGAATACTTCAGTATTTATCTCCTACCCATGAGGACACTCTCTTACGTAATCCCAGTACTATTTTCATGCTGAAGAAATAAACATTAATTCAATAACATGATCTAATATATAGTCCATGTAAACATTTTCCCAGTTGCTCCAAAATGTCCTTTATAGTACCCTCAATGCCCCCAGGCCAGGGTTTAATCAAGATTCACGCACTGCATTTCCTTGTCATCACCAGTGTTCATTTGATGGAGCTCCTGTGACAAAAGTACATCCTATTATAGTTAGTTAAAGTAAGGTTCAGAGGTGACGTGCCAACGTAGAGTCTAGAACAAGCACATTTGTGCCCCAGACTCAGGATAGGGGTTAAAGAGCCCTGGTCCTCCAAGGGCCAGACCCTGGGAGCTACCAAAGCTGAGCAGCAGCGAGGGTCTGGGAGTCAAGGCCCTCTCCCTTTTGTGATCCCCCTTATTACATGGACTTGACGCCTCCCGCCCCTGCCTCATGGAGGAAAAGGGGCTTTGGGCCAGAGAACCTCCAGGCCTGGCTTGAACTCAACATCTCTCTCCTCTCCTTCACCCACCCCTCCTGCAGGTGGAAAGCAGAGGAAGCCTGCAGAAGCTGATCCGCATCCGGAATCCCTGGGGAGAGGTGGAGTGGACCGGGCAGTGGAACGACAAGTGAGGAGGGCTGGGTTGGGAGCCGGGGTAGGGGCACTCTTTCCAGGGGTCTCTGGGGAGCTGAGGGGGGGGGGGCACGGTCGCCGTGCTGAGAATAAAGCCCCGAGAGCACAGACCACCCCGAGTGGGACCCCTGGGGCTGGTGGCCCTCTAGGCTCTTAGCCAGTGCACTCCAGCCATCTGGGTGCCTTTACAAGGCCCAGGGCTCCTGGGATGCTCATCCTTTGATCACCTCATGGTTCCTCCCTTCCCTAGCTCGGCGTCACCTTGCTATTGGATCTTCAGGGAAAAAATACACCCTTCCTCCCCCAGGCACTCGTTCTATCCCAAGGATCTAAACTTTGTGCCTATGACCAGAGAGAAGTCCTTCTGTTGGTGTCCAGGGTTCCTGGTAGGCCTGTTAGACCTTCGACCCTCTGGGGTGAACTCTGTGAGCCCCTCCCATGGTCTTCGTCTGCTCCCATCTCCCCGTCCTCCTCCACAGCCCAGCACCCACAGTTCTTCACCTTTTCCCTGGCAGCCTCTGCCATGGCATAGAGACGCCTGCCAGGGCCTGCAGGTCAGTTGCAGAGGCCAAGATGAGCGCCCCTCCCCTACATCGAATTTCCAGTCGCCCCTTAAAAGAGCTGACAGGCCCATCTCAGTTTGGGCCACTGATGCTACTTCAGGTCTCTGATGGGCTGTGTTCCATGTTCTGGAATCCTCCTTGCCACCATCTTCCAGGATAATGTATCCTCTCACCTTGCTGCCCTGCACCTCTCAGCCACCTGTGTGTTACTCCCCTCCCTTACTGGGGTCTGGGCCCTCAGGTGGGAGAGCATGTCCCCGGTCCTCAACTTGGGGCATCCTGGGGAGAAGTCACCGTCCCACACTAGTTTCTAATGCCTCTCCCATTGCTTGGTTTTCCAGCTGCCCAAACTGGACCACTATTGACCCAGAGGTGAGGGAAAGGCTGACCAGACGGCATGAAGATGGGGAATTCTGGTAAGAGTCTTAGGCTTTAGGGAAAGAGGTGTCTGATCTTTACTGGAAAATGAGTGAGGCTATCGTGTTGAGGGAGCAGGGGCGTGGGATCCTGGTTTTGTTGTTGTTTTAAATTCACTATAAGACCTTGAACAAAAAAATTCTTGAACCTTTTCAATTTGTCCATCTCAGCAGTAGGGTTTCAAAGCTGAGCAGCTCAGCAGAGAAGCCTAAGAATTCCTGCAGGCATGTTCAGGTCCACCCAAGAGAAAAGAGGGGAAAGATGGGCCTTTCTCTCAGCCAGCTCCCAGAGATTCATCCCGAGGCCTCAAGAAATGGGTCCCCTGGATAGTAGCAGTGGGCCCGCGCGGCCGTGTCTCTGCTGCTCTGGGGCCACCTACGTCCGTACAGTGCTGGCATTTTACCAAATGAGCAGCCGTATTTTGTCTCATCTGATATACGTGGCCCCCATTTTTACAGATGAGAGTTCTGAGTTTCATAGAGGCTTAAGTAACTTGCTCAAGGTCACCTGGCTAGAAGGTGGTAGCACCAGGACTAGAATTGGCACCTTCCAGTGGCGGGCCCGGTGGCCATGTGGCCCCGAGGTGCTGTCTCCTGGCAGCTTTGCCTGGCCCTGACTGGGCCCTAGTCTGGCCTTGGGCGGAAGGTCCAGGCTTATCAGTGCGGCCTCCGGTAACCTGGGTGCTGCGTCCCTGCTTTTGCAGGATGTCTTTGAACGACTTCCTGAGGCACTATTCCCGCCTGGAGATCTGCAACCTGACCCCGGACACGCTGACCAGTGACACCTACAAGAAGTGGAAACTCACCAAGATGGATGGGAACTGGAGGCGGGGCTCCACCGCGGGCGGCTGCAGGAACTACCCGAGTGAGCACCCTGCCACCGCCCCGCCCTGCTGTGCTGCACCCCATCCTGGCCGCTCCTACCCACCGGGACCCTCTGCCTCTCCTCCCTGAGTCTCCAGCTCAACACCCTTCTTGTCCCCTCAGCCCCTTGCCCTCTGCGCTCACTTGCCCCCCTGCCACGCAGAACCCAAGACGCGCTATTTCTGTGATTCCTCTCCAGGCCCTAGATTCCCTGACGCCACGGCCTCGCCCCTGAGGCAGCGTTCATCCCACCTCACGCCCATGGGCTACGTTATCCACACGAAGCCCACGCAGCCTAGCCCAGCAGGGGGACCTCCCCCACTGGGCCTCTGCACATCCAGGCCCTGGTTGTTGCCTGGCAGTCCTCCTGTGCCCAGTTCACTCAGCAGATGTTGATGGGTCCTGCTCAGATGGGGGCAAGGATTCCTCCTCTGGTTTATCCTTTGTTTATTCCCCTGACTCTTCTGCCTTGATGGCCCAGTCCTCCCCTGCCCTCTCCCACTCAGAAACTGTCCCATCGTGATGACATTTGCCAATTATGGAACATACATTGGGTGCTAGGAACTGTGCTAAGTGATTTATTAATATATTACTCCATTTAATCCTCACAACAGCCTTTTGAGGCAGGCACTTTATTATCATCTCCATCTTTAAGATGAGGGGACTGAGGCTTGGAGAGGTTAAGTGACTTGCCCAAGGCCTCACAGCCTTGACTGTGCCTGGGTTTTGAACCCAGGCAGTCTGACTGTGGAGTCAGTCTTTAAGTACTGCAGTGGCCAGTCATGGTCATATATTGATTCTCTTGTTACAGATGAGGAAACCGAGGCTCTCAGTGGCATACCTGGGCCACAGAGCAAGTAGTCAGACTGGGACTAGCAGATTGGTGCCTCTAGCTCTGGTGCTTTTTTTTTTTTTTTTTTTTTAATTTATTTATTTTTGGCTGCATTGGGTCTTTGTTGCTGTGTGCAGGCTTTCTCTAGTTGCGGCAAGCGGGGGCTACTCTTCATTGCGGTGCGCAGGCTTCTCATTGCGGTGGCTTCTCTTGTTGCGGAGCACGGGCTCTAGGCACGCAGGCTTCAGTAGTTGTGGCTCTAGAGCACAGGCTCAGTAGTTGTGGCGCACGGGCTTAGTTGCTCTGTGGCATGTGGGATCTTCCCAGACCAGGGATCGAACCTGTGTCCCCTGCATTGGCAGGCAGATTCTTATCCATTGTGCCACCAGGGAAGCCCAGCTCTGGTGCTTTTAATCCTTCACCTCATGTATGCAGCCACCAAGCAAGTTCCAGAGGTGCTGGGATGGTCCTCTGCCTCAGATAAGACTATGTCTCCTACCCACTAGATCAGGGGTTGGCAGACTCTCTCTTAAGGGCCAGGTAGTTGACACTTTTGGCTCTGTGGGCCATCTAGTCTCTATGGCAACTATTCAGCTGTTGCTGTAGCCCGAAGGCAGCCATACTTAAATGAATAGATATGGCTGTGTTCTAATAAAACTTTATTTGTAAAAACAGGCAGCCAGCAGCCCCTAGAGCCGTAGTTTGCCAAACCCTACACTAGATACCTTTCTTTCCACAAGTAGAATGTTATTAGGTAAAGGAAGGAGATCACATTAATTATCCTTAAAATGAATGAATCTCAGCTCCTTCCTGCAAATAGGTTTTGAAAGTGGGGAGGGCAGAGACACCACGAGTGAGCAAGGGGACAGGCCCAGGAGGACGGGGACCCAGAACAAGAGGCTGAGACTGGGCACAGGACGTTCCTGGCCCCTGGGTTCATTGAGGGGGGTGCAGACCTAGTCCCCAAGTCCCCCCAGCCAGGCCAGCTGGGCCATCTCTGACCCCTGAGTTAGAACCTGGTGAGGGGAAGATACCACCGGGAGATATCACAGCTGAGCCAAGGGAGATCTGGGCCTCAGCTCTGACCACCCTGTTCCGGGATGAGGAATGCCTCCCAAGCCCGGCCAGCCTGAGGGCAAGTGAGAGAACTGCAAAGGGGAGTTTCTAATTTAGGTTCCCGTGAGGTTCAGACAAACCCCCAGCCCTCCGCTGCTCGTGGCCTGTTCCCACCGGACGGGCTGCCAGCCAGCCCTGGTCTCTGGTTCCTCTGCTCTGCCACCCGCCCCATCCTCACCCCCCTCCCAGCAGCCTCCAACCCCTGCGACCGGCGCGGCCTCGTCCCCTCGTCCCCCCATGCACACCTGTTCACGCTGGGCTCCTGTGTTCTGAGTGACCGAGCCCCGCCCCTTCTGGCTACAGATACCTTCTGGATGAACCCTCAGTACCTGATCAAGTTGGAGGAGGAGGACGAGGACCAGGAGGACGGGGAGAACGGCTGCACCTTCCTGGTGGGTCTCATCCAGAAGCACCGGCGGCGGCAGAGGAAGATGGGCGAGGACATGCACACGATAGGCTTCGGCATCTATGAGGTACGGGGGTGGGGGGCGTCCACAGGGCTGGGGCTCCTCCTTCCCTTCCTCCTTGGCTCGTGTCAGCCCCTGCGACGAAGGCCAACCCCAGAGGCAGACCTGGAGATGGGACCCCAGGCCGGGAGCTTGGCCAAGGAAAAGCCAAGCCACGGGCCGGGCCAGTCTTAAGAGACTCATGCAGGGAGGTCCCTGCAGTAGGTCTGGGTCACCAGGACCCCCCCCTTCCCCTGCCGCCGGCTTCCGGCGAGTCGCGCTCTTTCAAATGGCCTCCGTGTCCCTTCTCACTTCCCCCAGGCCTGGCACTCTGGCTGGCCACCAGTCTCCGAAGAACAGAACAGATGTAAGACGAGGACAGAGTATGCTGGACCATGTCAGGGACCACTGTGAGGGCAGGAACTGAGCCAGCAGGTCCCGTCCCGCTGGGCGGAGCCCGTGCCGGGGGCAGGGGAGCGGTTGGTCCTGTGCTCCCGCCAGGGCTCGGCCGGCCGGAGCCCCGCGCCCTACACAGGCGCTCTCACTGCCCCCATGTCCTTTCATTCCGACCCAACTGCCCCAGCACGCTGGGCCCGGGCCCCTCCCCTCTCCCTTCTCCCGCGCAGAGAAGAGCCGCCCCTGGGCTGGGGCGAGCGGTGGGAGACGCGGGGTGCAAGGGAGGCTTCAGAGCCGCCGCTCAAGTGGGGCGCACTTTGCTGTGACGGGTGGGCCGCAGTGATGTGCTGGAGCCGGCCCTCTCTTCCCAGCCCCACATTCAGTGAGGTCACGTGGGCAGCCTGAAACCAGCCACGGCAGGGATGGGCGGTATGTAGAGCATGGAAATCAGCAAATCCTACACATCAGGTCTCCCACCGGACCCCGAGGGCCGGGCTCCCAGCACGGCACGGAGGAGTCGGACACAGTGTCGGGGAGAGGGCTGTCTGCTCACTTCACTCAACAGGGAAACGCGGCTGCCGCCCCTGGGGCGACGGTCTGCCTGCTCACCCACCAACTGGTGGAGCTGGGCAAGCACCGTCATTTCTAAAAATGCACATAATCCCAGCTGCTCAGTCTCTGAAGTAGGAGCTGAGGACTTCAGATGTGGGACAGAATAGCTGCAAGAAAATGCAGACTGAATTGTGACACACAGCCCAGACTTGGAAATCCAGCCATGGGCTTTCAGAGCCGAGAAGGGCCTATCCCGTTTTAGAGATAAGGAAACTGAGGCCAGAGAAGGGAAATGACTTGCTTGAGGAAATACAGATGGATGTGGCCGGCAGAAGCTTAGAACCAGCACCTGCTGGCTGGCTCCCAGCCCCGAGCGCAGCTGTGCCCCTGTGCTGCTTCTTCCAGCCCTGCTTTCCCTGGCGGCGAGGGTGGGGTGTGGGCTTTGCTACAGGCAGCTGGGTGGCCTCAGACAGGTCAGCCAGGTCACTTCACAGCTCCAGGCCTCGGTTTCTTGCTCTATAAGTTAAGAACGGTGCTAAGGGCTCATGCACGTTATTGCCGGCTCATAAGATTTTTTTTTTTAATGTGAGAATACGTTAAGTTCCTTGGGAAATAATTACCGGGTTGACTTAGTTCCTATTGCTAAAGCTACAGAGAAAGGGGGGTAGTAGCAAAGGAGACCATCTCAGTGGTGACATTTCTTTCTGGAGCTTTTCCAGAGTCTGAATTCAGCGTGTTCTCCTTTATTTGCAGATTCCAGAGGAGGTACGTCTGGCTCGCGTCAGCCGCCGTCCCTGGGGGCTCAGGTTCACCAACAAGGAAAAGGCTTAGACTGCTGGCTCGGGGGTCTTGTGAAGCCTGGGCAGGGACTGGTGGCGGTGAAGGATGAGTCCACAGCCCCTCTGGGCCCCGGTGAGGTTGCTCAGGTCCTAGATCCCGGGGTCTAAGCACAGGTTGGGGCAGCTGGGGCAGTCGCCACGGGGCGTGCTGTCTCCCCAGACCCGGCAAAGCCGCTGCCCACATTTAGTCCCGGGTGGAGGGTCCGTGGTCCTGGGGCTGCAGGAGACTCTTCCCGGGGTCCTGTGGTGCTCCTAAAACAGGCCCAAAGGGAAATGACGAGCCTGCGGTGGTATTATGAGAAGATGGGGGAGCACAGAAGAGGCCTGGACCCCATTCCCAGCCCTGCCGTTCGCAGGCTGTGTGACCTTGGGCCATTAACCTGTCCTCTCTGGACTTCAGTTTCTTCGTCAGTAAAACTGGCCAACCATCCACCTTGCCAGACTATTGGGAGGCACTGTGATATGTGAGAGCACTTAGGAGGCCCACAGTTAGGCTTAACTGAGCTGGTGAGACACACGGTCGCAGTGTGTGTTTTTAAAGGCCACAGTTATTCAAGTCGACAAACAGGACAGGGCAGTTGGTGGCGTGCTGGGCCTTTGTGGATGCCGTGGTCAGACTGACACCCCATGTTTGAGAGCTGGGCCCCCTCCTCGCCGCGGTCCTGGCTGCTTGTGTCAGTGTGTCTATACCACACAGAACTGAGTGGATCCCGGCCGAGGGCACTTTAATGTCCCTGAGTCGTACGGGGAAGGCTGAGGACCTCTGTCCGAGTGGAGAGATGGGACATCTGAAGACGGGGTGAATGTGGGTCCCCTGCTGTGTGTGCCTCCGAGTCCCCGTTTGGGGTAGAAGGTTAGCTTTTCATGTAAGATGATGCAGAGTTGTCGCCGTGAGCCTCTTGCCTCGATGAGTGGAGAGGACGGTGCTTGGAGCCCTTTCCACCCTCCACTCCCACTTGCTCGTGTTTCTTCGCCAGTTGACAGGACAGACCAACATCCACCTCAGCAAGAACTTCTTCCTGACGCACCGAGCGAGGGAGCGGTCGGACACCTTCATCAACCTGCGGGAGGTGCTCAACCGCTTCAAGCTGCCCCCGGGGGAGTACATCCTGGTGCCGTCCACCTTCGAGCCCAACAAGGACGGGGACTTCTGCATCCGGGTCTTTTCCGAGAAGAAAGCTGACTACCAGTAGGTCGTTCAGCCCTCCTCGTCCCCACCCCTTGTTCCTGACCCGCCTGGACCTGCTCGTCAGCTGCTTTTTCCGTAGTGCCCGCCCGCTTCGAAGGCTTAGCGTGAGGACCTGAGGTCTCGGAGGACGTTAGTGCTGCCCTCGGGTCAGCAAAGAAAATAGACACTCGGGATCTTTCTGATGAGAAAGGGATGGCTGTAGAGCAGATTGCAAATGCCTGTCATTTGGGGCAGTGCTGGTAGAATCCCTGCATCCCCAGCCCACCAGCCTGGCAGAGCCGAGGGTCTAAGTGCCAGTCCCCACGGTCCCTCAGATGTCTCCAGAGCCTCTCCCCGCTACAGTCACGAGGTCTCCAGGTGCTCCCCCTTCCTCACTGGAGCCCCGATGTTCAGGGACCATTTTTGGCTGACGCCGCTGTCGGCGTGGCCTCAATTCACGATGGCTGCTGCGATGGCTGCTGCCTCAACCGTGTCTGTTCAGCTGGGCCCTTGACTGCGTGAGATGTAATCAGCCTTGGGCAACTTAAGCACAAGATTTACTGGAAGGCCCTGGAAACCCTCTAGAACTGATAGGAGGCTGGGTGCCAGAGGGCCAGGGTGTGGGAAGCAGGGGGCGTGGCAGCTGCCGCGTCCCCCTCTGACCTTGTGCCACGTGCTGAGATCCGTGTGGGATGGAGGGGGGGCGGTGGGTAGGAGGACCAGGGACCGCCCGGGCTCCAAGACAGTGCACAGCAGAGAAGGAAGTTCCCTCACTGTGGGGCAGAGGGGCCCAGCCCTGCACACAGGGCCGTGTGTGGGATAAACTAACCAGGGCCTGAGCTTCAGCTGAAATCGCACCCAGGCCTCCCTGCCTCCTCCCACCCTCGGCAGAGCAAGTAGGCCGCAGGGTACACTGCGTGATTCTCCGTGTGAGGATTATGACGGCAAAGAGCGTTTCACAGGGAACCTAAAAGCTGTTCCTCCGGGCCAGAGCGCCAGCACCGTAGTACCTGGGAAGCCTGTGCTCTTCGAGGAAGATTGAAAACTAGCAAACAAAACAGTTCTGACTCTCCAAGTTGTTTTAGCCAGGACACTTCCTTGGATCATTTCTAACTGTCATTTCTGCTGTAGGGGATGTGTTGTCACAGAAACGTGGGATGCAGAAAACCCCCCTGTGCCCACCCCATGCTGGGTTTAACGGCGCAGTTCCATTTTAGCCGGGATTTCTGCAACACTCCCTTTTCAGTAACACACAGTTTCCTTCTGTTTCCAGAGTCGTCGACGATGAAATCGAGGCCAACCTTGAAGAGGTGCAGTACTGCTTGAGCTCCACCTGCTCTGTCCTGAACAACCCAGGAGCAGCGGAGCAGAAAATAACCCCTAGGGTTTAGGAGGCCCCTAGGGTTTCACGAGCACAGCTTGAAACTAGGGTGCAGCCCTGGCCTGGGAGTCCGAGAGCGCCTCCTGCACCGGCTGTGGCCGCTGCGTGGGGCTGGACGGTCCCCTGGATGTAGCCCGCACGCACGGGGTGCCTGGAGGATGGGACACCAGGCTGCTCTGAGCAGTGGGCGCTCTTGTCCCTCCCCTTCCTGGACCTCAGTTTTCTCATCAACAAAATGGAAACGTTGCATGACAAGATTTTTCAGGTTCCCTAGAGTTCTGGGAGTTGTGATTCAGTGGTAAATGCTGAGGGCTTTGAGGACTGCCACTCAGGAATTCCAGACCCAGCCTAAGAGTCCAGAGTCGAGGAAGGAAAGCACACAGATGGGAAGGAGCGCTGTTCCCTCTGTCCTGGTGCCCGCAGTGGCCCGATGATCGTTATTCCTCAGCTGCTGAAGCTCTGTGTACTCAGTGAGACGTGCAACAACTTCCAAGGGCCTCACGGCTGTGCTCTCGCCACGTTCAGAGCCGTTCCAGACCACGCCAGCTAGTCTTTACACTTCTGAGTCCCCGTTAGTTAGATCATAAAAGGCCATTTTGGTGGATTGTTGGAGAAGATGCCTACGTGAGAAATTAGAGTGTAACTCCTTCCCACATAGTTTATAGTCCCTCTGTGTGTTTTAACTGGAAAAAAAATCTCCTTAATTCATCACACTGTCCTTTGTCTCAGTCCCGGTAACCTTAGAATTCAGACCTGAGAGAGGGAGAGAGGGTAACTGAGTGGGGATGGGAGGCCGCCCCAGAAGGGAGAGCAGGCGCCTGCTGGTCACTGCGTCTCACTTCTGTGCCCCGCCTTCCAGATTGATGTCAGCGAGGACGACATCGATGATGGATTCAGGAGGCTGTTTGCCCAGTTGGCAGGGGAGGTAAGTGTTCCCCAAACCTCTGTGCTGTGCGCCCTGCTTGACGCAAAGAGACCGTCTTTGTCCTCAAGGAGACTTCAGTCTAAGGGGGGAGAGGAAACAAACTGAACAAAAAGCAAAGAGGAATTACAAACGTAACTGGGATTTCCGCTCAGATTCCTCGCCCCAGGCCTCCCCGGGGCCTCTGCGCGTCAGTCGCCAGGGGCTTCTGCTGTCGGGGGTCGGCTCTGGCTGTGCTCCTCCTGCCTGAGGACTCTGGGCCTCTCCTCGTGGCTGTTTTGTTTGCTCTGTGCCACTGCAACTGAGACATGGAACTCAGCCCCTTCTCTTTGATTGCCACAAAAATATTTGGGGACATGGAGGGTTTTCAGTCTCAAGGATGCAAGCAACAGAGTGTCAGCCTTCCCTGTTCTTAAAAAAGAAATCCCTCAGGCCATCTAGGCTTCCGTCCGCTACAAAGTTGGCAGGCCTCTTCATTCTCCTCCATATACGGAGGACACTAGCTCTCTCAAGTGTCCACCATCGGCTTACCTGGGCCTCCTCATCAGAGTTAAAGCAGGCGCCACCTGCTCACGCCTCCGCCTGCCTGTCTGCCTCCCTCCCTCCTGGTTTCTAAGGGAAGGGGCATCATAGAGACATATTTCCCCACTGTTTGAAACACACACACACACCCCCCACCCAGGAACGCACAATGTCAGTCTTGGTCTTAAATAATGGGGCTTGTCCCCCAGTTACACAACATGTGTAAGTGAACAGAGGTACCCGCACCACTTCTGAGGAGCCCTGGCATCTAGGGCCACAGAAAAGGTGCTGGGCCAGTTCTTGGAGACAGCTGGTCCCAACCAGCTTGGCAGGAAGCCAGATCTGGGTTTTAAAGGTAGAGGAAGGCATGCTGGGTGCGAGGAAGGGAATAGAGAACTGAGTCAAGAGACCACAAACATGGGTAGAATGGAGAATTTATTCTTTATATTCTCGACAGCAGAGCACTGGCGACTGAGCTCTGCCTGGAGCACACTGTGCATTAAAACACTCAAAAACTTGGGCTGTGGCTGTGCTCCTTGTAATGCGGTCTGGGGGCAGCAGCAGCATATCCTGGGGCTTGTTAGAAACGCACATCCACAGACCCCTCCCCGCCCCAGCTCTAATGCACCTCGCGGGCTCAGCCAGAGCAGACACCCGTGACACGTCAGCTGCTCCGTGCTTCACGCAGCCCCAAGGGAGCCAATAACGACGCTCTGGTTGCATGTCCACAGGATGCAGAGATCTCCGCCTTTGAGTTGCAGACAATCCTGAGAAGAGTTCTGGCAAAGCGTAAGTACCCACCCCTCGCACATCCCTCATCCTGCTCCTTCTGCAACGTGAGGGGACACGGGGATCCTTGCCCTTCCCCGGCTCGGCGGCTGTGGCTGAACCGTCACTCCCACTCCTGCTTAAATACCACCATCACCACCAAAGAACCGGATGAAGGAGGTTCTCCCCGATGTGATAAAAAAGGGCTAAGGTTTCTGGAGTCTGTAGAGGTCAAAGATCACATCCAGGTTTCCACGACTTACTAACTCTGTGATCTAAACCAAGTTAGATAATCTCCCTGACTCTTGTTTCCTTATCTGCAAAATAGGCATGTTATTACTTAACCTCTTCAGAGTGGTTGAATGTCTTAGATGAGATGACGTGTAGGAATTGCCTAGCACAAAGCCTGGGCTCCTCTGTATACGGTGACTCTTAGGATGATTAATTGCTAAGAAAAAGCGCGATGGGAGCCAGAAAGCACCCCCGTCCCTGGACTCCCGGCTGTATTTAGTGGGGAACCACTGACAGTGACGACGGCTCACTGATGAGCCAGAATGGAGAAATAAGTGGTCTCTCTTCCACTCCAGCTAAGGGGATGGCATTAAAAAGGTTCATCCCCCAAATGTGTGTTTAAGGGAGCCTGGTCGAGCCAGTTCTTGATGGGAGAAGTGTCGCTTCAGTTGGGCCAGTGGGCCAGGCACGTGGCTTCAAGGCTCCAGAACTGACTGCTCTCAGCCCAGGAGGATGGGAATCTATAAAGCACAGACAGAACTGGGTGGAGACTTGAGAGGGAGCTGGAGAGCCACGGTCCTCACGCACCTTTTCAGGTTAAACTGTTTCTTAAGCAAAAAGTATCAAAGGGTGGACTGTCCGCCTCCCCAGTGTTGATCACCGCCGCAGGGGGTGGGAGAACACACCCCGCACACTGCGATTCTCCCCCTCAAGTCACCAGCAGAACCGTGCTGCCCTGGTAAGACAGCAGCCCACCGAGCAGGGGTCTGTACGGTACCAGGCGTTCTCAGCCCGGATCCGACACGAGAGCATATGTCGTCAGGTCTGAGCGCCAGCCTGGGATTGTCTCCAGAGGTCCCGTGGACTTCACCCTGGCCCCACCCCAAGAGGTAAAAATCCTCCTCTTGAAGCCAAAGAAGGATCCAGGCCAGCGGGGTCTTCCAGCACGGTGAACGTGAACGACACGCACGTGGTCCCTCACAGGAACCACGTGTGACCGATCCGTGCCCGGTGGCCTCCACACAAACGGCTGCATTTGAGCTTCTTCGCAGAGCTGCAGCCAGGGGGTCCAGCGACGAGGGTAGGGCTTCCCCAAGGCGGACCCTGGTCCTCGGCACCCCTTCTCCAGTCTGGGGGTGACGAGAAGATGGTGCTTACCCTCGGGGCCACCAGGCGCGAGTGAGGTCACAGGCTGTTGAGCTGTGTGGTTGTCATGAGCCCAGGGACACTGAGCCCCACTGTTTCTGCACAGATGCGGGGAGGGGGAGGGGGAGGGCTCGGCCACGCTCGCTGGGATTCAGCTGCTGCTTGTTGGGGGCGTGGCCCTGGAGCTCGGTGCCCTTCCCGCGCTCCACAGTGGCGACTCCTGCCCAAGGGCCCCAGGCACAGCCCACACCCACGCCCTAGAAGGCGTCAGAGCCCAGAACAGCAGCTTTGAGAGAGGTTACGTCCTAACCGTTCACAAGGACATGCTGGAAAAGGGTGGGCTCCCCTGAGGGCTGTGGGAACAGCCTCACATCTATGACAAGGCTCTCACGCCACCTGTCCACCACCAACCAGACGGGACTCAACCAGTGAGTGACTCACCTAGGAGAGCACAGGCTGTGGACAGGCTCTGGCCCTCAGGCTAACCCAGCTGGGGACACAGAGGCCCCCTAAATGCCTGCAGACGGGCAGTTAAGCAAACCTCTTCCTCTCTCAGGGCCCTGCCTAGAATTAACACGCGGGGCCCCGCTATCTCCGCAGGTGACTTTGCGTCTTAGGAACACTTCAAGGCCCAGGCTCTTCCCATTCTCTTATTTATTTAAAAAGCACTTATTATAACCCCGTATGCCCATGGCCAATATACAGAGAAGTCAGGCAAATGTAACACAGCCTCTGCACTGTCCCAGTACGGTGGCCGCCTGCCTCATGTGGCTACTTAAAACAATTTGAGTGGCTCCCATATCGGAGGGTGCAGATACGGAATAGTCTGCGATCGTAGAAGGTTGTATTGGACAGTACTGCTCTAGAAGATGTTCCTGTCACACTTATTTTGTCTCCTAGGCCAAGATATCAAGTCAGACGGCTTCAGCATAGAGACCTGCAAGATCATGGTTGACATGCTTGACATATCCTGTAATGGGCCCCGCAGGACAGAGGCTGGGAGAGTTTGAAACTTCACTCCAGGAAGATACAAACACAGGCCTCCTCCCCTTCACAGCAGCCAGCTGTCCCTGCTGGCTGAGGCGTAGGACTGTTGTCAGCGCTGACCTCCCTTGGTAGGGAGATTCGAGGGACTCCAGCTGAGGGAATGTGAGATGCCACAGGCTGAGGGGTTCCTGCAGGAAATTCCTGACAGCATGCCTGCTGTTCTCTGCCCAGGGCAGCTTGGATGTGTTACCTCTAGGGAAATAGTCGCGCGCGGGCTTTCTCTAGTTGCGGCGAGTGGGGGCTACTCTTCGTTGCGGTGCACGGGCTTCTCATTGCGGTGGTTCCTCTGGGCTGTAGGCGCGCGGGCTTCAGTAGTCATGGCATGCGGGCTCAGTAGTTGTGGCTCGCAGGCTCTAGGCACACAGGCTCGGTAGTTGTGGCGCACGGGCTTAGTTGCTCTGCGGCATGTGGGATCTTCCCAGACCGGGGTTCGAACCCGTGTCCCCTGCATTGGCAGACGGATTCTTAACCACTGCGCCACCAGAGAAGTCCCTACTATGATACTTCTGATGTGAATGCTTTCCCCAGTCACGAATTTCTTCCTGATTCATAAGACAGGGGCCCACCCTCCAAGAGCACTCTCCTTCCTCGTTGCTCTGGCTCCTTCCCAGGCCACCACTCAGCCCTGAGGCCGACTCATCATCCATCTGCTGTCCCTGCTGCTTTCTGAGAGGTGCTGGGCAAAGATGGCCTGGATGGCTTAAGCTTCTATGAAGTTTCATCTGGTGGGCTCATGGCACCTGCTGTGTAGCTCCCCTCACAAAAAGGCCTCTTAGAAATAATGATACTCCCTAAATGGGCAAGGGCGCAGCCATTAGAAGCCATCTGAAGCCTTTGCATATCCTCCAACAGCTCCTTCTTAGCAGGAATTGGGGCCAGCTGCATAGCACCCCCAGACCCATCAGCACACAGAGTCGGGGGACCAGCAGGTCTCCATTGGGCCCTTCCACCAACCCTTAGATGGAGGTTTAGCCAGTGTGAAGAGCAGGAAAAGGGTCCTTCTGCAAGAGCTCCTTGTGATCGAGCTGTGGTTACCAGACTCTCCAGGGGAGAGGACAAACCAGGTGCCACAGCCCACGTGAACCCAGACTCTGGGAGCTTTCCTTAACTGCAGGCAGTCGGATGGGAGTGGCAAGCTGGGTCTGAAGGAGTTCTACGTTCTTTGGACCAAGATTCAGAAATACCAAGTAAGAGCCCAGGAGGGCCGGGTGGCAGGGGCGGTGGATCTGTGTGGGCAACACGCCATGCACATACTTTTGGATGCAGCAGCTCTTTAGGACGGCGGAGGAGCATCTCCAAGCAGTGGGGATTGTACTCATAACGGAGCTCAGAATGGGTGAAGACAGGGCTGGGCAAATGCAAACAGAAAAAAACAAAGACTTTGCAAGTTAAGTGGTTTACTCCCTGCCTTACTGACCGGAAACGGGGTCATCTAAAAGCCACCATCAAGTGTCCTGAAAAGGCCATGTAGCCCCTGGTAGTTTGGGTTTTTGACAGCTAAAGTACAAAAATTACAGAAGATAATAACAGGGGCTCATGCAGTTGGCTCGGTGATTTGATGGGCATATTTATAAACTAGCTCATGGAGAGAGGCAAAATACTCTTTAAGGCAGAAACATGGGTGATGCTTCCAAGGCCACACTAGAGGCATGGAGCCGGAAGAACTTCAGCCCCACTTAGCACACAGCACAGAGAGGTAACTTGCCACCTTTTGGGTCATGGTTTTCTAACTATTTTGCATGTTCCAGAAAATTTACCGGGAAATCGACGTGGACAGGTCCGGAACCATGAACTCCTATGAGATGCGGAAAGCATTAGAAGAAGCAGGTAACACTTCCTAACTGTATTTTCTTTCTTTTATCTGTAGAATATGTGAAAACTTATTCCATACGATACAAAGTTTGGTAAGCTATGAAATAGAGTGTTGGTGCTGGTTCAGTACAAACACATCCTTTTCATGCGCCTTTTAAAGACTAATTGGTAAAATGAAATGGAGTCCAGGACGCTCTGCCCTCTAAGCCTTCTGGAATCTCAGTTTCCCTCCAAGGGCCCCAGCGGGTCGCAGGCAAAGCCAGTCTTCAGCAGACCCACACACCCTGCCCTCGTCCGCTCAGGTGCAGGGCTGGTCAGGCAGAAGTGGATGTCCAGCTCCACCCTTGGGTGAGTCCTTAGCAGCACGTGATGTCAGTAAAAGGGACACCAGCTGTGGGAGACTGGTGTGCTTAGGGGACAAATAGGACAATACGAGGTTGTCCATTCGTTGGGATGTAATGCTACAGCAGAGACCCCAAATAAGTGGGTTAAACAAGATACACCTTCCTCTCACGTAACGATTCAAGCTCAAGCCGTCCAAGGCCAGATGGTGTCTCCTACTGTCAGGGACCCAGGCTCCTATCATACTGTGTCACCCGCCCTTAGATCGTCACCCGTATCTGCAGGATGGGGATGGCTTGTCACCACAACCACGTTCTAGCAATGGGCTGACAGAAGGAGGGAAAGAGGGGCTCCTTGCCTTTAAGGGCACATGTCACTCTGTACACAAATCCCAGTGCCAGGACTTAGTCACAAGGCTTCAGAGGGCTGCCAGGGAAGCTGGGAAATGCTGCCTTGATTCTAGGCAGCCATGGCCTGTTAAAAATTCTACAACTATGGAAAAAGGGAGAATCAATATTAGTTTAGCATGAACAGTTTCTGCCACGTACATCCAGGAAGAATCTAGTCTCCAAGGTGATTTCAGAGTGAGACAAACAGAAAAGGAGACAGGATCGATAGCATGAAATAGTCTGACCATGAAAGTAGGAACAGGCAAGGAAAGTCTTACACGTTAGTAAGGAGACGGGACTTCCTGATGGTCCAGTAGGTAAGACTCCGCGCTCCCAGTGCAGGGCGTCTGGGTTCGATCCCTGGTCAGGGAACCAGATCTCACACGGCCCCGCAACGGGAGAGGCCACAACAGTGAGAGGCCCGCGTACCGCAAAAAAAAAAAAAAAAAAAAAAAAAAAAAAAAAAAAAAAGTTAAATAAAAATTAGAACATTGGACTTCCCTGGTGGAGCAGTGGTTAAGAATCCACTTGCCTGGGACTTCCTTGGTGGTCCAATGCCTAAGACTCCGCGCTCCCAGTGCAGGGGGTCTGGGTTCGATCCCTGGTCAGGGAACCAGATCTCACACGCGTGCCGCAACTAAGACCCGGCGCAGCCTAAATAAATAATAAATAAATATTAAAATGCAAAAAAAAATGGGTGGAGGTGAACAGTGTGGAAACAAACGCAATGGCAGAAGGCACTGGCTTTGCAAAATAAAAACAGTCTCACCGCAGAGCAGCCAGGGGACCAAAGCAATTATAACTGTCATCTGCCGGGTCCAGAGCCCACGAACAGAGCCCCAGGGTGCAATCGAACACTTGGCAATCGGTCTGCATGTTCATTAACTGCAGGTTTCAGGATGCCCTGTCAGCTCCACCAAGTCATCGTTGCTCGGTTCGCAGATGACCAGCTCATCATCGATTTTGACAATTTTGTTAGGTGTTTGGTTCGACTGGAAACACTATTCAGTAAGTGCCCATTTGGGTAAAGGCCCATTTCATTTCTCTCGGTACGAAAGCAGCCTGCCTTTCCCCATGGGTGAAACCACCTGAGCCAGAGACGTGTCTGTCCAGTTGAGAATGAAAATCCTTCTTTAATCTGGGGACAGAGGGAAGAAGTCATAACTTGTGATGTTCAGTGAAATCAGCTGCCAGACTGGGGAAAATGACAATGTGACCTCTATTGCAGCTCACTTATAGGACATCCTGTTTCTGCCTCCACAGGGATATTTAAGCAGCTGGACCCCGAGGATACTGGTATGATCCAGCTTGACCTTATCTCTGTAAGTCAGCAGCTTCCCAGCCCCTACTCCTGGGGGACAGAGGGGAGAAGGGCTGTTACTTGGGCGACAGAAATCTGTGGCTTTTGGTCTGTCAGGGTCGGGCTGTAAATTGTTGTAAGATCCCACAGTGCACCTCTGTTGGCAGTCATTTCCCAACTGCCCATTGATTCTCGAGTCCAAGAAAACACACCTGGTCACTCCTCCCAGAAGCTTTGCCTTGAGAATAGCACAAGGTTAAAATAATAAGAGGGTGGCTGTAGAATCCCTCTTAGAAAAATGACCAACCTGCTAATTAGCATGCATGGGAGAAGATGCTTATTATGCAGAGAAACCCTTTGGATGAAATTTAAGTGGGTCTTGGGAAGATCTGTCATTCTTAGATCTACTTAAAATACTTTCTGCACAAATTACTTTTCTCTACTTCCTCCACCTTTAAAATACAATAACAATAGTAGATAAGCTTACCATATATAATGATTGTGCTCATGTGTCTGGAACCCCAGCACCGGCCACCTCGGAAACGATCATCAATCGAAATTCACTTGGTATGCCAATTCCACAGAAAGCAAAGCGCAAAATGTTCTCTTGTCATCCGAAGACAGAAAGTTCTCTCACTTCAAAGAAGGAAGCCAGCTGGGGTTACTTTTCATCCTCGCCCGGCTCCAGCTTGCATTTCCTCTGTCCAAGGGTGAACTGAGCTTGGAGCAACACAGGCTACAGAGACTGGGGTTGGGTGGCCAGTGCTGGGTAGGAATGACCAAGTCCCAGGGACCAGAGAGGAGTAGAGTGGTAAGAAGGTCAAGGGTGAGGGACTGGCACCTCCTTCCATTGAATTTCGGACTCTGGAGGAAGCCAGCAACTAAATAGCTCTTTCACTCCGGTATGCATTTTAAAGTAACGTGAGCCAACTGCAAAATACATTTTAGCTGGTTCCAGAGAACACTAACTTGCTTAAAACTCTATGTAGCTCAGGAAATAACCTTCCCCTGAGACTGCAGTCTAAGATAGAGGCAATACAATGGGGACCTAAACGTGCCACGTGTGAAGTTTGGGAAACTGTAGCCCTTTATCCTTCTCGCTGGAAATCTTCCTCCCCGGCTCCCACTATTTTATGCGGCCAGCCTACTCAGACCACCCTCCCAATTCCTCTGAGAAACATCTTACCCACTGGCTTTCCCGCCTTTTCTAAGCCTCGCCTTTCACAGGTCCCTGGAGTTCCCCACACTCAACTCTCTTTTTGCCGAGGCTGCAACGGAAGAAGACCTCTCCTTCGGTTTGCAGGGATTGTCAGCCCTGCCTGCAGCCTGCAGTCCTGGGGAGCTTCGCAGAAGTCCTGGTGTCCAGGCCCATCCCTGGCTAATTTCATTAGAGTCTGATTTAAAGTTCCCGGATTTCTCCAGTAGAGAACCGAGGCTGAAAACCACTAGTTTAAGGGCTATCCAAACGAACCTCTGATGTGACACTGAGGCAGGGATACAGAAATGCTAATTCATGTTTTCCAAGTTTCACGTCTCATGTGTTTCAGTCAACCCTGTAATACGATTCATGACCACCTGATTCAGATAACAGCTTTTTACGACCCTGTAAAAAGCTAGACTCTAGAAATCAGGTAGAAAAAAAATGTGAGTTAATACTCTGATATCGTAACCCTTGATCAGCATTTCTCGTACAACAGTCAATCTTTCAGAACAATCGATAGGTACTTAGATAGCCTTTTTCTTTTAAGAATGCTCACTGAACTGATTTGTTTTTTTTCCTTCCCCACAGTGGCTGTGTTTTTCAGTACTTTGAAGTTATAACTAATCTGCCTGAAGACTTCTCATGAAAGAAAATCAGCCAAGGACTAAGCCTCCACAGAGAAACTTTTTATCTGGATCTTGAAATTATGGGAACATTTACTTAAACTGACGATTAGAGCTGAAAATGATGATACTACCTACTTGAGAAAGCAGAACTTTCAGATATCAAAGTATATTATTTTAGTATAATCGTACTAAATGCAAGTGAGTCACTTAACCCTTGAAAAACTTAGAGAAAACCTTCAATCTGTACATAGTATACACTTTACTTTTACACACTTTCCTGTTTATAACAATATTAAATCGGAAAAAATGCAGGGAGGTATTTAACAGCTGAGCTTAATTTAACATTCAGTCAACCTTAAAGGACATAAGGTCCTTGCCGGCAATATTTAAAGCAACTTTGAGTTTAAAAATACAGTTGTGACATGTACCAAACAGCTGTCCGGGGATTAAATGGTAATGCATTTCCCTTGAGTAAAATGGAAAAATATGATGCATCACGAAGGCATCTGAAGAGGCCAGGTGAGAAGCACATCTTTATCACTTGGGTTAAATAAGAGATTTTATATAAAATTGATTGGTTAACAGTCTGTCTGTCTTAACCCAAGTCCTTGAGCATGTCTGCTCTTATAAACTGAGCGTCACGATACTGAAGGGACGCCCCTCTTGCTCAGCTGAAGTGATGACCCAAACCGGGGGTCCCGTCTGCACGCCCATGGTGATGGAAGACAGCACAGCTGTTCGCCGCCTGCCTCGAACCTTCCCAGACTTCACCGCTAGCGTTCGTGCATGGATTAGGGGGGACGTCCGTGGAAACCACATGAACGTGTTTCCTGGCTTCACCTTGGGCAAATGCTAGCGACACTGTACAAATACTGCCTTGTTGCCTTACCTTCTTCCCAACGTACTGCTCAATAAAGAAAGAGTCGTCCAGGCAATCCCACGTGGGTGCTGCTCTTCCTGGAGGGCCCAGCGGTGAGCACACCCAGTTACAGCCCGTCCCACTCTAGCCAGGCGCGCGTAAATGCTGGCACTGAGAGGAAAGGGCAGCTGACCTCCATTTCAATGTGGAACTATAAAGCTTTTTAAAGATCCAGTTCAGAAGCTCTGATAACTGACCATACAGTCAGCTCCAATTTCGAGTGCTTCTTGGTCTCTTAAGGAGGTACCGGCAAGTTTGTGCTTTGCCCGCCACCTGCCTGTCACTTTGGTGGAGGGAACAAGAGAGAGCCAGGAAGGCGTGCAGCTAAACCACTGGTCGGCTGCTGGGGACCCTTGAGGAATCGTAGAAGGGAGAGATGTCAGATGACTAGAGAGGCAAGTGGCAGCCTCACGAAAAGAGAGGAAGATGGATTTCCCAAATCCATCTCAGGGCCCGAAGCGGGAACCGAGAACAGGCAGCACTTCGTGTGTGTGTGTGTGTGTGTGTGTGTGTGTGTGTGTGTGTGTGTGTGTGTGTGTGTGTGTGTGTGTGTGTGTG
>NC_041217.1:22327169-22328901 GCF_002837175.3 Physeter macrocephalus
CCAGGAGCCGCAGAAGCAGCCCCCCGGTGGCAGCCGGTATTATTCTTCTCCTCCTCCAGGAGCCGCAGCAGCAGCAGCCCCACAGCCACGGCGTCCACAGAGGAGCTTCAGCTCGAACTGAATGTGTTGTATGTCGAATGACGAGCCGCGCGACTTCGTGCGCCGCACAAGAGAGAGAGAGAGAAGATCTTCTGTCTCCTCAAAAGCTTTTGTGTGTGTCTCTCTGTGTGTGTGTGTCTCTGTGTGTGTCTGTGTCTGTGTCTCTGTGTGTGTGTCTGTGTGTGTGTCTGTATGTGTTCTTCTCCATTCAGTAGAACCGGGTTTGGGAGGGCTGGAAGCTCCCAGTGACACGGGATTGCGATGGGAGGGGCGGGGGGGGTGCGTAGGCTGACCACTGGAAGGGGAGAGGAGGGCGCTAAGGCGGTTGAAGTACAGGAGCGGTAGAAATTGGGCGGGGAAGGGCAGGCAGGCTTCTCCCGATCCACCCAGGCTGCTCCAAACCTCTCCCGCTGTTCCGGGCGCTCCGGCCCTCCTGGTGCGCTTTGACCTGGTGCGCTTTGACCTGGTGCGCTTTGACCTGCCGCGCTGCCTGAAGTTGGAGTTCACAACTTCACTTTTAGTCACAGGATAAGAAATAATGCTTAAAAAAAAAGATATGGTATATGCTTATCGTAGCAAATTTAGAAAAGATTTAAAAGAGAAGGGGAGAGATTTCACGGGGGAAAAGAACCAGATGATAAAGAAAATCCCCCCAGACCTCTGCCCCGAGGAAGTCACCCTAATCTAAACCCCCACTGCTCCCTTCCCTCTGGTCCAAAAGAAAAGCCGTCCCCATCTCTGCTCTGAACTGCAGTCTCAGCCTATCATCAGCTGGCCCCTCTCTATCTTCACACTCTCTTTCAGGTGCCTTAGGCCTGCCACCCACAGACCACCCGCCTCCTCCCCGCCTCCCCTCCTTCCTTCAGAGCCAGGCCTCCCCAGCAGCTACGCCCCTGCATCTTTCTGTGACTCCTTTACCTTCTACGACCTGGCTAATGGCCTGACCACTCTCCTAAAACTGCTTTTGATGATCACCACTTACCTCCCAAAGCCAAAAGCTATGAACACGTATCTGCCATCACCCTCCCCGACTGTGTGCTGCCGTCCCTGCCGTTCCCTCTCCCTCTCGGACACCCGCTCTGGCTGGCGTCCTGCTCGCCTGCCTCCCCGGCTGACTCCCGTACTCCCCTGGTTAAAACCCCTCGGTGGCTCCACTGCCTTTAGACTCCCAAGCACAGCTAGAGTTTACACCCTACCCTCCTTAGCAGGGCCCATTCTCCAGCTGCTTTATCCCCACTTATTTTTTTAACAATCTAAAAATTCTGCTCCCATAAAGACGTGAGCGCAGCATCGATGATAACACAAGCGAAAGGCAGCCACACATTCAACACAAACGACTGGATGAATGACGTGGTGGAATCCGACGCAGCCATCAAAAATCACGCTTGTGATGCAACGTGAAGCATAAAACAGGACAATACAGAATTACTTAAACAGTATGCTCTCAACTATGTGAAGAGAAAATCATAGGCAAGACTAGAAAGAAATAGGCCCGAATGTTAGTTATGGTTGCCTCCAGAGTGGTCTTTTCCCCCCTTGCTTCATAACCTTTTTCTATACTTTTTTTTTTTTTTTTTTTTTTTTTTTTTTGTGGTATGCGGGCCTCCCCCTGCCGCGGCCTCTCCCGTCGCGG
>NC_041217.1:22329028-22417309 GCF_002837175.3 Physeter macrocephalus
TTATTTATTTATTTTTTTTGTGGTATGCGGGCCTCCCCCTGCTGTGGCCTCCCCCGTCGCGGAGCACAGGCTCCGGACGCGCAGGCCCAGCGGCCACGGCTCACGGGCCCAGCCGCTCCGCGGCACGCGGGATCCTCCCAGACCGGGGCGCGAACCCGGCTCCCCTGCATCGGCAGGCGGACGCGCAACCACCGCGCCACCAGGGAAGCCCCTTTCTATACTTTTAAGGAGCTTTTTTTTTTCCCCCGGCTGTGCCACGCGGAGTCCTAATCACTGGACTGCCAGGGAATTCCCTATAGGGAGCTTTAATATACGGATATTCTGATAGTAAAACAAGCAAGTAAAAAAACCCCAAAGGGAGAATAAAAGCAAATGATGCTCTAAGTTTCGGACTAAGGAAATAAAAGTGAGACGATCACATTTTCCCAATTTTCCCATCTTCCCTTTTCATACATTGGTGCAATTTGTCGCGGGTTCCCAGGTACCTTCACGTATAGTCCTTAGTATGGTTTCCCTCGACCCCATCTCAGATTATACACACAAGGCTGAGTGTCCCGGGCAAGGTCACAGGACGGATGAGTAAGTGCACCAGCCCAGGACGAGAATGCATTATTTTTTTGGCTCCTACGCTGCTGTAACATGTTAGCACAAACTTGGTGGCTCGAAGAACACCCACCATCTCCCAGTTCTGTAGGCTAAAGTCCCACACCTCTCTTATCGGGTGACGCATTCTTGCTGGAGACTGGAGGAGGATCTGTTTCCAGGCCCACTCAGGTTGGCAGAATTCAGGTCCATGTTGTCGTAAAACCGCGGTCCCCGTTTCCTTGCCGGCTGTCAGCCAGGGGTTTCCTCAGCTTCCACATTGCCTGGCTCATGACCCCTTCACCTTCAAAGCCAGCAATGGCAGGTCAATCCCTTCACTTCAAATCTCGCTGACCTCCCCTTCGGCCTCTTCTCTCCTGCTTTGAAGGGCTCAAGTTGGGCCCACCTGGGATGGGCCCAGGATAATCCCCCTACTGTCAGTCAGGTCAGTTGATTCGTAAATTTAATTTAAATCTGAAAAATCCTTCACGGCAGTACCTGGATGAGTGCTTGATTAAATAACCAGGTGTCTCAGTCTGCTCAAGCTGCTGTAACAAAATACCACAGGCTGTGTGGCTTAAGTAACATTTAGTTCTCATGATTCTGGAGGCTGCGAAGTCCAGGATCAGGGTGCCGGCAGATTCAGTGTCTGGTGAGAATGGCAGCCTTCTTGGGGTATCCTCACATAGTGCACTAGACTCTTCCTCTTATGAGGACACTAATCTCATCACGCAGACCCACCCTCAGGACCTCATCTAAACCTAATCACCTCCCAAAGGCCCCACCTCCAAATACTATCACATTGGGTGTTGGGGCTTCAACATGAATTCTAGGGGGACACAAACATTCAGTCCATAGCACCACAGGACAGGAATATGAGGGGCTGGAGGGGCATCTTTAGAATTCTGTCTACCACACAGGTCTCCTGATGTTTCAGCCATGCTGTCACTACTTCTGCATTACTCTGAAAGGCATCATATGTTCTGTCATTCATCTATCTTCCTTTTTTGCTAGAAGTTAGCTACTCCTAAAAATGTATAAGGAAAAGTGACCGTTGGTTTTTTTCACCTGTATCTTCTATGAAATGAAACAGTTTCACTAAGCAAAATGAGTTCGCCCAAAATTCACAAACTTGGTAACATATTAATAAAACGACGTGCAGACTGTGTCTACATAAGTTTTCATCCCATAAATGTATATAACTCTATGAAGAATGTGAAATAAAATAAGGACACTGAAACAGCCTATCAGAAGCTCTAGGTAAAGGTACAAGTTTCTGGCACCATGGCCTCTAGGATCTTTAAAAATACATCTTAATTCTATAACAAAGACCGCCACAAAACTCACAAATTGCAAAACTGAGCAAAGAAATACTTACGTTTAATCACATGGCTGGTAAAAAAAAAATTCTTATTATTTTTCATTTTCAGCAGGGTACGATATTCCAATGGCTTAGGAACTTAGTTAAACAAGGCTGTTAACATGACATAAAAAACTAAAGCCAGTAAAAAGCTTAGAGTCAAAAAGTTTAACTTTATTACAATTGTTTTTAAAGTCAGCTATGATCTTGACAAATATCATGGGTAAGTCTATATAGCAAGTCTCTAATTTCCAAGATAAAAAGGCAATAAATATAGATTCAAACTTCAGCCTAAAAAACAAGAGTCTCAATCTAATTACCTGTGGTGTAGTGTGGTTTCAATATTTTGAATACATGACGCTACAAGAACTCATGCCATAAAGTTATTGCTCGCTGACAACCAACAAACAGCTCTTCACGGACGACAAGTGTGCGGCACCTTCGAGCCTCCATGTGAGTCCCCCACGGGCCTGCTGGCGCTGGGGGACAATCTGAGATGGCACCATGATGGCACTGCTCCTTCTGGTGGGAGGACGGGGACAGGGGCAGGCACTGGAGAAACGCCCACTTAAGCAGACCATAAAGCTGATCTCCCAGTAGCCCAATAAGTGGTCCCGTTTCTTGCAGAGAACAGGACGGTCACCGTGTATCTTTCGGAGCGTGACACGGAGTAGCCGCATCCAGCGCGGAGTGGTCAGCTTCCTGACGAGCTCCGTTCATTCCATCGTGCTGAGCGTCCTCCACCAACTTGGAGTGACCGCTCCAAGCCTTCATTTGCTTCCAGAGCCCGTTCTTCATTGCTTTCAAGTTAGTTTGTCATTAAAATAAGTCTTACAAAATTTTTGCCACAAACGATCATATTATTTCTTCTTATCGGTAACAGATTAATTCTTCATTAACTAAAAGTGTGCAAAGTTTCAAGCCAAGCTCCTTTGTCTTGGTTTAATTCTTGGGTATAGCTGTAAAAAATAATTTTTTAAATATTTACATACTGCACAGACGTGGGAGTATAACACATTTTCAAGAAATATGGGGGGTAGGGACGGGTGCTGATGTCACAGGAAAGAAATTAAACCAAAGAAAGAACTCTCCGCCATGTGAAAAACCCAGAGCTGCCCAAAGATTCATATTTACCAACTGTTGTGCAAAGGACTTTCAGAGGTCACAGGGGTTCCCTCAACAGGGACAACGCCATGGTGCAGTGCTATAAAATCCAGGATGCTCTGAGCATTAACTCCATCTACACAGCCTACTGAACTGTAAATCAAGTCCAACAAGGACCACAAAGGACTAGAGGTGATTTGCAATACGCTATAAGCTCCAATGCTGGGAGCTTCCATTCCAAGGGAAAAGATAAGAGGTTAAAAAGTCTCTATTTCAGCTTTATTCACAATGGACGTCACACGGTGTCATGGGACTTGAGACAATCAGGAACCAAATGCCACAGACTAAAAGTCTACAGATTTGAGCAAGGATAAGGGGGGTTTTTTGTTTTCGGATTTGGTGGTTTTGTGTTTTCCATAACAAGAGGTGGCAAGGGGAGTGTTCATGAAGCCAAGAGCAAGTCAAACTAGTCATTCAACCGGCAAACAAAACAAAAACCCTCCTCCTCCTCCCGCGCCTCCCCTAGACAAAGGGAAAAAAAGGTTTACTGAAAGAAAGTCAAGTCAGACTTCCAGCCAAAACTGAAAAGTTAACTGAGGGATCAATGTTATATCAAGGATTGTTTTTCTCTGTGAGGAAAGATATTTTAGCCAATATAATTTTCTACACTTGTATGTGAGCCTCTGACTAAAACATTTATGCAATTTCCTTTTTTAAAAAAAACCTCAAAAGGAACCCAAAGAAGTTGTGTAGAGGCCACTTCTACCCAGGAAAGATTTCCAAAGAACCGAGAATATGTAAATGTCCGATTAAAATGAAAATCTTCAATCCAGTCCACTGATCACAGAACCTCTGAAAGCCACACAGGAGGCAGAGCACTTGGTCTCTGACCAGCCGCTTCCACACTTGGGAACAAATCATTCTCGCCATGTTTCATTCACCACTGGACCTCTTTGTCAGAAAATTAAAGTTAAGACTCAAATAAGCAGCTACTTCTAAGAGGTAGGGCTTTTCCCAGATAAGAAACTACAAAAAGTAAAAGTGCGTGCCTGTTTGCTCTTGATGTTCGTTAAAGAAGGAAAGTGGCTGCACGCAAGAGATTATGCTTCTCTGGCGCTAAAGACTTTGTAGATGCAAACAGGAGGGCTCGAAAGAGAACTACCTTTACATTTCTACTTTCGTCTGGTAATTGGAAAGATTTTTTTAACGGGCTCCATGGCTTAACTGTTTTTTTCATTTTCACTACTCTTTATCATTTATAGTATGATCACACGAATGAATATTGTCCAAACCCCAAATGCTTATTTAATAGTAAATTTTGCTACCAGGAAGACAGCAGTCAGGATATATGATGTCATTTATACTGCACATCAAACCACAAAGGAGAAGAGTCAGGAGGAGGAGATACAGGCCAAAATCCAAGCTCCAGGTCCCAACACCGGGGTCATTTTAACGAGCTCCACAGAGAGTAATGTCCAGACAGCAGGATGATCCCAGACAGAGCCCTGGTTCGGGGCCTCGAGTGGGACAGAAGCTCTCTGCGGACACAGACCATGTCTGTCTGACAGCTGATGAAAATACGGTGAAAATCTCTCCCATTTGTTGTATATTAGACTCTGTCCAACTACAATAGCCTTTCCCTGAAAATACTCCCCCCACCAAGAATGTCTGCCCACTGACAGCAGTTCCTTCAGACTAATATAGACATGTTATTGGATTACATGTGCTGATATGATTTGATTATTTTCTTGGTTTTTATGAAACTTAAAATCCGACGGTAGAGAAAGAACAAAGAATCTTGTCTCTGGTGTCCTGTTCAAGCTCCCTAGCAGATTCGGAAATCCTGACTTAAACAAACCCAGGGACTTCCCTGGTGGCGCAGTGGTTGAGAATCCGCCTGCCAATGCAGGGCCCTCGTTCGAGCCCTGGTCCGGGAAGATCCCACATGCCGCAGAGCAACTAGGCCCATGCGCCACAACTACTGAGCCTGTGCTCTAGAGCCCGCGAGCCACAGCTACTGAGCCCGCGTGCCACAACGACTGAGCCTGCGCTCTAGAGCCCGCGAGCCACAGCTACTGAAGCTCACGCGCCTAGACCCCGTGCTCCACAACAAGAGAAGCGACCTCAACGAGGTGACCGCGCACTGCAACGAAGAGTAGCCCCCGCTCGCCCCAACTAGAGAAAAGCCCGCACACAGCGACGAAGACCCAATGCAGCCAAAAATAAACAAATAAGTAACATAAAATAGATACACCATTAAAGAAATAAAAATTGTTTTTAAAAAAACATCCTTCGGGCTTCCCTGGTGGCGCGGTGGTTGCGCGTCCGCCTGCCGATGCAGGGGAACCGGGTTCGCGCCCCGGTCTGGGAGGATCCCACATGCCGCGGAGCGGCTGGGCCCGTGAGCCACGGCCGCTGAGCCTGCGCGTCCGGAGCCTGTGCTCCACAACGGGAGAGTCCACGGCAGAGGGAGGCCCGCGTACCGCAAAAAAAAAAAAAAAAAAAAAAAAAAAAACATCCTTCACTTACTCCCAGCAAATTGCGCGGAACGTATCCCTCCTTGTCATTCAGGCGGGCCCACCACCATTCGACCTCATCTTCGTCTTCCCTGCGGATGACGGTCATGCAGTCTCCTTCCTTCATGGGCAGCTCGTCGTCATTCTGAGGTTCATAGTCCCAGAGGGCGTAAATGACCCCTTTGTTCATTATTCCCATCTTCTCCTGAACGCCTGAAAGCACGTAAGATACAGAACAGAATCTATGTAACCCAGAAGATACCACGCTCAGAACCTGTCACTCTACAAAACCAAATGAGAAGAAATGGGGACCTGCTGGAATGGTAGAACGACTACATTAAACACTCAATAAGTAAACTTCCCGGGGCCCGGGGAGCAGAGGAAGGCCAGCCGTGTGGAGGGAACCTGTAAAAGACAAGTTAACATACGCTATCAGCTCTAAACCAGCTCGAAAAGCCAACCAACACCTTATAAGCAGCTCCCAAAACTTCTCTTACTCAGAATACAAAACGATTACAAACCCAGGAATAAAAAAAGAACTGTTCCAGTCTAGGATATTAAAAAAGTTAATGAAACATCTGTCCAATTTTAGCCATTCACTAAGTGTAATGACCAAGGAACTCTGGAATCATCTTTGTTCTTTACCTAAAACTTAAAGCAGACAGAGAAAAATGACCAGAGTGTTGTGCCTATTAAAGTGGTCTCTATCAATTTCCAAATAGGGAAAGATAAAAGAAAAAAAATTATAAAATGTTAGAATACAGAATTATGGCCAGGTATATTAGACAGGATATAAAAGTCCAACTATAGTCAACTCTAAAATGATGAGAATCAGAATTCTAAAAGATATTGAAATCCACAAACTGGGGAAGGAAAAAACATCCCCAAATGTCCACTTCTTACCAGAGTTAATAACAGATTTGCAAATGAACTACGACTTCAGGTTTTACCTTTCTCCATTTATACCTTCCTATCCTATAAGGCGACGCTAATAAAGAGTCACAATCATCAACGGGCAGGCAACACAGGGAAAGGGGAGGAAGAATTAGACAACAACGTCCTGAGCAAGTCAGAGGTCATTATCATTGTCACCTTTTTAGAAAAGCCAGGAAAATACCTGCTTGCCTCTGAACGGCTGGGTTTCTCAACTTACGCGAACGTAAATTATCATGAACTTATTTTTCCTGTGTCAATTAATATTACGTAGCACACACTACCTCTCACTCTGGGCAAAACAAGAAATTAAATCGTTCTTTTCCAAAAGAAGGCTCTACCTATCTAAATGGTCAGTTTTCTACTCATGGGGACAAGTAAATTTCCAACTTTCAAGTTATACTTGATATAACCGTAATTCCACCAAGTTTTAAAGCACGCCAGACTCGTTATCTGTTTGGGATCAGAATGGTGCACTCAACATAACAACTTGAGTCTCATTTCCGGGAAACCATTAGGCATGGAAGACAATTTCTCATTACTTTGCTATTTACCAAACTAAGAGTTATGAATCAACAGTTTTCAAAAGTTTCTGAGGGTCCTAAAAACACGCTCCATCTCACTGGCAGCTTGGGAAATGCAAACGAAAGGCACAGTGAGACAGGATTCCAAATCCACCAAAGGTCAAAGAGAACACAGAGCAAAAGGTACTCTCTGCCTGACGTGCATTCCTGTGACGTGGCTATTCTACTTCTACAGAGACACCAGAAGATGAGGACAAAAATGGCGGCCGAAGCCATGTTTATAATTGAATGCATGAATGAATAAATAAATAAAGGAAATAACCCAACATCTGCCAAAAGTAGAATGGAAGCTATATTGTAGTAGAGTCCCAAAACGGAACAGGAGCACAGTGAAAAAAAAACAACAGCTACATGCAACGGCACAGATGCATCTCAAAAACTACGGTGAATGAAAAAAGCAAGCCACAGAATCACCAGTATGGTTTATTTTATATGAAGGTCAAAAACGGGCAGAACTAAACAATATCAGTTGTAGGATTCATACAGAGGTGATATACCTATTTTTATAAATTCAAGGGGGCAGACACCACACATGTGAGAGGAGCTACATCAGGGCAGGGCCCCTGCTGACGGCAGACAGAGCTAATGTTCTGTTTCCCAAGCTGGATACCTGGATGTTTCACTGTGTTAATCTAGTATCATCATTACTTAAACTGCACATCTATGTCAGAAACGCCTCGGTATCCACGATATATTTCATAAATTTTAAAAATCTCTGATCAGGGCTTCCCTGGTGGCGCAGTGGTTGCGCGTCCGCCTGCCGATGCAGGGGAACCGGGTTCGCGCCCCGGTCCGGGAGGATCCCACATGCCGCGGAGCGGGTGGGCCCGTGAGCCATGGCCACTGAGCATGCACGTCCGGAGCCTGTGCTCTGCAACGGGAGAGGCCACAACAGAGGGAGGCCCGCATACCACAAAAAAAAAAAAAAAAAAAAAAAAAAAAAAAATCTCTGATCAAATGTCCCTAAATGTTTTTTAAAAAAATCATATCCCGTACTTACATATAGCTCAATCGCCAATGTTTAATGTAACAAAATACATATTAATATAACATACTGATTTCAAAATGTGTTCATATGTCAAAATTATTCTTTGATGTAGAGTTCAGAACATAAACAGAGAGTGATCATAAATATCAATGATAAAAACTAAAAGCTGAGAGATGAAGAAGAGAACCTGTGGTCTGTGATTCCCCCTCTGAACCCTCTCCCTTCTCTCTGAAAGCCTGAAAACAGGCCTAGTGAGACTCGGAAAACAGTCAAACAGAGAAGCCGTTTCACCTCAGGCATCTTTCCATGCCTGATGCTTGAGTGGTCTGGGGTCCTGGGACCTACCTCCTCATTTGCCTCTGTCTTTTCCCCTTCTCCATTTCTCTCAAGCCAGACTAAAAAGAAACATTAACCTCAACTTCTAAGACTTGTAAATAAAAAAAATTTTTCCTTGTAAATAACAGTGCCAATCAACATATATCCGTCTAAAACCTCAAGTCCTTTTTCTCTAGGGACAGAGCTGACGGGATGCATCAGAATCATAAACTCAAAACCAAGAGAACAAAAGAGTCAAAAAAATCAGTTCTAAAATACGGTGTTGCCTTTCTTTTCCTCTGCGACAAGTTTGATTTAGCAGGAAAACTTGGATCTGTGGATTCTTATTCCAACCCTGCATTTCTCTTGATCATCTTGCAGGGGGGTTGTGTTTACTTATTTGCACAGATACAGCATCACTCGCTAAGTACTGAAGTCTTACTAGAGGATCTTTCGATGGTCAAAAGCTATTAACCCCGCTAGGTCCAAGGCTGCATCACTGTCTTTTGTCTTTGAAGATGTCCCTGATAACAGCCGCTTCTAGGCACACACAAAAGCCGCATTCATGTCTGTGATCGAGGCTGCCCTATCTTCAATGCCCAGGACTATGTACAATACAAAATGCTTTCCCAAATAATAAAAACCCTTTGGAACGATCCCCTAGAGATAAAGGATAAATGAACGCAGTAATCAGTGTGCATAAATCGAATTGTTCCGTACCGTAAAGAAACTGCGAGCACTGGGTGTAGCCTTCCTCCGTTTCCTCGCATTTATCAGCAGCCGTCTGCATGTCACTGTAGGTCATGGCAAACACAGCGGCTCCGGACTCCACCAAAAACTTACACACCTGGACGCTGTTACAGGAGGCAGCGCAATGCAGCGGGGTCCTGCGGACGAGGGCACGGCAAGGGCTGGGGGTGACACCTGCTGCAACATGGCATCCGCAGGGAGAGCTCTCCAGCCTGTCACCCACCAGGACCTTTCTCCTGAAAACCGCTCTCACCGATTTTAAAAAATGAGTTAAACATAGATGCTTGAGCCCATCCGAGAATTCCAGCCACGAAGAAAAATGTCGGGACGGCACTGGGGCCAGGGCAGCACCGTGGGTGAGAGGGATCAAGGACATGAGTGAACGGACATGCAGTTTGTATACTGATCTAAAGCAGGATAGAATATATTTAGTTCCACGTTCTGGAGCATCCAGCCTGATTATTTCCGCCAGGATGGAGGACATAACGTCATTAAATAATAGGCCTCCCCTCAAAACACGTGCCTGTAAATGTCCCTTTATCACCACCAATTTTGAAGGAATTAAGTTGCACATAAAGAACTACCTTTACCCAATATTTTTTTAATCCTAATTCAATTTTAATTGGAAAAAAAATTGCCAATTCAATTCAGACCAGAAAAATGACTGGAAAATACACATTTCAATCTATATTAGCAACTGGTTAGCGGGAACTTAGGAATACCATGACGAAGAATCTTCCCCACCATCTCAAATGTTTTATAATATATTATAAATGACTCCAGATTCATGGTAAAGGTGGAAGAGCCGGGACCACTGCCCAAACTCAGAAGATGGGCTGGAGGATGTTAATCAAGCCCTGAAGTACATGAGATTTCTTTACCCTTTTCTTCCCTCCCCTTTTCATGTTATTCCACTTGGGTCTTTCACAAAAGAAATTTATTTCCCACCCCCCCCCTCCCAAACACTATCACTAATAATTTGGTGAATATTACTACAGACTTTTTAACTGCATGGCTTTTTAATTTTTTTAATAGTAAAAAATTATACATAATCTGAACTCCCAGTATTAGGAAACAAAGACATCGTGACACATTAAGAATTTGTTCTGCTTATGTTGTAAAGGTAAACTAAAAAAGTAGGCATAAAAAAAGGCAAATACTGTTTGTTATCACTTATATGTAGAATCTGAAAAATAAAACAAATGAATGAAGAGAACAAAACATGCAGACTCACAGACGCAGAGAACAAATCAGCGGTTACCAGTGGGGAAAGCCAAGCGAGGAAGAGATCAAGACAGTGATCGGGGACTAAGAGGTACAAACTATTATGTATAAAATAAATAAGCTACAAGGATATTTTGTACAGCACAGGGAATTTAGCCGATATTTTAATAACTTTAAATGGAGTATAATCTATAAAAATTTTGACCCTGTGTTATACACCTGAAACTAGTATATTGTAACTCACCTATACCTCAGTTAAAAAAAAAACCTAGAGAGCTAAACTAAAAAAAATATATAGGCATAAAAAATTATATATATACATATACATAAATGAGCTTGAAGGAAATACATTAAAATATTGATGGTGTTTACTTCTAGATTGTAGGATGCAAATGGCTTGTTTTCCTCTAATTTCTCTATTTTGTACGTTTTCCACAATGGGCTCACATTACTTTTATAAATACAATTTTTTTAAAGTACAACCAAAAATGCTTCTCCAAGAATTATTTATAACAAACAAAGAATTGGAAAGCAATCTAAACGTCTAGCAAGAAGGAGACAGCCACAATGAATGAGTCACAGCCATGTGGTAAGAGATGAGGCTTTTTCAAATCTATGCATATGGGTGTCTGCAACTTTTATGTGTATACATGTAAATTTGATATTATAATTATTTCCATATTGAGAGAATACAGGCTATAAAATTAAAATACTTGAGTAAACATAGTGTGATTATAACTTAAAAAATTTTTTTCATATAGAAAGAAGTAAATCTTTCCTAGGAATCATTATTAATCATTAAATCATAATTTAACTAATAATCATAATCATTAAATCATTATCCTAGGAATAATAATATTCATCATTTACAATAATATCTCCTGGGTTTTAGCCACACACCAGTTCCACCAGATGCTCCATGAAAAATGGATTCCACAGTCAAAAATATTGGGAGAAGTTTACAAATTATAATCCTCTCTTAGACACACAGTAGTTTCAGGGAGGTGGGGGGACCCTGCTTAAATCAGCATTTCTCATGTTCACTGAAGCATGCCAATGAACTGTGTACCACTTTGGGACATTTCTTATTTTTATTATTTAACTACTAAACTTCTGAAACTCCATCTGGGGAATTCCCTGGCGGTCCAGTGGTTAGGACTGTCAACTCTCACTGCCAAGGGCCCAAGTTCAATTACTGGTCGGGGAACTATGATCCCATAAGCCATGCAGTGCGGCCGAAGAAAAATTTTTTATATAAAAAAAATAAAATAAAACTCTATCTGCTTCCAGAACGGGAGTGAGATGACTATTACATGAAGGCATATTAATTCCTTAAAAATGTCTCCCACGTCTCTCCTTCTAGATTAAGCAGCGTGAGGACACGCACTGACATACTTCTTCCCTTCTAACAGCGTCTACAACACTGCTCACTCGTTGCCCACGCAGCAGATACAACTGAAGCCTGAGTGGAGTTTAAAAGAAAATCTTACCATCCATCACTGTCAGCAGCATTGACATTTACACCAAACTGTACCAGGAATTTAACAATTTCTGTGTGTCCTGCACACACGGCGTTGTGAAGAGCTGTGATACCTTCATCATTAGGCAGGCTTGGGTCATCAACCTGTAACATCAATAAGAAGAAGGGTGATCATCACTCAAATTTTTTGTCACCTTAACTGTCAACTATTAACTGGCTCTAGGATCAAGAGAATTGAAAGAGACTCTTGTAGTCTTTTTTTTTTAAACATAATTAAAACCTGCAGGACCCAAGAAAACTATACCAAGAACAGTTCTAGAAATACAACATTAAGTAGGCACTCCCTATAAAAAGGTTTTTAAAAACTGAAGAAGTCCCAGAAACTATATATCCTTACAGTCATTTTTGTTTATTTATCCTCCAACTTCCCACCACAGATTAGCATCTAAGGAGAAGTCACATTTGCCATGGAAGGGAAGAAAGGTCAACTAAAAATATTTTAAATAGCAGGTTTCTGAAAGGTAGGGACCACATCTGTAATTTAACACTGCAGAGTACAAATCCATACTTGAGCAACTTTTAAAGGAGGGTCAGGATGTCCCTAAGGAAAGTACCCCCAGTGAATAACTGAACTTCCACACTATTTGTTGAAAGTGTTACAGCCACACCTTTAAAACAGAGAAGCTGGGTTTGGAGCAAGCTCAAGAGTTCCTCTCAACAACCCCACCTCTCAAAAGAGAAAACAATGCAAAAGTACAGTTTCCCTACAGTAGCCTTCTGATTAGAGCTTTAAAACAAAATACAAGGTGGTATATAAGAAATGTACTAATTCAATCGTACCTCATATATAATTCTCTGTACCAGGTCAAATTCTCCCTCCAAAGAGGAATCTAGAAGTAAAGCAAGGGGGTTGAATTTCACCCTCATTCCATGAGCTATCCGCTCTGAACCAGTTTTACGCAAGTTTGTCCTTTTGCCCTGCAAAAGAAATAAATGCACGGAAGGTTAAGGATCCCGGTCTAAGCAAGAGACCAAAAAACAACAAAAAGGGAGGAATAATACCTCAGCTGAGATAGTAAAAGGAACTTTGAAAATACATATATATATATATTTAGCGCTTAATGAATAAACCCACGTAACTAAGTGGGAAGAACCTAACTCTTTAAAGCCTAGTGAAAACTACATTTGGGTAACACGCGCTAAGAGTATAATCTGCAGTTGGAAGTAGGCTGGTTCTCCATCAAGGATCAAAATTAGCCAAGATTGGTCTTTAATTACCTAACACAGTAGCACTAACCCCACATTATTAAACTGGGCAAGAGCACAAACTGAGAATTGTGAGAGCTGACATTTATTGAATGATTATTCATTTATTCCTCTCGAAAACCCTATTATCCCATTTTACAGATAAGGAAGTTGAGGCACACAGCCAGAAAACATCAGAGCTGGCATTCAAATCCAAGGAATCTGGCTTCTTCAAAGCCCCTCCTTTTAACCATATCCAACATAATGCCTCCAGGGGGAAGGGGAGTGGAGCATATTATGAAGGTAAAAAATAAAGATTATTAGTCTGTCTTAGACATACCAGGGAGGAATCCTACAAGTCTTAAAATGCTATCACTATTTTATATTTAAAAATTTAACTGTACTCCAAGACACATGGGTAAATTAACCATCTGTTCTACATTTTAATACGTCAGGCTTGAAAAAAATAAGGCAAATGTTAAAACTAGATCTAACATCCTATAAGATAGGTTTCTTAAACACAACCAACGGAGTGGAAACATTTCCTAGGGTATGATATGCTGCACATACTTCTCTTTATTTTATTTCAGATGTGGAAAACTACTGAGTTTTGAAAAACGTTAAGTAGCAATGAATATACTTCATAAGTGTACAATGGCTAAAATGTTTCTGTCTCTTGAAAAAAAGAAAACGAGAGTAAATATTACATGGCTGAGATAATACAACTCATAAACAGTACAATCATACCCACTTTCAAACAACAGTACAAGATGGTGGTTTCTATTTTACTTGAACCAAGAAGGAAAAAGTTTATAGATCACTCTCCCAGGAAGAGAATAACAGAATCTCGCATGTTTAACTCAAAGAGAATCACGCCTCAGGACGGAGAAGCAAAGAATTGTTAAAAAAGTGTTAACCTCTATTTTAAAATTTCGTTCACTAGAATTCAATGTTCACCATATAGAATTTTTAAACAAATGTCGACTGTAAACTAGTAGTTGAGGCAACTTTGGATAATCATTATCTTTGACTTCTACCACATCTAAAAGATGTAATAAGGGATCAAACATATAAAGCACTTAAAAAAAAATCCTTACAATATGCTATCGTGCTTTTGCCCAGGTTTTAAAAATTCATAGCTTGGCATCCTACTGAAACAAAACGACTTCAAACTAAACTCTGAAAAAACCAACTTTAAAGACATTTTGGGATTCTGATCTTCTCTCACCTATTTCAAAGTGACATAACAAACTTCCAAAGAAAAGCTCAATATTTGGAAGGAGTGCAGAAGACACGCCCAAGTCAAAACATACAAAAGCTCTAGAATAACTTAGCGTCATCCAAAACCTATGGGACGCGGCACAAGCAGTTCTAAGAGGGACGTTTACGGTGATACAAACTTACCTCAGGAAACAAGAAAAACCTCAAACAACCTAACCTTATAGCTAAAGCAGCTAGAGAAGGAGAAATAAACAAAACCCAAAGTTAGCAGAAGAAAAGAAATCATAAAGATCAGAGCAGAAATCAATGAACTAGAGATGGAGAAAACAACACAAAAGATCAATGAAACTAAAAGCTGGCTCTTTGAAAAGATAAGCAAAATTGATACACCTTTAGCCAGACTCATCAAGAAAAAAAGGGAGAGGGCCCAAATCAACAAAATTAGAAATGAAAAAAGAGAAGTTACAACCGACACCGCAGAAATACAAAGGACCATAAGAGACTACTACAGGCAACTACGTGCCAATAAAATGACTGTCCACACTAGAAGAAATGGACCAATTCTTAGAAAGGTACACTCTTCCAAGACTGAACCAGGAAGAGATAGAAAATATGAACGGACCAATTACAAGTACTGAAATAGAGTAACTTAATGTCAGAGCACAGGGAAACCTGAGGCATCGCCATGATACCCAGAGACTTCAAACCCGGCTGAAGGAGAGGAAGAGGCTAAAGAGGGTCCACCCCACTCGCTGCTCAGTTACCTCCCCCAGCCCCCAGTGCATCCAGAACCCTTCCAATTTTATCAGCATTGGAAGTTTGAGGTTCCACCTAAATATGACACTGAAAATAAATTTCACTGCTAGAAAAAGAAAAGTTTGAAAGAGTGATATCACCAATGAGAGAAGTTAAACCATCTGCCCGATTTCACAGCGTTAAACTAGTGATCGAAACTCCCAAATCCAGGTCTTTTCATTCCCAGCGTTGCCTTCCATAATATGTGACACCAGCTAAAGAAACAGCAAACATGGTGTTTATAGGTATAAGAGCAAAACTTTGTCTCCTTCATAAAGAAAGGGGTTCTTCCCCCCAAATTAAAATGGTTGTGATGCTGAATATATTGCGTTTTGATAACATTTATAAGATCCACTCTGTGCCAAGGGAACTGTAAAATAAAGGGCAAGCTGTAGAACACATTTGCTACAAAAGGCAGTTTAAACACAGACCATCTTTTGTGAATGGCCGGCTGTAAGTACTCACTGGTGTTTCACTGAGTAGTGACAACGAGCCACCTAGAAAGCTGTGACCAGACAAAAGGTTTCTGCAGTGACCACAAGACACCACAGTACTTACAGGAGGCAGAGAAACCTGCCCAGTGATCTCAGGCGGACGCAGGCTCACAGGGTCTTCTCCTGGGCCTTCTGGTTCCCCAGAAGGGTACGGCGGGGGTGGGTAGGGGGGGTACTCCTCGAGGTACACTTCAAGCAGAGGGGGAGCCTCTGGGTTTGGCTCTTCCACGTTGTCCTGGAAACTTGGACTGCTGTCTGGGACTCCTTCAGGCTCATACTCAAGGCCCGGAGAAGGAGCGGGCAGGCCACCGCTCTCTGTACTGGCGCTCCCTGCTTCCCCCGGGGACACCGGCTCGGGGGCCACAGGGAGCGCCTCCTTCTCTGGCTCCACGTGCACATATGGATTCTGGATCTCCATCGGGCTTTCCGGGCTGGCAGTCCCAGAAGTGGACTTGGATGGGTGTGCCGGGACGGAGATGGTCTCCATGGCGGCGATGGTGGTCCTCTGATACAGAAGTTTCTGAATATTCGGCCCATTAGGACCCTCTGGCTCTGTAATAGAGCTGCGTTTCTTTAGCGGCCGTGGTGCGTTCGACAGTTTCTTTCGCAGGGCTTCTAGGTCAGCATCGCTCTGGTTTCGGTAAGGATTAGATAAGAAAGGCAGTAATTTGGTTGGGCTCAGTGGCCTAGGAATTCTTTCGTTTTCATGGGTCTCCTGAGCTGAAGAAATGGGCTCTGCGTCAGGTTCCGGGCTGCCAGGTTTGCCCTGGGTATTGGAATAAATGTTCTCTGGGAGCTGCTGTGGGTTCTGGGCAGTAGGAATCACAGGCTTGCCATAAACTAATTGGAAATGGAAAGAAAAAGCCCTGATTAGTATTAATTAAACAAAACGAGCAAATAGCAGACATAGCTGACAATAATTAAAGCCCCTTTTAATTTCATAGTTATTACACAATACCCTTCAATACAACTAGTTTTTAAAAATAACAAACGACAAAGCAAGGTTTCCATTGTTGCATAATAAACTTATTACAGAATCAAAACCCTCATTGATTGTAAAGAGGTACCATTATTTTATGTACCAATATGAAAGAAAATGCTGTCAATTATAATTGTGAGAAATCACAGACCGTAGTATCCAAATTTAAAATGTCAAAATGTAAAAATAAAAATAAAAATAAATAAATAAAATGTCAAAATGTGAAGAATTTAGAATCAGTGAAAACTGGTGATCCTTTCACGTGTCCAGATTAAAACTAAACATGCACTATCCCATCTTTCACAATTTTCAAAAGGAAATCAATGTGAGAAATCATTTGGCTTACAAAATTATTAATAACCACTTCTGTTTACCAAAACTATTCTCCTTAAACATTCTGATTACATCATCATTATCTAATTCCCCAATTATTATATTAGCAGTTTTCACCAGACTCATGAAAAAGAGTAAGATGTAGCATATATACTAATTCTCTGCTGTGTAATTACTTTCATGACATTTTGGGCCACAATTACATGCTTATTTCATAACTAGAAAGCCATTTTCATTCCATTAAAACATAGTGAATTTTATTCCAGTCCCATAAAGTAATGACTCTTAGAAAGAACCCAACAAGTTACCAAATTATGTATGTTGAACACAAAGTAATCTTTTTGTGTTTTATATTTAAGTAGTAACTGTGTCCTCATTAGAACAACTTAAAATATAGTAGAGAACATTAAAAAAAAAAATACATATACAGAGGCAGTTGTCTAACCCTCTATGCACCAGGGACATCTGGTCAGACCTAGAGTGAAGACACATCCCCCCGCGCAGCGATCCCCTGCAGGCGCTTTTTCCCACTCACCCAGGAGCTCGGCCGTGAGCAGGAAACAAACGCACACAGGAAATTCAACACAGAAGGCTATGTCATCGCTATAGGTTTCATTCATCAATTTTCAGATTTATTTCATTTTACTCACATTTCATTTTATTCACCTACCGTCTTCAGCTACTACAATAGCCGACATTTAGCACAAACTCTTTTAAACTCCCCATGAAGAACAGAAGCCATAATGAAACAAATCTCTTAGGACAAAAGCAGCAGTCAGAAGAGGTACAAGTCACTGTGCTGTTTACTGATCGATGGCAGCTGTGGTGTAGGATGGAAACACATCCACGCAGGTGAAGATGAGACCAAGAATCTTACCGCTCGGAAAGTGGGGCCCTCGGGAGTGGGACTTGGTCAACGCGCTCTGCACGGCCTGCTGGAAGTTTTTGCCGGGAGCCTGGTGCTGGGTATACATGGAGTATATGGAGCTGGCAGCCACGGTCTGGGGTTTTCTGAAGGGCGGAAGGAGGGTATCCTTGGAAGGCTGAGGCGTGAAGGGCCGGACAGCAGCAGCAGGGGGACTTTCTTGCTTAGAACCTGGAGGAAGGGTCTGGTCTGCCTGGCCAACTGAAGGCATGCTGGCAGCCAGCAGGACCCTCTGCTGCTGCCCTGCTGGTTTGGGTTTGTTTCCCATGGATGCAACAGCCGCTGACAACTGCTGAGGGTTTCCGTCTGGCTTAATGTCTGAGGGCGACTGATTCGTTTGTCCAAAATAAGGCAAATTAATCTGTTTTGGTTTTGATGGAACAGGAGGTGGTACCTTAGCTACATTCTTATTTGCAGCCTGTAAACACACACAACAGCCAATTAAAATACTGTGTAACTGGGTATACAGGATGTTCTAGACAACCTAAACTTCACAAATGTTAAGTACAGACTGAAAAGACTAGCTCTACATTTAAAAATCATTAAGAACTTTTAAATCTCTGAACTAAATCACACGTAAAAGGGACTTCAGTAATGCAATACAACTCCTGCCCCGTACGATTTCCTCCGCATTGCCCCTTCCTATTTGGGCAACTATAAGTGGCCACTTGAAAACTTTTAACTGGCATTTTACATATTCACAGATAGCACCAATAACTGAAAACCATTCTCGTTCGTCGGAACTTCACGCAATCTCGGCCACGTGGTTAAAAAAAACTCCTCGCTTGGAGCATGCAGCCATAGACTGGTTATCAAAGGTTGGGATACTAACAGTTATGGAAGATTCATCATCAGATTGCTTCACATAACCTAAGCTCCAAATTTTGAAGCAACAAGGTAACTGAGCAGCACACATACAATGTTCTTCAATGCACCAGTATTTTTTTAGAGAATCATACAAAATATGACCCAGAAGCAAGCATGTTAGTCATGTTCCAGTACAATGTGAAATCACGAATATACTCAAGCAACAGAATTTAAAATAACAGCATGCTGTTGTATTTTCTAATCTTCCAGATAGATTTTGTTTTTTTCTCTCCCTTACATAATACTTTCTCTCTTCTAAAAAAAAAAAAAAAAAAGTATATAGAATTACTATTAAATCTTAAAACTGGGATATTCTCAAGTACCTGAGCATCCCGCAAGATGTCTTCACTGCTCTGGTTCTTCCTCAGGGTACCAAAGGCGGGTGGGGCAGCAGACTGGTCCACGGTGTCAAACATTGAAAAGGGACGCACTTTCTTCTCCTTCTCCCTCAGCGGAACCTCCCCATCATCAGCTGAAGAAGACAGGAGAAAAAAAGAATCACGCTGATAATCAAACTGCTTGTAATAAAATTTCTGATTCACACGTTTCTCTCTCCTCAAACGTATACCCACTAAACGCTCTTCTATTTTTAAATTAAGTTGATTAAAGGATAACCCAACACTACAATGCTAGTACCTTAATTCCCTGGCTAAATGAAGCTGTTCTGGAAATAAACACAGTCCCTGGTCTTAACACACTAGAAAATAAGCTATCTAAAAAAGGATACACAGAACCTTTAGATGGCCAAGAGAGAATATTCAGGAACAGCACACGTAAACCTCACCTTGGTCTGGAACGTTCCCAGAGCTTTTGGACACAGAAGCAGAGGCCTGTTGGCTCGAGAAAAGATCTGCATTCGGAGGAGTCCAATCAGGGCCAAGCAGATGGATTTTAGAGCCTAGAACACAGAAAAGCAACTGCAATAACCTGGCATTCTAAGGAGATGTTTAATGGTTCACTTTACTGCTAAGAAGTTAAATCTCTAAAAATGGGTTTAAATCTCAGACTCACAAAAACCCCAGTAAACTTACTTAGAAAACATCAGATTTTTTACCTGTAATTTAAGAGTGTTCCTGCTGACTCAAACAAATTGATCGCGACCAACAGGAAGTCCGTTTGAAGCAGCAAGGATGCATTACCGCTCACCAGGTAAGAAACGCCACCATCCCACCCAGAGAACGACGGTCTCCAATCTAGCAGACCAAGGGCTCTCTGTTGTGTCTTACATAACCACCGCAAGTGATGCACACACAACAAAAGCAAGAACACGGACTTCCAGCCCATGACTCTGACCACAGTCTTGGGTAAATCAGAGTATTCAGGTTTTTTCTACACTGGCGTTTAAGTTTCAAAGCCAGAGCTTTTATTTTTCCTTAAAAAAACTAAACTAACTCTTTCTACAAGAAAACCCAGACTATGCAGCACTACTGTTTCACAGTGGTAATTACTGCAAAATAATAAATAATTTTAAAGTTAGCTATTATTTACACATGGTAGTGGTTAGGGAAAAGAGACGATTCTATTTTCTTTTCCTCCAGGGGTCAGTTTAATAAGCTCATTAAAGGATGTTTTTTGCCCTGCTTTTCCTAAAACTCTCCCTTCATTTTTTCCTCCTATTATAAAAATCTGGCTTGCACCTGCCCCCCGCCCCCGGCCAAGTATCTGAGGACTACACACCGAATGCAAAGACCACTGACACAAGGAGCCTCTGTTACTTTCACTTTTATCTCCCAATACGTTTACCTTTATTCTAAAAACTATCATCAGGCAAATTCTCACACAGAAACATATATGACTAGCAAACACCAATCATCAACAGAATGGACCCACTGTCTCGCATCCTGTGGAGACAACACCACTAACATACCAGGAGTTTTTATACCACAAGGAAAGTTCTCAAGTTATTAACATCAGATCAAAATTTCCTTACCAACGAGAAGGAATTCAAAACAATTTCCAGGTTTTTAAAAACCTGATGTTTTATTTCATTTCCTGAACAGAACCTGTATTACTTAGGGTTAAGAAAATTATCATTTCTTAACCCCAAAGAACACAAGGAGATTCTTAGAAGTGCCAGATGAACAAGGGATAGGAAGACATCTTTTTAAACTCAAACTTGGAGGGAAAAAAAAAAAATCTACATTAAAAAAAAAAAAAAAAAGACTTGCTGTGAAGCACAAATAAATGAAAGGTATACAAAAACAAACAAACAACTAAATAAATAACTCAAACTTGGGGGAAAATCATGGTGAGCACGGGAGCAGCTGAGCCCTGGAAAGACTTGGAAATGCCTGGTTTTACCTTTCACTTGTGAAGCGGCCCCAGATCTCATGTTGGGCAGTGTCTGGACTTTCACGGACCCCTCGGAAGCCTGCGTGGCCCCAGGCCCATCGGGCAGGGCTGGCTTCACCAGAAGCTCCGGCCTCGAGGGAAGCCGGGGCATCGTCGACGACTGGATATAGGGACCGACCGCAGCCACTCGACTCGGCCCCGACGCCCCCGGCTGGGGCAGGTGTCCATCAGACGAAACCTTGGGAGAAAGCACAGAGCCTTTAGTATTGCAAGTCAGGCTGGATCTGACTCAGAAAAGCCCGTGACGTGTTCATAATTTTGTCAAAAATCGGCACTTTCAGGATGTAGCCATCAAACCCACGAGAGATGTCCCCAAACAAAAACACCCCATGGTGGACTCTCACCCACTTTATTACAAGAATTAGAAACAAGAGCAGAGCTACGTAGGTGATAGTATTAAAAGTATAAGAACAGTGGACTCTCTTTCAAGAAGTCACAGGTCCCGTCCCTTTCCGGAGGACGCACCGAGCAATGATTCTGAAGATACCGCTGCAAGTACTGACCTCACTGCGATGGTCATCGTCCCCTCCTCCCGACCCCTGCCAACCGCGCACTTACTGGAAGGTTCTCTTTCTGCTGCAGGGCCGCCTTCTTCTTCCACAGCCGGTCCCTGAGCTCATTAACACGCTTGTCCATGACCGCCACTTCTGAATTGCGCTTATTCAAGCACTCCCTCTGTTGTTGCAGCTTGGCATTCTGCTCCTGGTTCAGTTTGTTTCTTAACTGAACAAAATTAAGGGAATTAAAAGGTAGCCAAGGAGTAGGAAGAAAAATTTCTCAAACAGATCATCACATGGGTTCGCTATTATACAAGTTCTAAAAATGTAAGGTCCCTCCACACTTCTCGTCTCATGGTTTAAAATTAAGTGTTGGACCACCAGCTGTGGTCATAAGGAACACCTCCGATTTCCTGTTTGAGGTACTATAAAGTTTATTCTGGATTCTGCGGGGTTTAGGACTTCCTCCCCCTCCCCGCTTTAAGGAAGAGGCCGAAATCCAGGACTTCCTGCCCCTTATGTGGACGATGCTGTCGTCCTAGAGAGGATGTGCCACTGAACGTCACAGGCCGCCACAGTTTACCTGCAGCTCCTTGTACAGCCGATCAAGCTCAGCCACCGCGGACTGGTTGTCATGGTGACCATCAATCCTGCCGTTCTTGAGCATCTCTAGCTGTCTTGTAAGTTCCTCTACTTTTGACACAGCCAGAACGAGCTCCCTCTGCTTTTGCTGGAACAAACTATTCATCTGTTCAATTTCCTCCACTAAAGTAAGAACGAGAAAAGCAACACTAGTGGAAAAGAAAAATGAGAATGGACTGCTTTCCGGGCAACCAGGATGTACCATAACCTTTCTCATAAAAAGTAGAGAAAATTTTCAGAAATGTCCTAGAATCAACCTATTCCTTTATAAGCACTTCTAAATCAAACAGACATCTCTAAATCAAATCACTCAAATTTTAATTAAAATGGTATTGTTACAGATGGAGCCATTATATGCATAAAAATCCTTACCTTCATCAAATTTTCAGTCAAAAAATAGAGAGAAGAAAGAGGACTTCAATGCAGGGGGCCTGGGTTCGATCCTCAGTCAGGGAACTAGATCCCACATGCATGCCGCAACTAAGAGTTCGCATGCCACAACTAAGGAGCCCTGGAGTCGCAACTAAGGAGCCCGCCTGCTGCAACTAAGACCTGGTGCAACCAAATAAATAAATAAATAAAGGGTTTGGAAACTACTATTACTACTACGTTTTCCAAAGGGAACTTGGAAACCTTGTCTAAAACATTCAACAGCTGAATTCAATTCAGGGGGAACCAGCAGCATCAAAACTGCAGTGAATTATACTTTTCCCAAAAAATCCTTTTAAGTTGATCTACAATACAGAGTCTCATCTTACTCTTCTTACTTACTGCAAATTTATATAAACTTCCTACACCAACGTGTTTTCTTATACCAATGCGTTTTCTTACACCCAAACAGTTTAACACTGTAGCATTTAGCACTGAGGTAAACCAAATGGGAGCAACTCACCAAGTTTCCCGTTGCTCAGCCTCTTCTGTTCCACGTGGCCTTTAAGCGCTCTCACTTTTTTCAGCTTAGCTTCTTGATTCTCAGCTATTTCTCTGAGCCTCTTAAGCTTTTCCTGTTCAGCAGCTTGTTGCTGTTGACGCTGATCTTGCTGTTTCAAAAACTTTAAGCGCTGTTCCTGAAGATATAAGCCATCATCAGACATGTCATTTTAAACAGCAGACCACTAACCCACAACTAATCTAACCACACCCCGAGGTGCCCAGGCTGAGGTACACCGGTGGCATTGCTCTGGTCTCACCATCTGTCCTACACGCTGCTGTGAGAACCACCAGGGGAGTTTGTGAAAAACAGACTCTCCCGGGCCCAAGCCTAGAGTCTACCTCTTAGGGGGTAAGATCCAGGAATCAGTATTTTTATCCAAGTGGTCCTTGTGCAGCAAGCAAGCAATGATCCTTGAACTAGTTTTCATGAGCTGCAGCTATAATTTTAAGAAGGAGCTCATGTAGAGGGGGAGGCAGTAAAAGAAAGCTGTTAAATGATACACTTCGAAGTCCAATTTGGATTCAAACCCAAGCTCTGCCACTTATTAGCTATGAGACTTTGGGCAAATGACATAATCTCACCAAATCCACAAGTCTGTGTCTTCACCTATAAAATGAGATGATCACTAGTTCTCCTAGGGCTACGGTGAGGATTAAATGCAATGTGAAATGTAAATCTCTGTGAACAGTATCGTACATAGTTAGTACACACTCAATACACTTAGAAAAGAGCTAAGGAACTACTTAGTGCCTTTAGAAAACTGCAATAATGCAACTTACAATTTTATTTCTATTATATTAAAATTTTTAACTGAGTAATACAGCCACACAATCTATAATCAAGGGTAAACTTCACAGATTAATATGGCTAAAACATACAAATAACACAGAAATAGTTTCAAAATAAGACCCTGAGGGTAGAAAGTTATTCTGTTAACAATCAACCTTTTTCTTTGAATTCGTGCCCTTGCAGCTTAAGGAACGCTGCGTCAGCATCACATGGGACCTTGTTAGAAATGCAAAATGTCAGACCCCAACCCACACCTACTGAATCAAAATATGTATTTTTAACAAGATCCCTAGGTGATTTGTATTCGTATTAAAATTTGAGAAGCAATGATACACATGATTTTGAACAAGCTGGTGTCTGGCATCAAAAGTAGAAAGGATGCATCGGAACCCTAGGAAGTAGTACAGGGAAGGCCACCGTGCATGTTGAGAAGCACCTTAAAGAATCCCTGGCCATCACTTCAAAGCCCTGCTGGGGACCTTGCTACTCAAACCCTCAAGTTGTTCACCCCAAGTGAACTTACAGTCCCTCAAAGACTGGTCGGCGGGCAGAGACTGGGTATTTAGACCAGGGGCTGGCAGACCTGCAGGCGAAATCCAGCTTGCTATCCATGTTGTAAGTAAAGTCTTCTCGGCACACTGCCACACCCATTCGCCTATGGCTGCTTTCCTGCTACAGCTGCAGAGCTGAGACAGCACAGCCTGCAAAGCCTGAAATATCTCAGCCCTTTACAGGCAAAGTCTGACAACATCTGTTTTAGACTAGAAGCCCACGGCTGGCAGGAGCAGCGGCAGGGAGACTGGTTTTGATAGAAATGGAGAGGCTTCCCATGTTTTCTTTGTCCAAGGACAGGAGGAGAATTAGGTGGTGGGTGAAGAACGTCCCCAGATAAAGGCAAGCAGCCTGTTACCAGTGCCAAGCAGCAGCTGGGGACAGGTTCGCATGAGCAGCAAGCTCCTCTTGCTGTAGTAACGATTCAGGACAAGGTTAGCCCAGAGTAGTGCCTACAAGCAAAGCTGAAAGGTTCTTTCCGCTGTTCCTGTTTTACTGATACTCAACATAGCATGGTTAACTCTGATCAGATGGTGGTCAGGAAGATCTGGAACAACTGGATGATTCAAGGTTTCTACAAAATGCTGCAGTGAAGAGAAGAAAGCAGGTACCTTTCGGCTTGATGGTATCAACACCTATCTGTGAGGTAACTGGTTTACTAGTGACGATGGAACGTAAACGGCTTTACACACACATTAACAGGAGTGGCCTGTTAGTTCTTCGAAAACACGATATTACCTTAGTGGCCAGCATTTGTTGCTGGGCCTCAATCTGTTGTTGCTGGCGAGATGCCATTTCCTGAAGTTCAGCAAGTGTCAGGTCCATCCTAGGACTATTAACCTACCAAAAAAAAAATGCAAACAATCCAACTTAGTACAAAATGATCACAGAGATTCCTCCCTCAAAGGCCTATTTATAAGCGTCACCTGAACCAATCATGACAAAATTATTTACCCATTTTTCTTCCATAATATTAAAGAAACCATTAACTTTTATATTAATACCCCCCATTCACTTATTAACATATAAAACATACTAACATACGGACCAACACTCTTCTAAGTTGTAAATTTAAATTAACTAGTTTCAATAGTCAGTGACACAGGTGGAACAATTTGGAATTACCTCGTTCTATAGTTAATTTAAATTAGGAAGGCAGTGTTTGACCATATTAAACATGATACTGGGACACTGGCAGCAAACCTAGAATACAGTCATCAAAACACCCTTTAAAACTATGACACTAGAATTTCAAAAATTCAAGATACACTGGGTCATCAGGGACAAAGCAAGATGTCCACTCCCTAAACATCCATTGGACATGGTCTTAAGAGGTTTAACCAGTGCCATAGAACAAAAAAGTAGAAATAAACCGTATCCAGATCGAAAAGGAAAAAGTTTCTGTTCTGTCTTTCCACGAAGACAACACAATCGGGCTTCCCTGGTGGCGCAGTGGTTGCGAGTCCGCCTGCCGATGCAGGGGACGCGGGTTCGCGCCCCGGTCCGGGAAGATCCCACGTGCCGCGGAGCGGCTGGGCCTGTGAGCCATGGCCGCTGAGCCTGCGCGTCCGGAGCCTGTGCTCCGCAAGGGGAGAGGCCGCAACAGTGAGAGGCCCGCATACCCCAAAAAAAGAAAAAAAAAAAAAAAAAAAAAAAGACAACTCAATCATCTATGAAGAAAATCCTATGGAATCTACAAAAAAGCTACCAGAATAATTTATTTAGCAAGAATGCAGGATAAAACATCAAAATGCCAAAATCAATTATATTTCTATATATTAGCAACAACCAGAAACTGGAAAAAAAAATTTTTTAATACCATTAACAAAAGCATAAAAAACATGAAGCACTTAGGAATAAATTTAACAGAAGATGTGCCAGATCTGCACACTGAAAACTTCAAAACATGGCTGAGAGAGAGAAGACTTAAATAAATGGCGAGGTGGTGCTCATGAACCGAAAAGCTCAGTATTGTCAAGATAGCAATTCTTCCCAAACTGATCTACAGAGTCAACAGAATCCCAACCAAAATCCCAGCAAGCATTCTTTGTATAAATTGACAACCAAATTCTAAAATTCCATATGGAAGTGCAAAGGACACACAATAGCCAAAACTTTGAAAAGAATGAAGTTGAAAACATACACTACCTGACTTCAAGACTTACCATGTTTCAGTAACCAATACAGTGTGTTACTGACATCATGATAGATAAACAGATCAATTGTACAGGATAGAGAGTACAAAAATAGACCCACACATACATGGGGTAATTGATTTTAGAAAAAAAGGCAACTGAGTGGAGAAAGTTTAGTGTTTTCAACAAATACTGCTTGTACAATTGCTATCCATATACGAAAAACAAAATGAACTTTAACTCTCACGCCATATGCAAATGTTACCGCAAAATGGATCATAAACTTAGATGTAATATCTAAAACTACAAAACTTCTAAACTGATCAATTATACTGTATTAAAATTAAGAACAAGTCACAGACTGGGGAAAATATTTGCGAATCATCGATCTAATAAAAAACTTGGATCCAGAATATATAAAGAAGCCTTAAACTCAGTAATAAGAAAGTAAACAACCCCATAAAGAAAAAATTAAGCAAAAGAGGTGAACAAATACTTCACCAAAGACAATACACAAATGGCAAATAAGCACATGATAGATGCCCAACATCATTAGCCATCAGAGAAATACAAATTAAAACCACAATGTAATACCACTACACACCTATAAGACAGCCAAAATGAAAAGGACTGACCATACCAAATGTTGGCAAGGATGTGGAAAAACTAGAACTCTCTGGTGGGGAATGTAAAATAAAACAATCACTTCGGAAAACACTCTGGCAGCTTTTTAAAAGTTAACATACAACACACCATTGTAAAGCAATTATACTCCAATAAAGATGTTAAAAAAAAAAAAAGTTAACATACATCTACCAAATGACCCAACCATTCCACTCCTAAGTATTCACTCAAGAGAAATAAAAGTATATGCCCATACAAAGATGTGTACCCAAATATGCATTGTAGCTTGATATGGAGTAAATGGAAACAACCCAAATGTCCATCAACAGATGAATGGATAAGGAGTGGTGTAACCAGACAATGAAGTATCTCTCAGCAATAAAAAGGAATCAACTATTGATACACACAGCAAAATGGATGAATCTCAAAATAATTATCCTGAGTAAATTCAGACAAAAAGAGTACATACTGGATGGCTCCATTTATCCTAGATTCTAGAAAATATAACTAATTTGTAGTGACAGAAAGGAGACTTGCTAGCAGTTCCCTGAGGATGGGGAGGGAGGCAAGAAGGAAAGGATTACAGAAGGACATAAGGAAACTTTTGGGGGGGGGGGGGGATGATGGATATGTTCGTTATCTTGATTATGGTAATGGCTTCACAGGTATACACATATGTCAAAACTTATCAAATTGTATACCTGAAATATGTGCAGTTTATTATATGAAAATTATACTTCTATCGAGATGTTTTTTAAAAACCCAGTGATGGGACTTCCCTGGTAGTCCAGTGGTTAAGAGTCTGCGTTTCCAGTGCAGGGGGGGCATGGGTTCGATCCTTGGTCGGGGAACTACGATCCCGCATGCTGCGTGGCCGAAAAAATAAATAAAAAATAAAAAACCCAGTGATGGGGAAAGATACATTGTGTCAAGATGCACTGAAATCCTGTTAATGGTTGACACCATTTTTGTTATCGTCATATCAACCTTTCTTCACTGTAAGATAAATATGAGGTCAGAGAAGAGAAACAGGAAGAATTTGGGGGGGAAAAACAAAGAATTTGGGGAAAGGCAGAGTAGAAACAAATGTAGGTTGGAGAGAGGTAATTTAGCTAATCCTTAACAGTATTAAAAATTCTAAGCTCTGAAAAGAAAATGCCCACAAGGAATCCCAAGGATACCTGCTAAAATTCATACGCAGTAGCAAGAGCATTAATATATCATTAATCGCTAAAAACAATGACGGCAACAAATAACATCACCAAAAAAACAGACACTTCCTCAAACCTGCTCAGCATTTGTTTTGTTCTGAATTTATGGTATATTCAGCATTTGAAGTCTTTCAACGTGGAGATTAAAATTAATCGTTTTGAAGAGATAAATTTAAAATAAGCCTTTTAAAAAGGGCCATCCTTAATAACCCACTGAAAAAAAAAGTAACAGTGAATGAGATTTAAAGGTTAAAAAAGCAGTATCACTGTGGTCCATACAAGGCATGGGTAACAATGATCACTTACGCCATTCTCCTTTCTTCGATGTTCACCCGGAACTTTCACACCATTTCTTTTTAAACTTGGATCCTGAGACCTTGGTCCGCTCACTAAACACAAAATTCAGAAAGCAGGCATTAACACTAGAGTTGACAGATATTTTAAGTCCCAGTTCATTTCTCAGTTCTGTTGTAATGCTCTCTGATATTTTAAGTTGAAAATATACTTAAAATGCTTTCTAGTAGCAATGAGGTTAAGGTCTCGTAATTCAGCCTGTTCTGGAAAACCTTACTTGGAACGGTGAATAAACAGTCAGCACTAGAAAATGTCACATGCTAACTATTCCCATGCGTCAAGATACCACAGAAGGCAAAGTTAAGAAAATATATGTACTTCTGATTACGGGTCATTCACACCGTTTGCTTAAGTGGCTCCTCCCACTTCTCTATTTAGCTACTCAGCAGTGAAACTGGGAATAGTTTCATTGAAAGAAATAAAAGTGAAAATTAAATCAACCCATCCTTGTACTCGTTAAAGAGTTTGTACCTTACACGGGGAGGAAGCAACTGGAAACAGAACAAGTGGCATTTCGAACATTTGGTCATTTTGCGGTAATTCCGAAGTATTATCAAGTACTTCCCCATTTATTTAAGTAAAAAAATTTCCATTTTCTTAGCTTGGGAAAGTACTAATTGGAAAACACTGTGCATTCTGCTTTTTTGGCTAAAAAGAATTTTTCAAGCCCAAATATATGGATCTCTCAGTACCACTTAAAGCATCATGAAGGAAAATAGTCTTAAACTGATAAATTATAAGAAACAATATCAAAGAGAATTTCTTAGATATGTGAAATTAAGCTTAGACCTGTACTTCCCAGAAGTTAGAGAATTTATTAAATTATCTCCCAAGAGGTTTTAGATTAAAATTTCTTTTGACTCAAATCTCTATTGTACCTGCCTGGAAGCTTCGCACAAATTTCCAGTAAATATGTCTACCCTCAGGGCCACGTACCACGCTTACATCTAACTCCAATGAGTTAGCTTTACTTTTAAATACTGTTCAATTCTCTGACAAAACAGCTCAGGTAACCTGTGACAATATTTCTGTAGAAGACAAAAAAAATCTATCATTTAGGAATAACTGCTTTCTTTGCTGCCTCAAAGAACTAGCACTCCGCCAGTTTCTCCTTGGCATGTTCAGTTACATAATCAGAGTAAAAAGCAAGAGCTTTAAAATTAACATCATATACATTCTGGGTCACAGGTCCTAGTTAAACTGGAAAAAGAATACAGTAGCAGTCTCCTAATCTGTAATCTAGAAGTCTACACCACAAAGGCTGACACAGAACAGCAATCCTGTTTTATCCCAGTTTAGACACTATGTGGCACTGGTGTTTTGCGACAATGTGAAAACAGCGTCTTTATCTTCAGATTGTATTTCTCACGTTACAGACACACTGAAACTGCGTACTGCACTGTTGAGAGGCTGTTTAATAATTTACCCGGTACGATAGAGAAAGATATTTGAACTAGTAGATGAATGGGGAAAATGCATCTAATTTACTAAAAGAAGATGTATGCAGTAATGTAAATAAAGAACAAAATAAAAATAAGACGCAGATGCCAAGTTAAAACCACAAAAAAGAAGGCTGCTTTAGGGAAGAAAAAAAAAATGCATGCTTATTTTAAATAAAATTACAGACACCAGAGACACTGAAAGACCCGTGAGCCAGCCTGGCTGAGGTGACTCAGGTTCCACTCCTGCCTCTAGGGACGTGGCCTCTGACAAGTCATTTAACCCCTGAGTATCAGCCTTTCTCCTCTGTAGAGCAAGAGGCCAGACTAAGTCAATTCTGGGGTCCCCCACGGTCTGAATGTCTAACTGCTGGGTACCATGTGGACATGTGTACTAAAGGAATAAAACTGAGATTCTGTGATATCTAATAATTAACCTCTGTTACCGACATTCTTACTCCCAAGAATTATATATACTGCAGTCACAAACCTTCCGTTTTAAAAGTTCCAACATTTTTAGAAACACCTAGTAATCCTGCTCCGACCCGTGGTTTCCCACTGAGAACAAAGCTTTCCCACAGATCTCAGACCTGAAACTGCCTTTTCTCCCATGTCCTATGAGACCTCCAGGGTCACAGGGATGGCTGTGTCTCGCTGTCTAGGGCTGCTTTCAGCCCACTATTTCTCCACCTTCACGTATTACCTTCTACCCTCTCCTCGCTGTCATCTATAAACTCTGGTCACAACCCTCAGTCACTGCAGATGAGACCACCTGACCCCCCTGTTCTCCCCACTCCAAGTCCTGCCTTCATGCTGGATGACCTCACCATCCAAAAGCTCACCTCTCGGATCCGTGGCCTCCTACCTCCTCTCTAATTCAGGATCAGTTCATGGCCCGGTGCAGGACCACGTCACCTAGAAGTGCTCCACCCCTGAAATCTTAAATTCAGACTTTCTACTTTTTGACCATAATTTCCTCTCACTGCACCTGTGCATGAATCTGAGCTGCGCCGTTTCTTAGCACTGATCTGCTCTTGCCCTGCAGCCCCTCTGCCTTCACTTCGTCCCCACCCAGCTTAGACGTCATCTCACCAACACCCTCTTCTTCCCTGTCCCACTGACTCCACTGAACTGGTCTGGCCAAACCCCAACCTTGGGTCAATCCAGCCATCTCCTCTTACGGCCTTCTGGGCTGCAGAGCATCACTAGGGAAAAATCACCCATGGTCTCCCGGTCTCTAGTCTCAACTGGCCTCCAGGGGACCCTGGTCCCCTAGCAGCACCCTCTCCTGTACCCACCATGGCTCCAACCATCATTTCACATGGCTGTGCCTCCTGTCTCAGAGAAAACAGATGTTCTCAGATGAGAAGCCCCTCCCACTGCTCCCAGAGGGAGCACACATTTACCTGCCTCTGCAAGGTTTCCCTTCCACCCAGTTAAAATGGAAGAGAGAATAAAGACGCAGACTTAGAGAACGGACTTGAGGACACGGCGGGGGAGCAGGGGAAGGGGAAGCTGGGACGAAGTGAGAGAGTGGCATGGACATATATACACGACCAAACGTAGGGTGGATAGCTAGTGGGAAGCAGCCGCATAGCACAGGGAGATCAGCTCGGTGCTTTGTGTCCACCTAGAGGGGTGGGAGGGAGACGCAAGAGGGAGGAGATATGGGGATATATGTATATGTATAGCTGATTCACTTGGCTATAAAGCAGAAACTAACACACCATAGCAGAGCAATCATACTCCAATAAAGATGTTAAAAATAAATTTTAAAAATAAAAATAAATAAATAATGGAAGAAAGACCCTTCCCCCCCCACCTCCCACTGGCTGACTTGCCCATCGAGCATTCCCTCCTTGTATTTCAACCCGCTGCTCTACTGACTCTTTCCTTCCTGCCCACATTAAAAACTGTCCTCAAGGGCTTCCCTGGTGGCGCAGTGGTTGCGCGTCCTCCTGCCGATGCAGGGGAACCGGGTTCGCGCCTCGGTCTGGGAGGATCCCACATGCCGCGGAGCGGCTGGGCCCGTGGGCCATGGCCGCTGAGCCTGCGCCTCCGGAGCCTGTGCTCCGCAACGGGAGAGGCTGCGGCAGAGGGAGGCCCGCATACCACAAAAAAAAAAAAAAAAAAAAACTGTCCTCAAACTTTCCCCATCTTCCAAGAAAACAGAACAAACAGAACGACACGCCTTTCTCCCCACCCCCCTAGTCAGGGCTTAGAAGAGCCATCTATCCTCACTGTTCCCACTTCCTTACCTCTCACGTACCCCCCAAATTACCTGGCTCCTGATCACGTGCTACACCCGAGCATGAAATAAAACTTCAGATCTTTGTTATGATTGATAGGATGCTACCTACCAACGTCCCTGCCAGGGGGCCGTTCATGGCGAAGGAAGAACCGAACTTCACTCCTCTGACTTCCAAACCGTTGCAGGACATCAAACATTCGCTCATTATCGGCAACTGGACGTTCTAAAAGAAACGAATAAATGAGGTACAAATCATGTTATCTGCAGGTAAAAAGAAAGACGAACATATCATTTACTGTCTATCCTTCATGCAAATTATGCATTATGAATGCAGAAGTTACTTAGCATCTTACGTCTTTTTTTTTTTTTAAAGAACCCTTAGAAAATGAAGCATCACCAACTTTCCACCCATATAATCAGGGTCAAACGTGGGTGGAGTACTGGGGGGAGGACTGGATCCGGGCCGCTAGCAGGAGCTCAGGAGCCTAGTTCAGTGGCCCCTCACTAGCCATAGGCAGGTTGGGAAGCTCTGCGGGTTCCACAGCTCCTGTCATCTATTCCATAGGACAGTCTCCGAGGTCCCTTCTCACTCTAATGGTTCTATGATTCTCTAAGTATACAAATGAAACATTAAAAAACAGCTTTCTAAATAGTGTAGTCTTACTGTCTATTGGGCTTTTTTTTTAATTACAATTTTATAAACTATGTTAAAAAAAAATCAGACACATGCATTTCCAAACAAAAGCCTCTTTACTGCCCTGAAAATATGCTTCTTTGGCCCTTCTTCCAGTAAGACTGCCAGCTGTCAGAACTTTTCTAGACACAAAAAGAAGGGCATAGCTAAATACCCTAATAAATGGGAACTTTAGGAGAAACCAGATATCTTAAGCTCCCCTCAAAAAATCTTCCAATCTTAAGGGATCTGTATATAAAAACCAAATACACTGTCTGAGGATGCAACTGTTTAAAACCAAAGAACTTCGGTAACATCAATATAATTTTTAATATAAGAAAGTTGAAACAGCCTAAGAAAACTCAATGCACTTGTCAGTAATCAAAGACACTATCTGAGTACCTTAAATAAACAACACAGGCAGGGAATGGAGCAGCCAAGGGTTCAGCAGCCAATTCTGTGAACTAACCCCTGAACTTAATCTGCTTGGTTGCAACGAAGTACAGCTCTGGTTCTTGACATACTGAGTTGACACAGATACCCCTCTCCTCTAAACCGGGGAAATTCTAACTAAGACCTCCCCCCTCCCAAAAGGAAACATCCATAGCTGAGTAGACACCCTCCCAAAAGAAACTCTCAGCAGACCCTCCACCTCCTCACAAAAAAACTAAAACCAAACACACACACACTTTATTTCAAAAGAAGTGAAATCCCCAGGTTCCATAAGCAAAGAGGGAATTCAAAGGAAGTGAAGTAACTTCCAGTCCACGCTGGGTTGGACTGTCTTACAAGGTCTAGGAGCTAAGGTCCTGATGGCCTATGACGACAAAAAATCAGGCTTAGGCCAGCAAACGCTGAAATACACTTCAAAGGGTCTCAAAGCCGCCTATTCACCCCATGCTCTGACCACACCAATCCCCTTGTCCTGGCATCCGTGCCTATGTGACTTTGAACAAGCCACTCCTAGCACTGATAACTGTCCCCAGCACCCTCTTCTCCTTCTGCAGATGGAGCACATCCATCTATTCCTGCAGTCATCGCACTGTATGATAAATGTCTGCTGATTCCTGCTTTTACTTGAAGGCAGGACACTTTCATCTCTCTATTCCTCACAATCAAGCACAGTTCCTAGCACATTATAGTAATCCAAGAAATGTTCTCTTAGCAAACAAATGGGTGGGGAGTAAGGAAATGGAGATGGCAAATAAAAGCTACATATTTTGAAAGACTGCCAGTTAAAGGAAATGGGAAAATTGAGAAACTAACAAAGTGGAAGCAACAAATTCACTATTTTTATTTTTTTATTTTTTTAATTTTATTTATTCATTTATTTATTTTTGGCTGCACTGGGTCTTTGTTGCTGCATGCAGGCTTTCTCTAGTTGCGGCGAGCGGGGGCTACTCTTCACCGCGGTGCACGGGCTTCTCACCGCAGTGACTTCTCTTGTTGCGGAGCACAGGCTCTAGGCACACAGGCTTCAGTAGTTGTGGCACACAGGCTCAGTAGTTGTGGCTCATGGACTCTAGAGCGCCAGCTCAGTAGTTGCGGTGCACGGACTTAGCTGCTCCATGGCATGTGGGATCTTCCCGGACCAGGGATCAAACCCATGTCCCCTGCACTGGCAGGCGGATTCTTAACCACTGTGCCACCAGGGAAGTCCAAATGTACTATTTTTTAAATGGGGCACCTTGAACAACTTACAGCAAAAAAGGAGGAGTTGAAAACATAACAGCTATTACTTGCTGAGAGCTAACATTAAATGTTATGCTAACAGGGGCTATGCTAACCCCCCTTCAAATGTCAGCTCCTGAGACCCTCACACAATCCTATGCAATAGATTCAGTTATTATCCCAATTCTGCAGGGAAAACACTTGAGGACTACCAAGATTAAGTACCTTGTCTGAAGTTATAAAGCTAGTAAATGAAAGAGACAAGATTTTGATACCTAAGACCTTGATCTTAATCACACCATACAAACAACGCTCAAATGAATTATGAATTCACTGTAAGCAATCAAAAGCCCCAAAGAATTATTCATGGAACATTTCAAGGTAATTCTAAAACACATCTGAAAAAGAAAATACACAAGAGTACTACAGGATAACAATGAAATAAGCACTTGCCTTACAATACCAAACCTTTTATAAAACTATAGTAATTAAAACTATTTGGTCCTATCATAAAACTAGAAGAAAACAATAAAAGTAACTGACTAAAGCTTATAGAAACATAACTTCCTATGAGATATAACAATTCAAAGTGACATTTCAGATCAGTAAGGAAAAAAACAGCTGTTCAATAAGACACTTAAAAAAAATTCGCGGGGGACTGCCCTGGTGGTGCAGTGGGTAAGACTTCGCACTCCCAACGCAGGGGGCCCGGGTTCAATCCCTGATCAGAGAACTATATCCCACATGCATACCGCAACTAAGAATTCACATGGCACAACTAAGGAGCTGGCGAGCCACAACTAAGGAGCCCACGTGCTGCAACGAAGGAGCCCGCCTGCCGCAACTAAGACCGGTGCAACCAAATAAATAAATAAATAAATAAATAATTTTTAAAAAATTCACGGGATTTCCCTGGTGGTGCAGTGCTTAAGAATCCGCCTGCCAATGCAAGGGACACGGGTTCGAGCCCTGGTCCGGGAAGATCTCACAAGCCACGGAGCAACTGTGCGCCATAGTTGTGTCCCAGTTGTGACACTGTGTGCCACAACTAAGCCTGCGCTCTAGAGCCTGCGAGCCACAACTACTGAGCCCGTGTGCCACAACTACTGAAGCCCACGTGCCTAGAGCCCATGCTCCACAAGAGAAGCCACCGCAATGAGAGCCCTGGTGGTGCAGTGGGTAAGACTTCGCACTCCCAACGCAGGGGGCCCGGGTTCAATCCCTGATCAGAGAACTATATCCCACATGCATACCGCAACTAAGAATTCACATGGCACAACTAAGGAGCTGGCGAGCCACAACTAAGGAGCCCACGTGCTGCAACGAAGGAGCCCGCCTGCCGCAACTAAGACCGGTGCAACCAAATAAATAAATAAATAAATAAATAATTTTTAAAAAATTCACGGGATTTCCCTGGTGGTGCAGTGCTTAAGAATCCGCCTGCCAATGCAAGGGACACGGGTTCGAGCCCTGGTCCGGGAAGATCTCACAAGCCACGGAGCAACTGTGCGCCATAGTTGTGTCCCAGTTGTGACACTGTGTGCCACAACTAAGCCTGCGCTCTAGAGCCTGCGAGCCACAACTACTGAGCCCGTGTGCCACAACTACTGAAGCCCACGTGCCTAGAGCCCATGCTCCACAAGAGAAGCCACCGCAATGAGAAGTCTGCGCACCACAATGAAGAGTAGCCCCCGCTCACCACAACTAGAGAAAGCCTGAGCACAGCAATGAAGACCCAATGCAGCCATAAATAAATAAATTTATTAAAATAAATAAAAGAATTCCATCAATAATCAAAAACAAGGAGACCATGCCAGGCTCCCAGCAAAAAAAAAAAAAAGTTTCAACTCAGAGAGTGAGCCTTGGCAAAGAGAAAGAACACCTCTTACTCTAAGAAAATCAGCCAGAAGGGTAGGCTCACACGCAGAGAAACCTGAGGTAAGTCCAGAGGAAGGAAGCTGAGGAAGCTCACAATGCGTGGTGTCAATCACCTTGGGAAAGGAATGTGCAGAATGCAAGGAGGCCACCAGAGCAACTAGAAGCTCATTTATTCATTCAGTAAATGTTTATTGAGCACTCCCTCTGAGCTGGGGTGCAGCAATGAACAAGACGAGCAGGTCTCTGCGCTTAGGGAGTTTATATCCTTGTGCGTGTGTGTGTGAGGCTACGGGGATTAAAGAGGCAATAAACTAATAAACACCCACAAAAAAACAGACACATCTCACGCAGAGGATCAAATCAGGATGGAACTGTATAACAGAGAACCTCATGCCTGCTTTAGTAGGAAGCTCGGGGGAAGCATCTCTGAGGAGGCAACGTTTTAGCCGCAATCCAAATGACCAGAAGGAACCAGCAATGACAAAATCTGGAGGGAGAGCAATAGAGGCAGAGGGGACAGCTGGTGCCACTGGCTCTGAGGCAGGAAAGAGCGTTGTTTATCCAGGAATATAAAAAAGCTGCAGGAGGCAGGCAAGGAGGAAAATGGTACCAGATGATCTCAAAGACGTCACAATCTCAGATCAAGACTTTGGATTTTATTTAAGTAGAAGAGAAAGCCATCAAAGAGTTTAAACAGGAAAGTCGAACTATCAGATTTTTATTTAAAAAGGATCACTTGGGTTTCTTTATGGGAATGGTCTAATCTAGCTCCTATGTGAAGTAAGCAATTCGGGGAGAGTGTAGAAGACCTTCCTGAACACGCAGCCGTAGGGAAGTGAACGGAAGATGAGTAAAGAGGACTGGCCTGGGAAGCAGCGGACGCTCAGCTGGAGTCACATACCGTGAACGGTGTGAATGCAACGAACACAGTGGGAAACTTGTACTGGGACACTGCACCCCCAGGGGAGAAAAGGAAACAGTGGGAGCTCACCCAGGCTGAACAGAAACAAAGCAGAAATCATGAAAAATTATTCCCGCATCTACAAACTCCTAAGGGGCCAAAAAGAAACCAGGCTGTCCCATTTCAGGGCTCCAAAGAACTAAGTAAGGGGGTTGATGTCAAGGCTTAAAATAATGCCTATGTCTCAGGCCACCACAGTAACTCAACACCAAAGAGCTTTCCCGAAAAACCTACAAAACCTCAGAGAGGGCAAAATAATCAGGACGCCTCAAATTCCTAATTAAGTGCAGCTTAAGCATACAAGAAACACTTGTCAGCGCTATACATTTTACCATAACACCCCAGAAGCTTCCACCCTGTCTATCAGCTGCCTATCTTTTGACCTTTTATACTGTAGTGTCTACGGTGTCTTGTAGAAAAAGAAAACAGCAAAAAGACTTTGTAGGTCGCAACAGAACTGGACTGAGAACACTATCTCTGATGGACACGCTATTCTACAGTTTCTCCACGGATAAACGCGTGCGGCACACGGTGCCTCGTCTAAAACCGATGATAGTGAAAGATGGCACGACCGAAGCACGCATACCGGAGCCGCACCACACTTCAGCCAGGTGGCAATCGCTCTCGCCAGGTTCTTTGCAAAGATCCACCACATCTCTGCAGATGGTTTCCGGAGTAACTGGGACTTCTGTGAAGTGCTGCTCATTGTTGCTGAGGTACACGGTAAGAAACATCTGGAAACAAAAGGAGAAACACAACAGTTATCAGTACTGTCTACACTGGTGCTGGTCACTTTTTACTCCTTTCCCCAGATGGTCTCAGTCGAAGTGCAAATGCACAACAGGACCGTCTGGCTGTTCCCTGGCCTGAGGAAGGGAGGTACCCGGAGCTTGGCCGATGGACACCGGCCCCCCTCTCCTGGCAGCGCCTGCAGAGCCCTTGGGGATCCCCGGAGCACAGTCAAATCAGTGCACACAAAAGGTCGTATTAAATTTTCCTCTGGGAATTCCCTGGCAGTCAAGTGGTTGAGAGTACGTGCTTCCATTGCAGGGGACGTGGGTTCAATGCCTGGTCAGGGATCCCACATGCCCTGTGGTACGGCCAAAAAAAAAAAAATCTTCCTCTGACATTTTATTCATGTTATTTGTTTACCAAATACTTATGTAGTTCTTAGTATGATGTGCCAGACCCATAGTACAAATAGATCTTCTTATCAATCCTGTGAAGATGATCAGGGGATGATGATCCCACACACACACAAACACACACACACACACACACACACACACACATTTATGCAAAGCCTCTTTTGGGAAGGATACACAAGAACAAAACATGTGCTGCTTCTAAGAGTGGGGATGTCTTTTTTTATAAAAAAGAAAAGATGCAGTATCTACTTTAACTGGGAGAAAGACTGCTATTGAGTTTTATTTATTTATTTACATAAATTTATTTTGGGGTCTTCGTTGCTGTGCACGGGCTTTCGCTAGTTGCAGTGAGCAGGGGCTACTCTTCGTTGTGGTGCACGGGCTTCTCATTGTCGTGGCTTCTCTTGTTGCGGAGCATGGGCTCTAGGTGCACGGGCTTCCGTAGTTGCGGCACATGGGCTCAGTAGTTGTGCCTTGCGGGCTCTAGAGCTCAGGCTCAGTAGTTGTGGCACACGGGCTTAGTCGCTCCGCGGCATGTGGGATCTTCCCGGGCCGGGGCTCAAACCCGTGTGCCCTGCATTGGCAGGCAGATTCTTAACCAGTGCGCCACCAGGGAAGCCCGATACGGCATCTTAAAGACACTGCTACTAAAGAATTCAAGTTTTAAAAAAATAAATAAAAATGCATGACAGGGCTTCCCTGGTGGCGCAGTGGTTGAGAATCTGCCTGCCGATGCAGGGGACACGGGTTCGAGTCCCGGTCCGGGAGGATCTCACATGCCAAAAAAAAAAAAAATGCATGACAATTAAAAAAAGGAATACAAGTTTTCATACCTATTAAATAACCAAAAATAACCCAAACAAAAAAAAACGTTAACTCCCAGTACTGAAGAAACTGAGTGAGTCAACAAACAAATTGATGGTGGCAGGGCAAGTCAGCACACCCCACGCTCATTCACTCAGAAGGGCCTATGCCGGGAAGATCAGCGTGCAGCAGCATAAAACAAAACAATACACAAACAGAAAAACCAGACAACTTGACAGCCTCATCCCACTGCGAGAATTTATCCTGTGAAAATAATTCTAATCAAAGAGAATACAGAGCCTATGAAACATGAACTTGATGGGCCATTATACTTTCTGTAAAAATAATTAATGATACTATGCCAAACACTGGGGGAAATAGGGGTTTTAAGGCTCTAACAAAGCAGAATGAATAGGCTCTGCAGTGTGATCACACTGACACAAGGACATCATACGACAGCTGGAACACCTGCCAACAGTCAGCCACACAGCTTCCCACCCAGCTTAAACCTCTCTGCCCATTACCCCAGAAGTGAGACAGATGCCTTAGGCTCTTCTTTTTGTGGGGGGGAAGGGGGGAAGGAGGGGGAAGGCAGTGCCTCATGGAAACTATGATGGAAACTGGCTAAAACAGCAGACTGGGTGCCTCAAGGATCCGGTCCAAGTAAGGGGAGAAGACGACATGCGCAAGAGAAGACGGCCCTCTGGGTCAGCAGGCTCAGACCCCGGGGGCTTCCCACCTCCTCCCTGCACTAAAACCATGATTTCTTAAGGTAAGCCAAGTCTCCACTTCCTGCAACCAAAACTCTTTAACTCACATAAACATATGTAGCATAGAAAGTAACCTCCAAAACTAGAAAACATGAGAAGGGTACCCACTAGAGCTAGAGGGTAACCCGGAAAAAAAAGTTTAAGTGGATAATGTTGAAACAGTAAAATATATAAAAACAAAACTAGAATTTGCCAGGATGAGCTCAGAAGTTTTCACGCTGTTATCAGGTTCTTCACATTCTGATAAACTGTGCTACATAAAGATAGATACATAGTTCTAGGCCTCAACTTAGTAAACACTTTCAAACTGTTACACAAAATGACACAGGTTTCCACCCTGCTGCTGCTCTGGATACATATACAGTGCATTTAACGAGAGAGATAAATAATTTACACTTTAGTATTAAACAGTACTCCTCCTCAATATTCCTTACCCACACCAATGCTTTCTTTGAAGTTCAACACTTCAAACATAGTAACTATTTTCTTTGTAAATGTGAGACCTAGAGGCATTTATTAAACTACAGAAATATTTAATATACAGTATATATACGAAACATACTCTATCAACAAATAAAAGGCTATTACATAAGACAACAGCACCTTATTCAAACAATCCTCCCACTAAGGACAAAAAAAAAAAATCCGGATGGAGGTGTTTAAATTTAAGAGCATTAAAAGCTAATGAGGGGCTTCCCTGGTGGCGCAGTGGTTGGGGGTCCGCCTGCCGATGCGGGGGACGCGGGTTCGTGCCCCGGTCCCCGCACCGGGAGAGGGCACAGCAGGGAGAAGCCCGTGTACCGCAAAAAAAAAAAAAAAAAAAAAAAAAAAACGCTAATGAGGGGGGACTTCCCTGGTGGCGCAGTGGTTAAGAATCCGCCTGCCAATGCAGGGGACACGGGTGCGAGCCCTGGTCCAGGAAGATCCCACATGCCACAGAGAAACTAAGCCCGTGTGCCACAACTGTTGAGCCTACGCTCTAGAGCCCGCGAGCCACAACTACTGAGCCCACGTTCCACAACTACTGAAGCCCGTGTGCCTAGAGCCCGTGCTCCGCAACAAGAGAAGCCACCGCAATGAGAAGCCCGCACACCGCAATGAAGAGTAGCCCCCACTTGCAGCAACCAAAGAAAAGCCCATGCGCAGCAATGAAGACCCAATGCAGCCAAAAATAAATAAATTAAATAAATTTAAAAAAAAAAAAAAAAGCTTATGGAGAGGCTTTAACTGGGTTCAGTCTCCAGGCTGCGTCCTTGGGCAGCTTCGAGCTCGGGGGAAGGCAGGCGGAGCGCACATTCCAAGGACAGGAAAGCAGGTGCATGGCCTCCAAGCCGGGGTCCAGCTTGCAGGTCAAACCTGTGGTCACGCCTTCTTGATGACCTTCCTCGACAAATGTTCTTCCCTGTGTGCCAGCACGGCCTGCCCCCTCATCCCCCCGGGTCTTTATACTCCAACACTGCCTTCCCAGAGAGGCCTTGCCTGGCCATCCTGCCTAAAATCCCACCACCGTGCTCACACGTGCACACACGTGTGCGCACACACACGCTTCTCCGCTGTCTCTCCTTGGCACAGTGACCATCATACCATATATTATATTAATTTCACTTGCTTTTAATATCTGTCTTCCCTGCTAGAACATAAGCTCCACGAAGTCCAGGGTTTTTTCTGTTCCATACAATATCCTCGGCCCCTTGATCTGTGCCTGGTCTGTGACAAGCACACAATAAGTATGTGTTTATGAATGAATACGTCCAGTAGCTGTTACTGCACTTGACAGATTCACCTGATTTATTTTCAGAGTAAGCGTTCCCTCGGGTATTGACAGACGGTAGAGCAGATAGTATACAGCACAGCTACACGCACTGACAGAAATTAGTTTCCTCTCCTCATTTCTTCAAGTTTACATCATGCTACGTCCTCCTTCTTCTGTTTCAACATTCTTTTCATTCATGAAAGATATATAGGCCATCTATTTTTGCTTTTTTTCTTTTTGCCACACCGCCCAGCTTGTGGGATTTTAGTTCCCCAACCAGGGATCAAACACGGGGCCTTGGCAGTGAGAGCACTGAGCCCTAACCACTGGACCACCAGGGAATTCCCTATAGGCCATCTATTTTATGGTTTAAGTTCTAATGGAGAAATCATCTTTACTAAATAGTTATTACAGCACACAGCTCAAAATTCAAGAGAGAGAGAGAGAGCACGCTGTGTGGAGAGGACTCAGCCAGCCCAGAGGAATAAATATCCCAACCTGGCTCCCTCCTTCTTATATCATCCATCCTACCACTCCCAACTGGACAAACCCAACTAGAAGTCGGACGGCAAGGGAGGCCACTCATGTGGTTTATAGAAGTCAACCTCCTGGGGCAGAAAGCAGGGTAGAGACAGGCCAGCAAAAGCTGGTCCTCCTCTCCACGCTCAAACTCAATTACTTCAACCTCTCTGTGGTTAGAGAGGGTCCTTGAGCCACAATCTAAACAGAATGAGAACACAAGATATAGGAAAAGAATATCCCAAGCAGAGGGAACAGCAAATGTAAAGGCCCTGAGGAGGAATCAAGTTTGTCACATTTGTGGAAGAGGAAGGTCATTGTAGAGAGAGCAAAGAGGAAAGGATTATAGGAGATCAATTCAAAGAGGCCAGAGATGCAAGACCTTAGAGGACACCGGTCCTCAAGATGTGGTGCGGACAGAGGGTCTTTAACTATGGACGGCTAGGTCCCACCTTCAGAGTTTCTGATTCAGTAGATCTAGGGTGGGGACCGAGATGCTGCATTTCTAATGAGCTGCCACGTGATGCTAATACTGCTGCTCTGGAAACCACAAGCTGAGAACCACTGTTCAAAGGCCAGAGCAAGGAATTTGGACTTTAATCTAAGAGACCATTGAAGGCAAATCATTAGAGACAAAAAGTAGATTAGTGGTTGCCAGGGCTGGGGGAGTGACTGCTCAGAGGTACAGGGCTTCTTTTTGGGGTGTTGAGAATGTTCTGGAATTAGTGGCGATGGTTGTACCATCTTGTAAACACACTAAAAACCACTGAATTGGATACTTCAAAATGGTGGTACGTACATCATATCTCAATTTTTTTTAAAAAAAAAAAGAAGTCATTGGAGGATTCTGAACAGGGTATTGAAGTCATTTTTATGTCATTTTTTAAAAAATCACTCTGGCTACTATATGAATAGACTACAGGGGGACAGGCATGGAAGACCAATTAAGAGAAAATGTAGCACATAAAATGAGATATAATGGTAGCACAGACTGCAGGTAACAGCAAAGGTAGTGAAAAATGGCTGGATTGGGGTTATATTTTGAAGCAGAGCCAGCAAAACTTGCTTAATGGACAGAATATGGGAAGTGAGCGTAGAGGGAAATTAAGAGTGAACGTGGATTTGGTGTCTAAGCAACTGAGTTAAGACTTACTGAGATGAGGAAGGAGGAACAGGCTGGGGAAGGGCCCACAAGTCAGGGGTCTCGCCCAGAAGTCCCACAGAGAACAAGGATCCAGCAAAGGACTGGGAAAGATCCATCCATAAAAAAATAGAAAGAAACCCAAAGGAGTGTGGAGTACCAGAGATCAAGTAAAGACAGCGTCTCAGATGAAGCTTAGAGATCTCAGAATTGACGGCTGAGGACTGGGCCCCAGGCTCGGCCAAGATGGAGGCTGCTGGGCGCCTTGACCAGCGCCGTCTGAGGAATGAGGCTGAAGGCCTGGTTGAGACAGGCTGAGAACCCGAGGGAAGGATGCAGAGACTCAGAACAGAAAGACGGAAAAAATGGAGCCACAGATGGAAGAAGACAGAGTCAAAGGGGTGCTTTGTTTCTTCTTTATTTCGACATGGAGTTTTTACAGGACGCTTTGATGGATGGAATGATCCAGTCAAGAGAGGAAATGACGTTGACGAGGCTGAGTCTGTCTCTCTAGCCACTGCCGGCTCCCTAGACTGCCCAGCGGTGATCTGCGGCCGGAGAACCCACAAACACTGCGTGCTAGGCTTGGCCAAAGCAGCACAGTCCCACTCTCACTTATTTTCTTTGTTGTAGTCATTATTTTACTTTTTAAGTTACAAAGATAGTTTATTTTGAAGATTTCTTAATTGGACACCACAGCACGGTGACAACGATATAGCCGGAAGAGGTGTCTTTGAGCCATGACAGTATGACAGTTCATGTGCAGCTGAGAGCAAGTGTCTTCCCCTCCACACCAGAGAAGGGGTGGGGGAGAGGGACCACCCACCGGGTCCAGCTGTTCCTGATGGCCATAATACCTATAACTGCTACACTTCCCCCTAGAAAATTCTGATTAGAACACAAAGCATCACACCATTTGAAATCAACCCTTACAACTAACTCACTTCACCCATCTTTAAATGTATAGACTTTAAGTATGTCCCCAAGTTATAAAGGTTAAATATCACTTGCATTTATATAGCACTTATAATTTTAAATCTTTTCATTAAAATCTGCCCACAATTATGGGCTTTACTGATAATTTGTAACTATTTCAAATTTTATAGAGGAAGTGAAACAGGCATTTTCTCAATAAGTATCAATTCTCTTCTTCTTAACTTTACTTGGAAAAGGAACAAAAAAGAAAAAAGATGTGGTTGTCAAGTGGCAGGGTGGGAGAGATGGACTGGAAGTTTGGGGTTAGTAGATGCAAACTATTACACTTAGAATGGATTAACAACAAGGTCCTACTGTATAGCACAGGGAACTATATCCAATCTCCTGGGATAAACCATAATAGAAAAGAATATTTTTAAAAAATAAAAGAAGAATGTAAAGAAAAAAGAGAAGAGGGTCAAAACAGAGGGCTGGTTAAACTAATCTATCACGTTAACCTGAGAAAAAGTAGGCACGCATGCTCTTTATATTGCTACTTTCCTTTCATCTTTGTTTCATAAGTGTACTGTGCTACAAAAGATAAAAGAATTCTTCAAAATGTAATTTAATTACCTAAAAAATAAAACAAAATCAAGATGAAGCTGTTTTTATTTCATTTTGATGAAACAGTTTTATCAGCATGTTGAAAACTTACTAAAGAAAGAAACTTTAGCCTATTCTATCAACTAAGTCCTTCTGAAAACAACTGTGGCCAAGAATTCATGATCTTTAATGATAAAAAATAAAACTGCTAAATCTTAGAAGTTTTCAGCATCTGACACCAAAACATTTTAGAAGGAAAAAGCACAAAGAGCAAAACTTTCAAAAATGTGTCAGTTATGTATTGTTTTATTACAACACAGTATTCACCATATCTTACTATACAAATGGAAAAATATATGTGCATACATACATGTAATACATGCAAAAAAAAAAAAAAAAAGGCCTGGAATTAAATTCACCAAATTAACAGTAGTTATGCCTTGGTGATAAGATTATGAAATAAATTTGGGGGAGTTTATCTATGCTTAAGTTTTCTAGAATGATTAAACATCACTTGGATAATAAAATTGATTTTTTAAGGAATCAATAATGAAATTAGTAAGATAAACATAAAGTACCATTTTTATTCCCTGGGCCCTTGCTGTGAGATATGTAAGGCAAATATCTGTCTGACAATGCTTTTCTAGGGTTACCATACTGCCTTAACTTTAGCCGGGGACTAAAAATAAACAATCAAGAAATATATCTTAAATGTCCATTAGAAAGGAATATTATTCAGCCATAAAAGGAATGAAGTACTGATGCATACTACACATAGATGAACTTTGAGAACATTATGCTAAGTGACAGAAGCCAGACACAAAAAGAAACATCCAGAATATTCAAATCCATAGGGACAAAAACTAGATTAATGTTTAGCAGCGGCTGGGGGGAGGCGGAATAGGGAGTGACTCTGGAGGATGGAGTTTCTCTCTGGGGTGATGAAAATGTTCTGGAATTAGTGGTGATAACCTTGTGAATATACTAAAAAAAAAAAAAACCCTACTGAATTATATACTCTGTAGGGTGAAATTTTATGGTATGTGAATTATATCACAATTAAAAATGCCTACTACATACTATGTGAGAAGTATAAAAATCTCTTAAAAGAAATAAAATTTACTCATGAAAAGATTAGAGAACAATTGAGTACCGAATTACATCAGTTAGGCTGTAGGTAAAATGGAAATTCAGAAAGGAGAAAGATGAATGTGATCCAAGGTAGACTGAGGTTTCAACAAAGAGGCATAAATTAATGGACAGCATAAAGAAATAATAGAAAAATAATAATCTATAGTAACCTTACTTCCAAAATGCCATCTCTTCCTGACACTTCAGATTTTTTAAAACACCATATTCTCAAGAAAATAGAGGTGACTTCCTTAGCTTCTTTCCCATATGGAAGCAAGGAAAATGGAGTTCCCTAGAGTTAAATCCCCTGGGAGGCTGCCGTGAGAAACCTGGTTATTCTCACTGACTCACAAATGTGTTCCTGGGAAATTGTGACGTAAATTAATTTCATTATAAAGAGTGCAGCAATAATCAGATCAAAACAACACATAAGCCTTTACAGCTGTACCTGTGGCTATGAGGACAATAAATTGCTGGGGCATCTGAAAATGCTCACGACGTCTAGCTTGGATGGAACAGAGGAGATGGCTTTTCTTCCCTTAAAAGCTGGTCAGTCCTTCTCAGTGACATACAGACATAAACTGTTAACTTCTTTCCAACTTGTAAATCAAGAACTTCATTTTTGGGGGCTTCCCTGGTGGCAGAGTGGTTGAGAGTCCACCTGCCGATGCAGGGGACACGGGTTCGTGCCCCGGTCCGGGAAGATCCCACATGCCGCAGAGCGGCTGGGCCCGTGAGCCATGGCCGCTGAGCCTGGGCTCCGCAATGGGAGAGGCCACAGCAGTGAGAGGCCCGCATACCGCAAAAAAAAAAAAAAAAAAAAAAAAAAAGAACTTCATTTTTTTATAGTATGAGCCACAAAGAGAACAGATTACCCAATAAACAACAAGAGTCAAATCTAGAGTACACTTAAGAGCAGAGGCTATAACAGACAGATCACATAGGGCAATACAAATGGTAAAGCTTGGAGGTGGGAGGATAAATTAAATTAAAACAACAAGGCATCACTTACAACTATTAAATTAGTCTTCTATTAAAAGATAAGATCTAACAGAGATGGGGTTGTCGGAAAGTGATTCATTCAAAGACATAATGATGGTACTAAAAATTGTTAAAAATCCCGTTTGGAAAGAAAAATGAATCATGTATCAGGACCCATAAATTTATGTATACCTCATAAATTATCCCTAGAGAAATAAATAAAATGAAGAAAAACTCTAAATGCCTGAAGATTTTCACTACGGTGCTAGATCAATAAATAGCAAGATAGAAAACTAAATATCCAGTAAGTTAAGCATGGAAAAGTAAGTTAAAATACAACTGCTGGAAGGACTATGACCCAGCTACCAACTACTGTTAGTGTTAGAAAAATGGTAAGATAAAGTTATAAAACAGTAATATTAAGTTGTAGATTGTAACCATTTAAAACATCTGGGGGGCTTACCTGGTGGCTCAGTGGTTGAGAATCCGCCTGCTGATGCAGGGGACACGTGTTCGTGCCCCGGTCTGGGAAGATCCCACATGCCGCAGAGCGGCTGGGCCCGTGAGCCATGGCTGCTGAGCCTGCGCGTCCGGAGCCTGCGCTCCACGACAGGAGAGGCCACAACAGTGAGAGGCCCGCATACCGGAAAAGAAAAATAAAATAAAACATCTGGGGACTTCCCTGGTGGTGCAGTGGTTAAGAATCTGCCTGCCAATGCAGGGGACATGGGTTCGAGCCCTGGTCCGGGAAGATCCCACATGCCGCAGAGCAACTAAGCCCGTGCGCCACAACTACTGAGCCTGCGCTCTAGAGTCCGTGAGCCACAACTACTGAAGCCCGCATGCCACAACTACTGAAGCCCGCACGCCTAGAGTCCATGCTCTGCAACAAGAGAAGCCACTGCAGTGAGAAGCCCGCACACTGCAACGAAGAGTAGCCCCTGCTCGCCGCAACTAGAGAAAGCCCACGCGCAGCAACAGAGACCAAACGCAGCCAAAAATAAATTAAAAAAAGAAAAAAAGTCTAAAACATATGGACACAGGAACTGACTTGTATGGAATATGTAAGTGAAATCCGTGGTATTAGGAGATCGGGTATAGATGTCACTTTAAATTTGTTTAAATCTCAATGTTAATATATTTTTCCAGTAATTTACAATTTAAAAGTACACATAACAATACAAACTGTAATAAAAGAATGTGAAAATATTTCAGTAAAAATAGTAAATGTGGTTCGATTCTTAAAGTGATCAATCTGAAGAGAAAGAAGATTAAGGGAAAGATCAAACACTACGTTAAGTTGGGCCAGGCCACACCTCCCCACACTCTGTGCACAGTAATTCACACCCGCCATGTCTGAAGGAAGGTTTGCCTTTCCAAACATCCAAAGTCACAGACAATTTTCATTTAAAAAGAATAGATCAACGATTTATTTTTAAGAGTTCCATTTTTACAGGACATGTATTCACTGTAACTATAATGTTATGCTATTAACACAAGAATGACTCATTTCAAAGAGGAATTACTTCAGATTAAAATTTGGAAGACTTTTCCAAGAGGAAATTAAAAAAAAAAAAACTGGCCAGTGCATTTACAAGAAATTTACTTGTGTCAGAGGCCAAAGTTTATTCCTTTGATTGAAAAAACCATGTGAAGTTCCACAGAAAGAAAAAAAGAATTAAGAGTTTAAGACGTTCCCTGTCAGAGAAAGGAAACTAAGCTTTGCAATAACACCTTCAGAGCTTTGATTTACAAAAACTCAAATTGCTTAGGTTTACCTAAGGGGGGGGGGAATTAAGAGGAGAAAAAAATTGTCCTTTAGAGAAAAATGAACAATCTGTAAAAAGAGTGACATAAATCCTCCCCAATCTTACAACTCACAGGAAATTCACCATAGGGACAGCCAGGTAATAATGCTAGTAGTGAGATTAAAGTCAAGATGGGTTTTGTATTTAATAATTCCTCTGTGGAGAAAGAATGTAATGAATGAAGGAAGCCCCCAGACTTCCTTCTACAAGAGGATGCTGCTACTAGCCTTCCTATAACTAGTCAAGAAAAACACCTCTCTTAACACTCATACAGACAGAAAGGGGATTTGATTAAGACATAGCAACAACAACCAAAGCTTCTTTCAACCTCTCAAACGCACAGAGCCATTCAGCCCAACTATGGCTTACAACCCAGGAAGGGGGTTAGAAATGAGATGCAGACAGTTCCGATCTTCCGGGATTTTCAGCGTCCTGCTCCGCGGAGTCCCGGTGGTCTGCTCCCGTGGTCACTCTGCTGGCAGGGACCGTGTACCGAAATGCTCGGTGGCTCACGTGGCTCCCTATCTTGGACACACTCCGTCCTAGCGGTGGGCTGGGCTGCCGGCCTTCTGTAGGAAGTGTGCCGTCCTAGAGGTGGGCTGGGCCGCCGGCCTTCTGTAGGAAGTGTGCCGTCCTAGAGGTGGGCTGGGCCGCCATCCTTCTGTAGGAAGTGTGCCGTCCTTGCGGTGGGCTGGGCCGCCGGCCTTCTGCAGGAAGTGTGCCGTCCTAGCGGTGGGCTGGGCCGCCGGCCTTCTGCAGGAAGTGTGCCGTCCTAGCGGTGGGCTGGGCCGCCGGCCTTCTGCAGGAAGTGTGCCGTCCTAGCGGTGGGCTGGGCTGCCGGCCTTCTGTAGGAAGTGTGCTGTCCCATTACCCCAGTTATCCCAGCCTGGTCGGCCCTTCGGCCTCTCCCCCATCTCAGTGGGCAACCCAACAGAGGTCTCTGTGGAGCCTCCATCAGGAGCAGCGGGGACACTACACCTCTGAGTCCTTTCCCTCAAAGACATACTCTCCAGCCTCCCTGATGATCAGTCCAACCTTATCACAGTTATCATACGTTCACTGCTTACAGAGGGCTATTATGACTTCTGAGCCATCTCTCCTGCCTAGAGTTTACTCTTGAGGCCATTAAACTGCTTTATTAAATCTTCATCAATTACCATGAGTTACATCTACTAATGTTGTATTAAAGATCAATGATATTTAAACCTACTTCTACACTAAGTGTACCACTCATACACCACATGTACTGCCTTTTTAGCATGGAATACTTTAAACATCAGTCCATCAGTTTCTATGAGACATCTGAGTTATTTTTTAAAAATTATAAAATCATCTTCAATGGATTTTTTTTTTACATCATAAGCTATTTCTTTGGTCACAACAGCAAGTGAGTAGAATCTAGAAATCAATGACACATTCGTCTCAATACCAATTTGAACAGTACTGTTAAAAAAGTTCATCACATATGGAAATCCTAGCCATCCATTCAGTGTCACCTAGAGTACACAATCATTTTCTGAGATAATTACCATTCTGGGGAAGATGACACAGCAAATACGAAGTGGTTACTTTAATTGCGGGAAAAATTCATCACATACTGAAAAGTAGCTGGTCTTAGCTATCTCATTACATAACCACTTCATCTACGTAAACAGAACAGTCACCTCCCCTGAGACTGAGTCTTATCCCATCAACGTCAGTCACTCTAAAGAAGTTCCTGGTTCAGTTTCCTCTCAATCCCAGCTCCTTGTTGACTTCAACATCTTTCATTCACTCACCCATTAGGATTTACTGAGAACCAGTGTCACACTGGGTACACAGTGATGAGAAAGCCTGCACTCTTCGGGGCGGGAAGAAGAGACTGATGATGGACAAAAGAGCATGGGGTATAAGGTGATTTGACAGAAAGTGATGCAGATGATGAGAGGAGGCGGCCAATCATGGTTGGGGGAGGCATCTGGGGAGGGGCAGCTGCACTGAGGCTGAAGGAGCCAGCCGCTCGAAACATCCGAAACATCCGGGGACGACATTCCATGCAACGGCCCTGAGACAGGACGGGCTTGGCCTGTTGCACAACCACAAAGAAGGCCAGTATATCGGGAATACAGGCATGTGTGAACGAGGGCAGCAACATAAACAACTGATGCAGGGCCTCGTAGGTCAAGAATAAGGGATGCGGGCTGAAGAATGAGGGAAAAGCCACTAGAGTAGTTCTCAAGGTGTGGTCCCCAGACCAACAATATCGGCATCACCTGGGACTTGTCAGAAATAGAAAGTCTCGGTCCCTGCCTAGACCTCCTGACTCAGAAAACCTTGGGGTGGTGGGGCTCAGCGCTCCCACTGAAGTTTGAGAACCACTGCATTAGGGGGTTATAAGCAGGGACGTAACATGAAGCTAAGTTTCTGGGTAACATGCTGTAAATAAAGTAAAGCATTAGTTGTTTCACCAACAGATAACAGCAATGCACCTTACTCTGTATAGTGTATATTAACTATTATAATGCCAATGGTTAACCCAGTGACAATGTCAAAACATCACAGACTTTTTACCTGTAACTTACATAATATGGAACATCAATTATACTTCAATTTAAAAAATCAGATTCATATACAATGGTATTTGTCTTTGCATATTTTGAATTTCAAGGAATTTCTGGTCAATTTCAAGAAATATTAAGACCCAGGGGCTTCCCTGGTGGCGCAGTGGTTAAGAATCCGCCTGCTGGGCTTCCCTGGTGGCGCAGTGGTTGAGAGTCCGCCTGCCGATGCAGGGGACGCGGGCTTGTGCCCGGGTCCGGGAGGATCCCACATGCCGTGGAGCGGCTGGGCCCGTGAGCCATGGCCGCTGAGCCTGTGCGTCCGGAGCCTGTGCTCCGCAACGGGAGAGGACACAGCAGTGAGAGGCCCGCGTACCGCAAAAAAAAAAAAAAAAAAGTATCGCCTGCCAATGCAGGGGACACGAGTTCGAGCCCTGGTCCAGGAAGATCCCACGTGCTGCGGAGTAACTAAGCCTGTGCGCCACAACTACTGAAGCCTGCGCGCCTAGAGCCCGTGCTCCACAACAAGAGAAGCCACCACGATGAAAAGCCCGCACACCGCAACAAAGAGTAGCCCCCGCTCGCCACAACTAAAAGAAAGCCCGCGCACAGCAACAAGGACCCAACGCAGCCAAAAATAAATAAATAAATTTATTTTAAAACAAAAAAGAAAGAAATAAATACTAAGACCCAAAACGCATTTTAAATTATCTGCCCCACAGTTAGGGCCTCAAATCACCAAATGAGAAATCTAGAAAACCCACTCTTTTCCTCACTTCCCTCCCTAGCATAGCTCACGTTTCCTCCACCCTGTTCCTCAGTGTCAAAGTCATCCCTATCCTTCTTGACTAATTCAAAGCCATAAATCTGCCTCCAACCCGGGCCCTCTACACCTCCAGCCGGAAGTAAACTTTCTCTTTGCTTCTCACACAACCACTCACACCACAGTTGTTTGGATACCTGTCTTATCTGTCTTACTGATCTATAAATTCCTTTGGGACAGGGGTTTGGGCCCTTAAATGCTTCCTCCTTCCAGTTTTTCTCCTCCGCCTGCAAAATACTACACATAGCAAATCGGTATACGTGTTTCTTCAACTGAACCGATGATACCGTGGTTCGAAGACTCAAAGTTCCCCAGAAGATGGGAACGTGGACAGGAGACAGACATGAAGAGAGTATGTTCACGTCATCAGGCAAAAGAAGCGTTTATATGCAAACACGTGGTATAACTTCAAAGTGAGCTTTCTCAGAGCCAGACAGTGTCTCAAGTGAAGAAAACAAAGCATTCTGCTAACTTTGGGATAACCTAAGAAATCTTTTCTCTCCTTTTCAACTATGCCTGAAGCCTGATTCAGACAGATTTCAAATTCCACCCAAGCTTTAGGCTACTCTGCTTTAAATGTCTGTCACAGACAAACAACAAAGTAAAAGAACTAAAAAATATATATTCAACTAGTTCATTCTCCATCTCACCATCTCAACCATTCTGTAAGCTTAACATTGGTTAGTATGCTTTCTTCTAAACTGAGTACTGCTGTCTTGTAGGCATGTGTCTTGTTTTACATAAAGATACTGTTACAGACCTCATTCTATCTTTTGCTTTTATTCACTAAGCACCATATTTTTTTATAGTTTTTATTGGAGTATAGTTGATTTGCAACGTTGTGTTAGTTTCTGCTGTACCGCAAAGAGAATCAATTATACATATACATATATCCACTCTTTTTTAAAAAATTTATTTATTTTATTTATTTATTTTTGACTGTGTTGGGTCTTCGCTGCTGTGCGTGGGCCTTCTCTAGCTGCGGCGAGCGGGGGCTACTCTTTGTTGCGGTGCGTAGGCTTCTCATTGCAGAGCATGGGCTCTAGGCGTACGGGCTTCAGTAGTTGCGGCACGCGGCTCAGTAGTTGTGGCACATGGGCTCTAGAGCACAGGCTCAGTAGTTGTGGTGCATGGGCTTAGCTGCTCCGTGGCATGTGGGATCCTCCCGGACCAGGGATCAAACCCGTGTCCCCTGCACTGGCAGGCGGATTCTCAACCACTGTGCCACCAGGGAAGCCCTATATCCAACTCTTTTTTAGATTCTTTTCCCATATAGGTCATTACAGAGTATTGAGTAGAGCTCCCTGTCAGCAGTGTATTTTTAAGATCCATCCATGATGCCGTGAGTACAACCAACCCACTGCTTCTACTTCTTTCCTTTCTACATCTCACTTTGCTGTGGAAGTGGTCCTCCATTTTCAAAGATTTCACCTCTGTAAAATTCTCTGGGAAAGCTTAAAACCCAACTATGGACACAAATTTAAACAGGCAAGAACTACCCTCACCAAAGAAAATAAAAAATAAGAACATTCACCACCCAAACAACATTTATTAAATGCCCAAAGTGTGTCAAACACTGTGCTCGGTGTTAGAAACACAAAGACGAGAGGGCCGGCCACACACTCAAGCAGCACACAGAGCAACACAGGGGCACAGCAAACATGTGACAACGGGAGAACTTCCTGGTGGAAGTTCAGATGACGTGCAGTGAGAACAGGGAAAAAAAGCACTCCTTTCAAGGGGTACTACTGAACCGAAAACTGCAGGATGAGTAAGACAAGCAGGAAGAGGGCCATCCAGGCAGGAAAACAGTACATGTAAAGGCGTCAGGAAACCTAGCCATGCTATCATCACTGCAATCCTGGAACTGCTGAAACAGGAAGGTGGGAGGGCAAACAGAAGAGACAGGTCACTTTTCAACCCGTGGGCCGCAGCTGAGCCGTAGAAACCTACAACGTACAAAACTTGTTTTACACACACAGAGAATTATGGCAAAGTCAGATGGTGCAGAGCAGGTGGTGGACGGCAATATACAAGAAGGTGCAACTTACCAGGAGCGAAAGGAAAACGGATCAGGCCCCACAAACAGCCCCAACGCAGGGTCCCTGGGAGCACAAGCGAGGTGGTGAGCAGATCTTCCAGAACTGCCCCTCGATCCCGAAGGAAGGCCAGCTGAGCAGTGAGGAGGGGGCTGCTCTTCCATTCAGCACAAAGCAAACACACGATTTACTCCCCCTCCACGGTGGGTGCTGGGTTTGAAGTGCTGACTTGTTCTGTGTTTTGAGTCTTTCAATCACTTCCACTGCCCACTGAGAGGCAAAATATTCTGGAAGTCTATCCTGACACAAAAAGGCCGAAATCGAAATCCACTGGGCTAGACAATAAAGAAACTTTGTATCTAGCAAAGGAGTTTATATCATAGTCTATAAGTAATACAAGTCAGTCTGGAAGAATTCTGGAGGGGGAAGAGACAGACTGCTGTCTCAGAAAGACCACCATGGGATCTTCCCTGGTGGCGCAGTGGTTAGGAATCCACCTGCCAAGGCAGGGGACACGGGTTCGAGCCCTGGTCCGGGAAGACCCCACATGCCACGGAGCAACTAAGCCCGTGAGCCACAACTACCGAGCCTGCACACCACAACTACTGAAGCCCACATGCCACAACTACTGCAGCCCATGCTCCTAGAACCCATGCTACGCAACAAGAGAAGCCACCGCAATGAGAAGCCCGTGCACCGCAACGAAGAGTAGTCCCCCCTCGCTGCAACTAGAGAAAGCCTGCGTGTAGCAACAAAGACCCAACGCAGCCAAAAATCAATCAATTAATTAATTTTTTAAAAAAAGGGAAGACCACCACGAAGTAGTGTAAGAAAGACCACCACGAAGTAGTGTATAGATGGATTGAAGGCATGAAGAACAGTAAGGGTAAGAAGATAAATAAGGAGAGGAACACCCCAGTCCAGGCAGGCGAGGGGTAATGCAGAAGAGGAGCACAGGGGCTAGAGAGGAGGGGTCCGTGACAGTGATGAAACCATTATGGGAGAAAACAGAAGAACAGAAGGAAAGCAGGATAACGCCCAGGTCTCCCAACCACTGAAAGCAGCAAGCAAAACCTACCAGAGAAAGGATCCTATCTACCTTTAAAAAAAAAAGTGTTATCCAAAATAGCTCCCCTTTCCAGGAGATCAATAAATTACCAAAAAACGACCTACACATCACAAACCAGCTATCAGTTAGCAACCAGATATTGTTGTGGTGCAGAAAAACACGGGCACGAGGAGACCCTTTCTAGAATTCAAGTCACCTCTGACTTGAATTTCCTAGATCGCTGGCTGATGTGTATCTGTCAATAAAATGAAGATTATCACAGCGCTAAAAAAAAAAGAAAAGGAGGTCAAGGAACTTGTAGGTGAAAGTATCAGAAGCTTCCAAGATGGCATGGTCACATGGTCAAAGGCACAGTTGTTGTAAAACACTTGCAGGGTTATGGCTTCTGTAAGAAACCTGACGTGCCCCGCTCTGTTTAAAGAGCCACAGGGACAGAAGGCGGCTTTCTCTCAAGCTCTGCAGAGCTCTCTAATGATATAAAAAGTCTGGTTTCTCTTTAGTCCCACAGGAGGAGCTTGTGGACATGTTACCCTCCCCATCCCTGTCCTGGTCTTAATCCCAACCCCAGGCAGGTGTTACTGTTTCTTCTCTCACCCTTGAAGCTTCTGAACACCTAGAGCAAGTCACACACTGTGTGGACTGAGTTCACAGCCAGTTCACACTAACAGCTGGGCCCTTGGTGTGATAACGCTTTTATCCATCTTAGGTGGTTTTCTGTAGTCTTCCTATGATGTGGGTTATCAGTCTCTCGCACCTTTCCCAGTTCTTTCGCTCTGGCACTGCCATCACCCATTCTCACACAGCAACGGAGGGATCTTTTCTAATCTCTCAGATTATGTCTCTTTTACTGCTTAAAACTCTTCCAGTGGCTGACACATCCCCTCCCCTGCCACCTAAAATCTTTGCCCCAGCCCAGGAAAGCCTGCACGCTGCACCTCTCCACCTCCGCCCCTGCCACTCGCCCCCTGCCCGCCAATCTCCAGCCTCACGATCCCCATTGCTTCCTCCGGGCCTTGGCACCAGCCCCTGGGAATTCTGCCTATTTGATATGCTCCTCCCACAAATCTTCACAGGACCAGCCCCTTCTCGTCATTCAGGTCTCAGCCAAAACGTCACTTCCCTGACCATCCAATCTAAAGCAGCCATCCCAGTCACATGATGCTATTTAAATCCTACATAACTCTCATGCTTTGTTTTTTTACATTCCATATCCGCCCCGCTCCAAGCCCCACACTAAACTTCTTGAAAGGTAAGCTCCCTGAAAACTCTCTCTCTCTTTCCTGTGTCCATGGCACTTAGAACAGCGGCTGGAATATAGTGGATGTTCACTAAATACCTGTTGAACAGATGTTGTCTCCAAAAGGCCATCCAAAAACAATCAGCAGGTTAATGAGGAAGAATGAAGAGCGATGATTTAATGTGATTTCGTTTGACATCAGTCCCTAGTTTATTTCCGATAAATTCATCTGATTAAAGTGAATCACTATTCCTCCCTCTACAGACAACGCTGGGGCAGCAAGGGGAGATGCTGTCACTCTGCCCCCGGTCGGAGATCCCACCAGCAGTGGGCATTCCTTCAAGTCACTGCTGTACCTCTCAAGCCACTGGAAATGACTGCACGATGACGATGGCAATCTCTCGGCAGACGCCACACTTTCCTTGCCCTCCACGGCTCCCAACACGCCTACTCTACTCTGCCCTTTCTTTCCTACCTCATCACCTTCACACCCTGTTTAAAGATACCGTGGAAAGAAAGATTGTCCAACACTCCTCATACAAAAGGCAAACATTTTTTTAAAAAGAAGAGGGAAAAAAAAGGTAATCATTACACCCCTTCTCTTTCCCTGCTGATGTGGAAGAACTAAGATCTCTATGGAGGTATTAGACATAGAAAAAAATAACAGTCACTGAGATGTTTACTCTGCACAGGGTGAGGTCAGCTCCACATGAGTCGAAACTTGATAAGAAACATTTACCAATCTTCTCATCCAGTTTGGATTTAAATATGGGAAGATACCTCTGTTTTCCTTTTTCTACGCCAAAAATAATTATAGTTATGCTCTGAAAAGCAATATTTGAAGTTATCATTAGCCAAAAGAACATCATGACTACTGTCCTGCCCAGTATATAAAAACACTCTAGAGGGACTTCCCTGGTGGTCCAGTGGTTAGGACTCTGCGCTTCCACTGCAGGGGGCATGGGTTCAATCCCTGACCGGGAAACTAAGATCCCACGTGCCATGCGGCTCAGCCAAAACAAAACAAAACAAAACAAAAAAAACCATTCTAGAACATTTCTTCACAGGTAGACCTCCTTTTCATTTCATTTCTGCCAAGTGACCTGCAGTAAATTACCGAAACCCTTTGAGCTTGAAATTCCTTATCTGTTGTATGAGAATGGGGCAGCCTCGCTTCACAGGGTCGTAAGCAGGTTATCTGGGATGAGCAGCCTAACGTCAGGGCAGGTGTTGGGCACATGAGGGGTTCCAGGAGAAGCTCCCTCTCCACCCTGGGTGGGAAATGACAGCACAGGGCTTTCACCCATGCTGGTTTACAGAGAAATTGTTCATTCCACTGTGGAAGACCAATACACTGCCTTGACCATTTTTTATTTTTACCACTAGCAGTTTAAACTGGTATTCTACAATAGTTTACTCCTTATGGTTTTCCATTACTTTCCTAAACTTGCGCCTTAGGGATTTCTGGTAGAAATGTTTCAAATTTAAATAAATAGTGCTAAGTTATAAATCTGTTTTTAGAAAAACCACTGAAATATGCATTTCAAAAGGGAAAGTTCAGTATTTCCTGGACCCATGAATATTTTCAATGAAAATCTGGTTCCATTAACCAAATAAATCATTTGTTTTTTGAATAAATTTTATGTAGAAAAGAGCTAAAAATGGCCACAGTGGCTGAGTCTGCGAAGCTACTTTTCTTGCACATGATCTAACTATGTTGAGAATTTGCATTTCTTCGATAAGATAGTTTTCTTTTGATAAGACAGTATGCAGAATGTTTTAAGAATCCTCCTTAACGCTCAGTGCTCCTAAAGGATCTCCGAATGACTAAGACTTCTTGGCTCTCCCCAACAAGATGAAAAATTTTACTGTCTCACCTACCACTCCAGCGTAAGTATACCTCTCACATGGTCTGTCATCTATGTTTGCTTTTCTCAATGACATCTGATTAAGGAAAATGTTCTGTTCAGTACCTAGCACACCGTCAAAAAAAAGAAGTATTTAAATAATGTTTGACTTGACTACATGGCATGAGCTGAAAAGAACACCCTGGATTCCTGAATTCTTATATCCCATTCTTCATATTCTTTGTGATACTTGTTAGTAGAGAAGGGTGGTGAGAGGTTTACAATACATGATGGCAAATCATACCAACATGTATTGGTACGCAGTTACCCTATTTGGGCTGGAGAGAGGCTGGACCTCACATGAGCTGCAAGAATGGCTCAGTGTTAAGTTAGCTTTAGAAAGACGTTTTAAGGAGTCTCACACACTATGGTAGATTACCAAGAGATAAAGGTCTACAGTATTCCTTAAAAGCTCCAGAAAAGAGAGGTTTTGTTTTCTTGTTTTTACTGTCTGCTGCTGGGGGGCAGGAGACGTGAAGAGGGAGAGAAAACACTTCTTCCTAGAAGCAGTGTATGAATAAATGACCCTCCGTGTCCCTCCCAGATAAAGAAGTTCTAAGTTAATTTTTTAAATATAAGCAGGTATACGTTTGTGCTACGTTTCTTTATAAAGTCTAAATCTGGTTTCTCCGAAACAGGTAAAAATACAGAAATTATTAAATGCTTTTCAGCTTTTAATTAGTGTAGCAGAAGTCACAAGGCAACAAATTTCACTACAGCACATGAAATGTGAGATAATTTGCACATTTTTTAAAATAGATGATTTGTTTAAAAGCCTTTGAGAATTACAATTCTATAGAGAACCTACCTTAAACTTTCTTCTGGAAGAAAACCTAAACTAACTCACTACATTACTACTCAACAACAAAAAGAAATTCTTTCAGGACACGGTATAATCATAATAATACAATGTTCCAATGCTATAACTTGAAAGGTTTGTAATTTCAAAACACAATTTCAGTTTGGGAAAATATGTGCAAATAAAACAAGCACTTCTACATGAAAATAATACAAGTATTTCAGCAGAAATTAAGCTCTTGGGCTGTACAGCTGAAGAAGCTGCACCTAGTTGCCTTTAGAAACATATCAATCTGGGGCTTCCCTGGTGGCGCAGTGGTTGAGGGCCCGCCTGCCGATGCAGGGGACACGGGTTCGTGCCCCGGTCCGGGAAGATCCCACATGCCGTGGAGCCTGCGCGTCTGGAGCCTGTGCTCCGCAATGGGAGAGGCCACAACAGTGAGAGGCCCGCATAACACAAAAAAAAAAAAAAAAGAAAAAAAAAGAAACATCAATCCAACTGACCTGGTATCAAACTTCTAAAGGAGCTACTACAATATCCCATTTTTTTGGTCCCAGACTCCCCAGACTAGAAGCTCAAATAATCAGATATTATTTCACAGCATCATGGGATAACTAGAAATAATTACGATACCTCTGAAGCACCAAAAGATAAGAAGCCATAAACCTAACAATAAATCATGATTAGTTCAATTGAGCTCTTTAAAATAAGCTATTATTTTCTCGAAAATATTATCCGTATTAGGGCTATGTGATAAAATTTGTTTAAGCAGAACACTAAATTAAATAATCGGAAAAACCATTCTCCAAGTCATTAGGGATAAACAGGCCATCACTATTTCATTTAAACTATTAATGTAAATGTGAAGCTGCAATATGGGATTCAAATGTAAAATTATCCTCTGTGCCACTTCGTCAAACTGGCTGCACTGTCAATACAGTCAGTGGCCACCAGGCACGTGTGACTATTTCAATGTAATTAAAATTAAATATATATTTTTTTAAAATTCAATTCCTTGGTCCCACTAGTCCCATTTCAAGTGCAGTGGCTGCAGGTGGCTGGTGGCTACCACACTGGACAGCACAGATACATTTCATTTCCATCACAGCTAGATATAAATGCCAAATATATGACATCAACCACGGAGACAGGCAAATTCAAGTCCTCTGGCCTTCCATGTGGCACTGCAGAATACTGTGTGTGGTTTTGTGTGTACATTTTGTTAATTTACGCTTCAGCAGCAAGTACAAACAAAAATTTTTATAGAACTCTATCTAAAAAGAACAGTGAATGCTTTTAGAGTTAGCTAAGCTCCTTCATAAAAATATTCTTCTTTGAATACAACACTTCACAAAATGAAAGTAATGAAAAAAAGACATCTGATATAATTTTAAATGGCTGAGAAATTTTGCTTTTAATGATGATTTCCCTTTATTTGATAAGTAAATACAATATGAGAGTGGCTCACTAAAAAGCCATACTGTCAAACTGCAAATGACCCTTTCTTTAATGAAGAAAAAATAAGGTGTCAAGTATGAAAGAATAATCAGTTTCTCCTCACCAAGTTGTGGAAATATCACAGAACCAGACATACTAACTATGGCAGGTATCTGAAAATGAGTGTAATTATTACCCCCTTTTCTGCAGTACCCTATCATTACCTCTATTGTGATTCTCAGCGCTTGTCTACTTATTTTTAGTTAGCCTGCTAAAATGCATCATCCCCTTCTGGTTTGGGGTCCAAGTAGCACTTCATGTCCCACATGGAAGAAAATCACTTGATTCTCTAACATTTGGTGAGCAAACACATGAACACAATTTATTTGCACATTTTTAATATAATGCAGTCTAAATATCAACAGCAAATTATTTTTAGCATGCCTTTAAAAGCAGATCAAAAAACTGTACTCTTAATGCCACAGAACTATACACTTAAAAACGGTTAAAATGGTCATTTGTATGTTACGTACATTTTACCCCAACAAGAAAGCATATCAAGGCAACTATCTACTTTCTGAGACTATCCATTTTTCCATATTAAGCATAATGCTCTTCCTGATAAATTAGAATTTTTCAAAGTAATAAATTCAAAACCTCACTTGGTGGAATAAAAATCCATATTGAAAGCTAAGGAGAATATATTTAAGAAAACAGTCTTATTTTCAAGTACCCCAAACATTACAGGATAAAGACACATATAACATGAGGTTACTAAATGAAAATTTGTTTCATATTTTTGTGTGTCGCAAGTATAAGAATCTCCAGTTTAACCAATATTGCAAACTCAGGAGAAGTTCTTATCTAGCAACTATTCTAAGCGAGGCAATGAGGCACTAACTGCTTCATAAACAGTAACTCTAATCCTCACAACCACCCTAAGAGTTACTATCATTCCCATTTTGCAGATGGTGAAATTGAGGAACAAATCAGTAAAAAAGAAAAAAGGCTACAGTCACAAAGGTAGGAGCTGAGCAAAACTGCGCATGGCATCACACCACACAGTCTCATTAACATTAGGAAAGGCGATCAGAAGAACCTGCTGCTACATTAGATATAGTCTAAAGAGCTACATAAATTTTTATAGACTGTGATGATCTGGTATGTAGTTGGGAGAAAGAAAACTTTCATAAGCATTAAGAAAGCCCAAAGAATACCTTCCTCCTTCAAGGAAGAAATCATATTGCAACAGCTCACACTTGTTGTCTTGCTCCTATTTTTAAGAAGAATTCACAGACAACTTGCAAAAGTTATTTTAAGGCAAAGAAATGTAAATCCAAGGAATAAAAAATTTTAACAGCAAAATCCCTCACCCTTATCCAATGTCCGTATTTTAATACTGGGCATTCACATCACAAACCTAACTTCATAACCAGGTATTAAACTAAAATAGGATGCATAGTGCTATTAACACTTTCAAATTCCCTGAATCCTGGCAGGACAAACTATCCCAAACCATCTAAACTCAATTATCAAATTCAATAAATTAAGTATGTCCAGTACGTGAACGTTTAGGACGCCCTCCTTAAACACAAGCTAGGGGGCCTGGGGACAGAATATTATATTCTGCATCTGTGACTGCATATAAACATTCATTCCACAGATTGTATAAAAGTAAAAGCTGTTTCTTTGTTTTGACAAATGAAGCCATAAGAAAACATCGGATGACTGCAAGATGATCCCGCTTCAGTGGGAGAGGTGTAAGTACAACTTCCTCGAGGAAACACACTACTGAAGTCTGCATAAGCCACTGCAACCCTCCAGGTTCTGCGACCGTTGAAGGAAAGGGGCATTTCAAATGTCTCAAACCTGCTGTTCACCTGTGTCCTGGTGGCCACGTCAAAAGCCTACAGAGCCTATAAAGAACTCACTAATCTCAGAGGTCTCGCTAAACAAGTTGTGGGAAACAGCAGGAACCAGGCAAATGCGTTTACTGCGATCAAAAACTTTGAGGTTGCATTTATTAAAACCAGTTTCCAGAAAGAGACAGAGTGGCTTGGCTGACATCACAGCTATCAAGATCGAAATTCAACTAAAAATAAAGCAAGGGTTCTCTTTTCAGTAGGTATATTTCACTCCAACTTAAAGTTGTTTGTTTGAAGTCAACGCAAATAACAAGATTCCCAGTTCCCTTGTTCTTGACCTTCAAGAACTGCAAAAAGTCAGCACCCAACCAGAGAGAAAAAGAAAAGTTCGAGTGGCTGCCTCACCGACTCTGGAGCAGTTGCTGGAACCCCTCCCCTCGCTGAGGGTCTCTCCTCTCCCGCACGCAGGAGCTTGGGGTGGAGAGCCCTGAGGATGGAACCGCAGCAGCTCTCCCGAGGTTTGCAACGCAAAGACCACCCGCGACGCGGACTCAGGCCCCCGGGCTCCTCTCGGGACCTGCACGAAGGCGCGCACCAGACCCCCACCCGCGACCCGCACACTTCCGGCCCCGGCCCCTACCCGCCAGCCCGCTTACCGGCATCATTTTGGACCCGAACCGCATCGAAGAGGGTGGCCAGACGGCGGCTCGGAGCCGAGTGGAGGCGCCCCGGGGGTCGCGCGGTGCGGGGGAGGGGAGCGCAGAGGGAGGCCGCCCGGGAGGCGGCGGACCTGTTGCAAAGCGACGGCGGGTGGCGGGGCGGCGTGCGGGTCCGCAGAGTTCTCCCCGCGGTCTGGGGCGCCACCGAGCCCCGGGCCCACCTCCGACCGGGCCCCCGGACGCGGCTTTGTCTCCTCAGCGCTCGCGACGGCCCGGACTCCCCCCTTTGCTCCGAAACCAACTAATCCCGGGGCCTGGCCCCCGCCGAGCCCGCGCCGGCTCCGCCCCCCGCGCGGAGCCCCGCCCGCGGCGCGCGAGGCTGGCTGGGGGAGGGGAGGCCGCGGGGAGGGAGCCGCGCGCGCCTGCGCGGGCCCGCGGCGGGAGGGAGGCGAGGCGGCTGGCTCGCGCCCGGGGTGGCGGGAGCCGGGTCACCTTTTCTTTATTTGCCTTCGGACGACGCGTCGCCGGCGGCGCGCGGCGGAGCGACCGCAGCGCGCGCCTGCAGGCGGGGCCGGGGACTGTAAGGCCGCCTCTGAAAGACGGAATAATGAAAGACGGCGGGGGAGCCCGGGGGCTGCGGCCGTCACCTCCCCGCAGTTTCGAACTGGGCCGGGAGGCTGAACCTTGGGCCGAGACTCGGCACCTGGACGGGTCCTCCCCGCCGCGTTGCCGCGGGGCTCGGCCAGGGCCAGGCGACCGGACCTCATGGGAGGACCCGGCCGCACGGCTGGAACGGCCGATGTCCCTGGAGGCCCGGCGACTGCCCCGTCCCAGCAAGACGGGAGATCGGCGGGGCCGTCTCAGCCCGCAGCGCATTCCGAGAGCTCCTGGTGGAGTCTTCGGGCTGTCGCCTTTCGTCTCATTTGCCATCATCCAAATTCTGATTTAGAACTCACGTGTGACTTTCTATAACTAAAAACAAACAAACAAAAAACCCAAACATTTAAAAATGACTAAAATGGTCAATTTTGTCTGTTTTACCACAATAAAAATAAGTAAATAAAACCAAAAAAGTTTGAAATGCGCAAAGCAGGTTTCTGAGGCGCTGCTTTTCTGTTGCTCAAGAATGTCCTGGATTTCCTCTCTGAAGGGTGCTTGTTACACCCTCAGGACAGTCTCGGATGTGACCACACACTGCTCCCTTTGCAGGGAGCTAAGCGAAGGCCTAGGAGAATTGCAGAGGCTCCTTTCGAAAGAGTAGCAGAGCTGGTTCAGGCACCCTCTTCCACCTTCCAGGGAGACAGATTCCGGGAGCCCTAACTCCAGGAAGCCTTAGTTTGGCAAAATTGTCCCTGTGAGCGAGCTTAAGTGGAGTGAAGCACCTGGATTTATCTAGCCTCAAGGATGGACAATTCTTTCTTTGTCGAATATATCCCTTACCAGAATCTCCATCAAAGTCCTATCCTACTCTCCCAGGTACATATCTGGAAATATTAAATATTAAACTATGGCTAATTTGATTAGTATTAAAATGTCTCCAAAAATCTAGTTTAAAGTCTAGCTTTTTTAAGAGGATTGTCCTAAGTCAAGTAAAGGGAATTCATCCCTTTATTCAGTAAATTTTTATCCAATACCTACTACATGCTGGGTATTCTAAGTGCTGGGATACATTAATGAAGAAAACAAAAATGGGTGGACAGGGGCTTCCCTGGTGGCGCAGTGGTTGCGCGTCCGCCTGCCGATGCAGGGGAACCGGGTTCGTGCCCCGGTCTGGGAGGATCCCACGTGCCGCGGAGCGGCTGGGCCCGTGAGCCATGGCCGCTGGGCCTGCGCGTCCGGAGCCTGTGCTCCGCAACGGGAGAGGCCACAACAGAGGGAGGCCCGCATACCACAAAAAAAAAAAAAAAAAAAAAAATGGGTGGACAACAAAATCACTAGCTGAGTATATTAATAATTAATACTTAAATTACCAAATATAGTTATAAGAAAAAAATTAAAGGGGCTAAGGGGATGAGGCATGCAGGTGCAATTTTAAATCAAGTGGTCAAGGGACTTCCCTGGTGGTCCAGTGGTTGAAACTTCCCCTTCCAGTGCAGGGGGTGTGGGTTCGATCCCTGGTCTGGGAGCTAAGATCCCACATGCCTCAGGGCCAAAAAACCAAAACATAAAACAGAAGCAATATTGTGACAAATTCAATAAAGATTTAAAAAATGGTCCACATCAAAAAAACCTTTAAAAATAAATGAATAAATAAATCAAGTGGTCAAGGTAGACCTCACTGAAAAGGTGATCTGTGAGCACAGACTTGAAGGAGTGAACTACAGCAGCGGTCCCCAACCTTTCTGGCACCAGGGACCAGTTTCCGGGAAGACAATTTTTCGGAGGGGGAGGGGTGGGGGGATAGTTCAGGCGAGTGATGAATGCGAGTTATGGGAAGCGGCAGATGAAGCTTCCCTTGCTCGCCCGCCGCTCACCTCCTGCTGTGCGGCCCGGGTTCCCAACAGGCCGTGGACTGGTACCGGTCCGCGGCCGGGCAGTTGGGGATCTCTGAACTACAGCCTCCATGAAGGCTTCCAGGCAGAGGGAACAGCCAGTGCTAAGGCCTTAAGGTGGGAGCCTACTTGGCATATTCCAGGACCGTCAAGGAGGCCAGGATGGCTGGAGGAGACTAGATAAGGTGGAGAGAAGCAGCAGATGAGGTAGAGTGATAGAAGGAGCCGGATAATGTACAGCCTTGAGGGCCATTGTAAGGACTTTGGCTTTTACTCTGAGTGAAATGGGGAGTCATGGAAAGATTCTGACCAGATGAGTACCATGATCTGACATATTTTAATGGAATCATTCTAGCTGCCGTGGAAAACAAACAGAAAGTTAGCAGAGAACCTGTAGGAAGACCTTGCAATAATCCAAGCAAAAGATGAAAGTGGCTTGGGCAGTAACAGTGGATGTGGTGAAAAGTGGTCAGATGTGGGATGTATTTTGAAGGCCGAACCCATAGAATTCCCTCATAGGATAGCTATGGAATAGGAGAGTAAAAAGTCAAGGGTGAGTTCAAGGTTTTTGTCCTGAAGGATGGAAGCTGCTACCAACTGAGACGGAGAAGATCCTGAGTGGCAAGTTGCAGGGAAGAGGTGATCATGTTAAATTTGAGAATCTTAATAAAAATAAGAGAAACCCTAATCCTGGAATTTAGCACATTTGTGGAAAGCAAGACTCCCTTTTGGCAACCGGCAGGGACTATGTAACACAAAAAAACCTACTTCATATTCCGCTGGCTTTCATTATTTTCTGGCATACGAAGAAATCTCAGAAACAACTATAAGATACCATGATCCAGGTCATCCAGGAAAAGAATTCTGGATATCTGTCACTAAACCTCCCATCCTCAACAAGGAGAAAACATCTCTCTTTGCCATCCAAAAACTGGTCACACACAATAGTAGATTATATTTAGAGGGAGCATAGGCAGCCCTGGATTATTAATAAAATAATAACAGCAGTAGAAGAAAGGAGAGAATTATTGGAATAAGATGGCCCAGGTCTATTTCTTTCCTGCCTGTTCTCACAAACAGTTTGTTTTACTGCCTGTTTCTCCTGAGGAGAGGAAGAAAAGGGGACAGCGGCTGGCGATTTGTCCCCGAACTCACTTCCAGTCAATTGAGAATTCCCTGCTGCCAAATAGCAGGCATGTTTCTGTTGAGGGTTTTGTTTTGTTTTCTTTTCTTTCTTTCCTTTTTTTTTTTTTTTCTTTTTTAGCATTGAGCATGAAACCAATGAAACCCTGTCTATGCTTTGGTTTCATTCCTTCAGATTCTGTGCCATCACATATAGCTCTCAGATGGGTTGTTTTCTCCCTTCCAAAGTTCCACCTATTTCTTCCTTCCCACTCTCACCTGCTTATTCTGCTGAGAGCCTGTCCTCCTTTCTCCCAACTCTATAATTCTATATTCAACCCCGAGAAAGATAAATCAAATCACCACCAGCTGGGTGCGGAGGAGCTGTCTTCTCTTTGGATCTCACCTCACCCCCAGGCACAGTACGATTAATCACTTGTTTGGCTTGAGTTCAAATGTCTGAGTTCCCAACTTCCTCCCCATGTTACTTTCTTTCCCATTTCCCTCAGGTGTTCCAAACCTTGCATCCCTCCCCGGCTCAGAAGGTGAACTCCCAGTTTCCTTACCCAATAAAACAGAGGCTATTGGAGCTTACATTACACACCTGCACTATCCTTTCCTCCACTTCCAACCCATCATGCAGCCTTCCCCACTTCCTTCCTCTTCTTCATTTCACTCTGTGTGCCTGAATTTTGCCAGGCACCATTCTAGACTCTAGAGATACAGCAGCCTGCAAAACAAAGACTCTGCCTTCATGAAGCCTGGATTCTAGTCAGGGAGTTAGACAATAAATGAATGAGATTATAATAAATGCTTTGTGGGGCGGGGAGAGCAACTAGGTAAACCAAAGAGAGTAGTGTCTGTTTTGGATAGGGTGGTCAGAGAAGTCCTCTGAGGGATGAAGTGAGGGAGGGAATGGGGCTCTAGGCAGTGAGAACGGCAAGGGCAAAGAGCCTGAGGCAGGAGTGTGCCTGGCATCTTAAAGAAACAGCAGGGAGTTCCCTGGCGGTCCAGTGGTTAGGACTCTGCGCTTTCACTGTGAGGGCCAGGGTTCAATCCCGGGTAGGGGAACTTAGATCCTGCGAGCCACAGGGTGCAGGCAAAAAAAAGAAAAACCAGCAAAAGGGACCAGTGTGCCTGGCACTGAGTGAACAAGAAGAGAGGTCACAGAGGTGGAAGAAGATCAGTCGCGTGGGACCCTGTGTTCCACCCATTATGCTCCCTCCTGAAATCTCAGATGCTCCATTTTTCAGGTTTCTTCGCCTACGAGTTTATTTGGTTCTCTCCTACACTCCCTTCAAATTAGCAGTAACCAAAAGACAGAGATGGGGCAGAATTTTGAGTTTCAAGCCTCCTTGCCTCCATCCACACTTTGCTCTTTGCCTTGAATAGCGTCCCCCTCACCCTACTTCTGCTCAGCTTTTTTTTTTTCTTTTTTTTGTTTTTTGTTTTTTTGCGGTACGCGGGCCTCTCACTGTCGCGGCCTCTCCCGTTGCGGAGCCCAGGCTCCGGCCGCGCAGGCTCAGCGGCCATGGCTCACGGGCCCAGCCACTCCGCGGCATGTGGGATCCTCCCGGACTGGGGCACGAACCCGCGTCCCCTGCATCGGCAGGCGGACTCTCAACCACTGCGCCACCAGGGAAGCCCCATGTTTTAAGTGCCTACCTAAACGTCATTCTTGGAAGTCATGTTTGATGTTTCTCAAACAGAATTAATCAATATCTCATCAATATTCCACAGCCATTTATATGTATATAAATTATTTATTTATTATGGTACTTACCATTTGATATAGAAAAAAACCACATGTGTCTCCCCAACTAGACCCAGTGGCAAAAGCTATTTGTTTATTCATTTATTTGTGTATCTTCAGCCCTAACGTTGTGCCTGGGCGTGGTAGGTACTCAATAAATGTAGAATTGATGGTACTTAATCAGTGTTTACCATGCTCTCTTTCCTCTTTGCTGGGTATAGTGAGGTTTTGTTCCTGATTCCTGCAATAGCCTCAGGCAGGTCTTCCTGCCCCGTTTCCTCCAATCCATTCTCCACCCTAGGAGTTGGCAAACAACAGGCCAAATCTGCCCTCCACCAGTTTTTGTATTGCCTATGAGCAAATACGGTTTTTACATTTTTTAATGCTCGAGGGAGAGGGGAGGAATCAAAAAAAGAATATGTTGTGACACAAGAAAATTATATGAAATTCAAATTTCTGTGTCCTTAAGGAAAGTTTTATTGGAATACAGCCACACGTATTTGTTTACACGTTGTCTGTGGCTGCTTTTACACTACAACAGGGGAGTTGAGTAGTTGTGGTAGAGACTGTATGTCCGGCAAAGCCTGAAATATTTACTACCCGGCCCTTTAAAGAGGAAGTTTGCCACTCCTGCTCTAAGAGCAACAAGAATGATCTTTTTAGCAAAAGTGTAATCATGTCACTCCCATACTTGAAGGCCTTTAATCAAAGCGGATGGGCATATGGATGGGGTAGAACTGAGGTCTGAAGGACATTGGGGCCAGGTGATAAATGTACATAGAAGTTAATCATACTTTTCTGTCTTCTTGTGCTTAAATTCTCGATAATAAAAAAAAATTTTTCAAGAAAGAAGAAAACCCTTCCATTGCCTTCTATTGCTGTTAGGGTAAAGAATACTCCATACATGGCCTCCAAGCCTTTGCTTGGTCTAGCTCATACCTACTCTCCGAGACAGCTAGGGTAGGAAAGAGGAACAGTAATTACCTCCCCAAATTCATGAAAAAATGATTCGAAATTGGTAACTTTGCAGAATAAACTCAGTGCTTTGAAGACATCTGTCTGGCTACTGACTGTATGTTGATTTGGTTTAAATAAGTCCCTGCTTATTGCAAGTCATGGAACCAGGGGCTCCTGGTTCCTCAGCTTCTGTTGTCAATTCTCTCTCCATACTTCACCTTCCCCTCCCTCATCCAGTCTGCCTTCCAGCCCCATCCCCCCTCTGAAATAGCTCTTGATGAAGTCACTGGTGACCTCCATTTCATTGATGCAATAAACATTTTCAGTCTTCGTCTTTCTTGACCTTTCACCAGCACTTAGCTGTGACTCATTCTCTCCCTCTCAAAACACCCATTTCCCTTGACTTTTAGGACAATGCTCTCATGGTTCTCATCCTACCACTCTCACTGTTTCTTCTCTGTGTCTTTTGAAGCTCATTCCTCCTCACCAGCCTTTACATGTTGAAGGTCCTCAAGGCTCAATCCTAACTATTTCCTTTTTTCACTGACTACCTTCTTCCTCGACAGTCTTATCCCCAGTCTTAAACCTCATCTACACATGGTATGAATTTTTATATTTCCAAACCAGACTGCTTCTCTGGGCTCTAGAACTGAGCTGTCCAATGAGAAAGTCACGTACCATATATAGCTATTGAGCATTTGAAATGTGGCTAGTGCAACTGAGAAACTAAAATTTTAATTTTAATTCATTTAAATGTAAGTGGACAGTAGTGGTAGACAGTGTAGATACGGAATACTTACATCATCACAGAAAGTTCTACTGAACTGTGCTGCATATCCATATCCAGTCATATCCAGCTGCCTGTTAGTCATTTCCTCTTGGCTGTCTCAAAGTATTGCAAACTCAACTTGTCTATAACCACACATGTAATCTTTCTCCCCAGTATGTCCTGTCTCTGTGTATGGCACAAGTGTTCATCCATTTTCTCAAGCCAAGAACCCAGGAATCATGCTTGACTTTATTTCTTCCTCATCTCCAACATCTATTCAATCATCAAGCTGTGTTCATTCTGTTTCTTAAACATTTCTTCAAAATCCCCATTTTCCACCACCGCCACCACTCTGCTGAAGCCACTATCATCTCTCACTCTGATTATAGACAACCCTACTTAAAGTCTCTCCTTGACATTGCCTCCAAGCCCTGAATGTCCGTCCCTGCCCATTCTCTATCTTTACCAGGTATAGTCCCCTCCCTCCCTAAGACTCAGCCACACCATCCTTTTTCAGTCCCTTTCGCCCTCCGTGCTTCCTCCAGGACATACTGCAGCATGGCTCTGAGGACCTCACCTTTATGCCATGTGCCACCACTGAATAGTTAGATGAATTGTGTTGCTAGTGTTATTCAGTTCATGCCTGTCTCTCCCACAAGACTTTAAACTGTAGGGTATCGACTTCAGCTCGCCCTTGTTTACCACTGATTCTTCAGTACCTAAAATGGGGCCCGGTACATAGTAGTAGAATGAATAACTGAATGAACCAAAGAGTGAATAATGAATGAGTTGTTCATTTGCCTGTAACGCATGTGATTAAAGCAAGTGCATTAGTCAGCTCAGGCTGCCATAACAAAATATCATAGACTAGGTGGCTTAAACTACAGGAATTTATGTTTTTCACGGTTCTGGAGGCTGGGAAGTCCAAGACCAAGGTACCAGCCAGTTTGGTTCCCCAGCGAGGGCTCTCTTCCTGGCTTACAGGCTACTGTCTTAGCATTTATCCCTACACGGCAGAGAGAGAAAGAGGAAGAAAGCTCTCTGGTGTCCCTTCCTATAAGGGCGAGAATCCCATCATGAAGGCCTTCAAGACCTCATCTAAACTTTATTATCTTTCAAAAGCCCCACCCTCAAATACCATCACACTGGCGGCGGGGGTGGGGGGCGGGTGGGGGTGGTGGGGGGTGGTGGTGGTGTAGTGCTTCAACATAAATTTGGGGGGGACACAATTCAGTCCACAACAGCCATCATTTTGCACATTTTCCCAATCCTATGGCCATAAATTATACTCATCACCCCAAAAAGCCATCTCATAAATGCCTATAAGAGGTTTTGATTGAATGAGGGTGAAAGGATGTATGGAACAAAATCCCGTTGCAGGAAAACAGACCGAATGTGCTTGCCCTTCTGCTGATTGGTCTATGATGTCATCATCCATAAAGGACTATATCGATAATTACTACACAGCATTTGAAAAGAAAGACAGTCTACCTGATGTTACTTCAGAAAGTTAAACTGAGGCTTCACTGTTAACAAGCAAGAGAAGTCTAGCCTGAAATACTGAAAATGGACACTTTCAAGTGCCGAGGTGTCACAAAGGCTATTGGCCATCAACAGAGCCTGCTGTGGCTTTGTTCTCCCCAATGCGAAGGGGTTTTTATTTCACTGTGAGGAATATACGTGTATTTCCTCCTGGTCTCTGTTAAAATACACCATGTTAGATCAGAATGAACTGAGTTCTAGTCAGTTCAAAACCATTTGAAACCATTTTTAAACCAGGGCTTTATTCAAATATTTTTCAAGAGTGCCTGTGAAGGGACTTCCCTGGTGGCGCAGTGGTTAGGAATCCTCCTGCCAATGCAGGGGACACGGGTTTGATCCCTGGTCCAGGAAGATCCCACATGCTGCAGAGCAACCAGGCCCGTGTGCCACGGATGCTGAGCCTGCGCTCCAGAGCCTGCGAGTCACAACTACTGAGCCCACGTGCCGCAACTACTGAAGCCCGCGTACCTAGGGCCCATGCTCCGCAACAAGAGAAGCCACCACAATGAGAAGCCCCTGCACCGCAACGAAGAGTAGCCCCCGCTTGCCACAACTAGAGGAAGCCCGCGTGCAGCCACGAAGACCCAACGCAGCCAAAAAAAAGAAAAAAAAACAATGCCTGTGAAAAACACTGTGGTTTTACTGATACATGGCCAAAGTTCCTTTGGGGAAAGGACCAATTCTTAAAGTTCTTGATATTCCTTTTAGCCGAGCACACAATGTTTCATCATCAATTAAATATTACATAAATGCAATCCTGTTGCTACTATATATTCCCCCCCCCATAGCTAAAGATAAGCAATTAGAAAAGGAGAAACAAATCAGATTTTCGATACTGTCATTTAAAACCCATTTATGTGGAGTCCATAACTCACTTCCAGTAACAATTATGCGTGACACTCAAGTTAGTTATTAACTGACAGCTGAGAACTCTCATTTCTAACTTTTCTAAAAGTCTTAGCTGAACTCAGTTTTTACTGTTCTAGTTAAGGCCCAGAGGAAGCTTAAGAAAGGTCCACAGAGAAGGTAAACTTAGAAGACTATAAAACTGAAAAAGGAGAGTATAATCTGGTTGGAGAGAATTTTCACTTCAAATTAATGAGTCCCCAAGCTGTAACCACTGAAGTTTGTTTGTTTTTTCTTAAAGTAATTTGCTCTCTGAAAGTGTTTGTAAATTGATTTGGGAGAAAAGTAAAAATCTCATCTCAAATATACTTCACATTTATTGCATCTAATAGAATAAATATGCAATTGAAAAAAAGCCAATCGATTAAGGCATGCTTATGGGACTGACTATAGCAAGTTCTTCTAGTCCATTTACATATGCTTTTATTTACCCTTAAATTTCAATTTACACACAGCTTTTCTGTTTAATTCAATAAATACTACTGAATGTCTACTATGAACCAAGAACTGTCTGGGGCATATCTATGTGAAATGAGGTACACATATAGAATTGAAGGCACTCTTTTTATTTATTTTTATTTATTTATTTATTTATTTATTTTTGGCTGCGTTGGGTCTTCGTTGCTGTGCGCGGGCTTTCTCTAGTTGTGGCGAGCGGGGGCTACTCTTCATTGTGGTGCATGGGCTTCTCATTGTGGTGGCTTCTCCTGTTGCGGAGCACGGGCTCTAGGCGCGCAGGCTTCAGTAGTTGCTGCGGGCGGGCTCAGTAGTTGTGGCTCAAGGGCTTAGTTGCTCCGCGGCATGCGGGATCTTCCCGGACCAGGGATCGAACCCGTGTCCCCTGCATTGGCAGTTGGATTCTTCACCACTGCGCCACAAGGGATGTCCGAAAGCACTCTTTTTAGATTTCCCCTATGTGTAGGGAAACTGTCGATTGCTACAATAATTGTGAGGTTGGTACTTTTGTTATTTTGTCTTACAAATGAGGCGCCTGAGGCACAGGGAGGTTAAGTAACTTGTCTGAAGCCTCGCAGTGGGTGAGTGGCATAAGCTAGGATTTGAGCCCAGGTAGTTTTTTTTGGCCAGGCCCCACAGCTTGCAGGATTTCAGTTCCCCAGCCAGGGATTGAACCCAGGGCCACAGCAGTGAAAGCCCGGAGTCCTAACCACTAGGCCACCAAGGAACTCCCCATATGCCACTTTCTTTATGCTCTCCTTTCCTTCAACACTTCTACACCAAATGCCTGGAGGCACGGGACCAGCCAGTGAGGATATAAAGATAAGTTAAGGTTCAGAGCACATGCAGCCTAGTAGAGGAAAATGTGCTTATGAGTGCAAGCATGAAATGACAAGTACAGGTGCTCTAGTTGACGTCTGCATGGGGAACTGTTACCTAATCCCCTGACCCTCCCCAGGTTGGGACAATCTGGAAAGCCCTCATAGGGAGGAGGGCTCAGGAGCAGAGTCTAAAAGATGAGTTTACCCCCCCCGCCCCAAAAAAAAGGCGAGCTTACCTGAAGTGGGTGTATTTTCTTTTTAAAAAATTAATTAATTAATTAATTAATTTTTTGTTTGTTTGTTTTGGCTGCATCGGGTCTTAGTTGCAACATGCAGGATCTTTCGTTGCCGCGCGTGGGCTGCTCTCTAGTTATGGCGCGCAGGCTCAGTAGTTGTGGCATGAGGGCCTAGTTGACCCGTGGCATGTGGGATCTTAGTTCCCCGAGCAGGGATCCAACCCGTGTCCCCTGCATTGGAAGGTGGATTCTTAACCACTGGACCACCAGGGAAGTCCCAAGTGAGTGTATTTTCTATTTCATTTATCAGAAGCCCTGGTTAACTAAAAGGAAATTTAATTTCATTTAAACTAAGTTTTGGTACTTCCCTGGTGGTCCAGTGGTTAAGACTCTGCACTCCTGCAGTTCCCTGGTGGCGCAGTGGTTAAGAATCCGCCTGCCAATGCAGGGGACACGGGTTCGATCCCTGGTCCGGGAAGATCCCACATGCCGCAGAGCAACTAACCCCGTGCACCACAACTACTGAGCCTGCGCTCTAGAGCCCGTGTGCCACAACTACTGATACCCGTGCACCTAGAGCCCGTGCTCCACAACAAGAGAAGCCACCGCAATGAGAAGCCCACACACTGCAACGAAGAGTAGCCTCTGCTTGATGCAACTAAAGAAGGCCTGCGTGCAGCAACGGAGACCCAAGGCAGCCAAAAATAAATAAATAAATAAAGACTGCACTCCTAATGCAGGGGACACGGGTTTGATCCCTGGTCAGGGAACTGAGATCCCGCATGCTGCACGCTGTGGCCAATAAATAAATAAAGTTTTATTGAGTGTCTACTATGTGCATAGCAATATGAAATAGACAAGTAAGACTTGATCTGGGCCCTTGACAAGCTTAGAAACTGGGGAAGGAGGAAATGCAGGCAGAAATAATAATAACTAGGCCCACCATTTATAGCACCATGCCCACACCATGCTAAGCCCTTTACAAACCTTTTCTTGTATGAACTGCACTAACTGTATAAGGAGGTACTGAAATCTCCATTTTACAGATGGAGAAACTAAGGCTTAGAGATGCTAACTCATTAATTCATTCAATAAGTATTTACTAAGAGTGTATTATGTATGTGCAGGTACAATTCTAAGCTCTAGGGATATAGTGGTGAAGAAGACGGATAAGGTCCTGCTCTGCTGTCTAGAAATTTTTGCTCTAATAGAGGATGCGGACAAGTGCTGTGAAGAAGTTAAAATAAGACGATGTAACAGTGACTGGAGTGGGGTAGGTACTTTAGAAATGGTGGTCAGGAAAGTTCTGTCTGAAGAGATGATATCTGAACTGAGATCTGGATGACAAGAAGAAACTATCCTCAGAAGATCTGGGTGAAGAGGGTTCCAGGCAGAGGAAAGAGCACATGCAAAAACCCTGAGGGAGACGTGAGCCTGCCATGTTCAATAAGCAAAAGGAAAGCCAGAGTGACTAGAGCAGGGGGTCTTACCCCAAGTCAGACAGCCAATAAACAACACAGACGACAGTCAAATCTAGCTCTGCTTACAGCCAAAGCCCGCACTCTACAACTAAACTAATCACCTAAAGGGACAAATTGAATGTTCTACATATTGTCATCACTGACTGTTTTTAAGTTAACTTGAAAAAAATCCAAAGAAAATCCAAAATCCAAAGAAAAAGGAACATATGGAATCAAAAGTCAAAATAGAAGTCGTGCAAACAGAAAGGCTTCCCTAAGAGAGGAGCTAAGAAGACAAACAAAGCATTGTATTGCCCAAGCTGTATCAAACCCAGTTTCATCTAATCCTGAGCTTAACTTCAGCCCATTATGCAACTGCAGTTCTTATCTTGGACTGAAATCCCTTGGGGGTGATGGGAGGCAGCTCTAATACTTCAGATTAGGAGCTCAGATAAGCGTAATGTCCAAAATTCTTCCAGCTTCTCACGGGTGCCAGCAGAGAACTACTCAGTCTGGAGGGCCCCTACTTCTGGAGGCTCCAACAGAAGAACCCTTGGCAGGCAGGAGCCATCATGGCGAGAGGTTCTGCAGAAGACCATGCTGGCTTGGCTGGTCAGGTGTGATTAAACCGGTGCGCCTATGGGAGGGGGTGGTAGGTTCAGACAGGCGTTGTTATTGAGATAGTCATCATAAGGTAAGTGGCAGAGGGCCAAATTGTGGGCAGGGCAGGCTCAAGTTGTCAGGCAAACTGTCATAGACAAAGAGGGCAGAAAACCTTATCGAAATGAAACACCACATGTGAATCCAAGAGCAACGAGTTTTTCTACTACCTTGCTGGGTGAAACGAGCCCATTTTAAGGCAAGTTAGCCTGGATTTAACTGCACAGCCCTTTCCCAAAGAAATCTCAGTCTTAAAAGGGCTGGGCCTCCCCTCTGTATGCAGGTACACAGAATGTCCTACCCCAGCAATCCCTTCACCTTTTGATGAATATTTGGGCTGTTTCCTGATCTGGCTATTATGAATAAACCTGCTGTGAACATTCATAAGTCTTTTTCTGATCATGTGTTTTCATTTACCTTTGGCAAATAAATATCTAGCAATAGAATTGCTGGGTCATTTGGTTACTGTATGTTTACCTTTACAAAAAATTGCCAAACTCTTTTCCAAAGTGGTTAGACCATTTTACACTCCTGCCAGCACCGTATGAGAGTTCCAGTTGATCCACGTATTTTAGAACACTTGGTATTGTCCGATGACTTATGGTAAGCATCTTCTCATGCTGTTGGCCATTTATATATTTTCTTTTGTGAAGTATCTGTCGAAGTCTTTAGCCCATCTTTAACTGGGTTGTTCGTCTTATGATTATTGAGTTGTAAGAATTTCTTGTATATTCTGGGGAAATGTCCTTTGACAGACATCTGCATTGAGACTATTTTCTCCCATTATGTGGCTTGTCATTTCATTTTCTTAATGGTGTCTTTCAAAGAGGAGAAATTCTAATTTTGATGAAGTTCAGTTTATCATGTTTTTCTTTTATGTTTTGTGCTTTCTGGGTCCTAAGAAATCTTGCTTAACACGAGGTTTCAAAGATTTTTCTCCCATGTTTTCTTCTAGAAAATTTATAATTTTATCTTTTACACTTAGGTCCATGACCTATTTTGAGTTACTTCTTGTGTATGTTATGAAATAAGGTCAAAGTTCTTTTTTCAATATGGACATCTCCCATGAAATAGACTATCCTTTCCTCATTTAATTATTTTGGCCTTTTGTCAAAAATCAACTAATCATATATGTGTGGGTATATTTCTGGGCTCTCCACTCCGTCCCATTGATTTACACGTCCCTTAGTATCAAGACCTCCACACTGCTCCCTCTTCTCCAGTATCTTGTCCCCTAGCCCATGGATTCAAGCTATGTCAGCAGCCCCTAACTCTGATCTCTGCCTCCTCAGCTCAGAGGGACTTCCATGTTCTGTCTGGGCTCTACATCATGATGCCAAAGAAACTGTCCCCAGGTACAATTTGCCCAAAGTCAAAGGGCAAATGGCACGTACCCCTTGAGTTTCCTTGTCCTCAAGGATCACAGTCTCATACTGTCTGTTGTTAAATGCCTGAAGACAGTTGCCACGTATATTTTGTCTAGTTTTATTCTTGTTTATGGCAGGAAGGTTAGTCTAGTACCAATTACTACATCTTGGCCAGAAGCAGAAGTGAAAGCATATACTTCTAACTTTATGGTTAGAAGAAACCTTGGAGGTACATCTGAGCAGCAACTATGGCAGCAGTAACAGCAGCAGCTACAACTCTGCGGGCTCCCAAGTAGGGTCTGAAGTCTGTCACTTTTGTCAGTAGCTCAAGGCTGCAAAAATTGAAGTGTTCCATTAGGATGAGGTTGATGCATTCAACCCTCAAGAAGGGTTTCATCGTCTTTTAGAGCTATATGAGGATGGAAAAAGGTTTCTTTTGGTCAGCTTATCTAGTTCTTTATATGGACATAAATGCACAGGTGTCCACTAACTAGCAGATTCCCTCCCCAAATTCAAGGTCACCAAAATCTCTAGCTGACCATGAAGAGGTTTATAAACCACAATGTCCTGAGGCAGAGCCCAAATACGTCTTGTGAAGAGTCCTGACGAGGACACACATGCGTCCAACAAGGAGCATCTTCCTGGACTTGGGGTTAACTGATAGAACTTGCTGAGCCAGATGACAGCCAGGTGGCTCCCAGGAGGCAAAGTTGGGATAAAGCTGGGGCCTCACAGTTACACGGAGACGCAGCAGGTGAGTTGACACCATCATCCCTGGGGATGTCTGTATGTGTATGTAGAGCAGTGAGGGGCGGGGCAGGGGGATGGCTGGAGAAGGCAGCCTGAAAACAGGATGCTGGGGAGATGTGTCAAATCTAAACACTAAGCTGAGTGGTAAGCTGGGCCTATGAACCCAAGATAGTTGAACCTAGGGACGGCGAGAGATGTTTGCAGATCTTGGTGGACAGTGGTCAGGTAAATGGCTCCTCCTGGATAATGCCAGCAGCCTAAGTCATGAATCTTAAGTCAGCCTAAGAGTAAGTTTTATTTTTTTAAAAAAGAAAGCGGGGTATGGGGCAACAATAAATAGAAGTGCTTTCCACAGGCTAAACAAAAACCTCGACCAAGCATGTTGGTTCTTGGGTACCAAGAACTGCAGGGTAGCAACAGATTGATTTGTCAAGAAATCAAAGAGCCTCTGAGTCTCTGTTAATAAATGTTTCTCAGCCACAAGCAGGAGAAAATTAGTCTCTAACTAGAGACAACCTGAGTTCAGCTGTCTAACTCTGCCCCTGAAATAAAGCCTGCTTGGTGTTTAAGAACTTCAGCCCTTGTAGAAAATATAGCAGAGTGGCTAGAATCATGGACTCGGTGTCACACAGGACCATACTGGAAGCCACCTGTGCCACTAAATAGCTCTGTGGCATTGGACAAGTTATTTAAATCTCTGGAAACCTCTGTTTCCTCAGCTGTAAAATGAGGAAAATATTATTTCGCTCTCTCAAGCTATTGTGAGAATCAAAGGAGGTAGTATACGTAAAAGATTTAGCCTAGAACCTGGTCCTGGTAAGCATTCAATAAGGGGGCTACGTGTACTTTTACATAGTATCAAAGTCAGACCTTCCCCACCCTAGACCACTGGCTGTTGGTGTTCATTATACAGAGCAAACCCTCTGGGAAAACCTGAATATCTCTGTCTGGGTGCCATGTCGCTCCCGGCCCCCAGGCCCGGTTGGTTCTGTGATGGTCTTCCTCAGGTCCTTCATGCCCCAAGCAAAGTGGCTCTCTAGCTCGGGCTTCAGTAGTTGTGGTGCACGGGCTTCAGTAGTTGTGGCACACGGGCTTAGTTGCTCCGCGGCATGTGGGATCTTCCCGGACCAGGGCTCGAAACCGTGTCCCCTGCATTGGTAGGGGGATTCTTAACCACTGCGCCACCAGGGAAGTCCCGAGCCATTTTCCTAATTATCACATGCACAAAATTTGTCACACATGCAACTTAGAGGTGAAACTATATACTCCTCTTCCAAGTGTGTGATGTTTTAAAAATAAAAAACCAGAAAGGTCTTTTTATGTGAATTGTTTTCAGAAAAAAAAAGGTTATATGTTCAACCAGACTATCATTTAAGAATAAGTTCTTGGATAATTGATGATATCATGAGATTATTACAGATTTAAGAGTGATAATGATACTATAGTGGCTATTTTTTTTAAGTCCTTATCTTCTAGTTATACATGTTGAAATAGCTATGGATAGAATGATATGACATCTGGCTTTTGCCTAAAATAATAAAGGATGGCAGGAGTAGATGAGGGTATAATTGAAATGAGATTTGCCTGAAGTAGATAACTGTTAAAGGTAAGTGATGGGTACATGGGAATTCACTATACTGTTCTCTATATATGTTATTTGTTTGTTTTTTCAAAAATTTTATTTATTTATTTATTTTTGGCTGCATTGGGTCTTTGTTGCTGCACGTGGGCTTTCTCTAGTTGCAGCGAGCAGGGCTACTCTTCATTGCGGTGCACGGGCTTCTCATTGCGGTGGCTTCTCTTGTTGCAGAGCATGGGCTCTAGGTACGCAGGCTTCAGTAGTTGTGACACACGGGCTCAATAGTTGTGGCTTGTGGGCTCTAAAGTGCAGACGCAGTAGTTGTGGCGCATGGGTTTAGTTGCTCTGCAGCATGTGGGATCTTCCCAGACCAGGGTTCGACGTTATTTGTATTTTATTACAAATTATTTGTATAACTTGTTAATAAGTTGTTATTTGTATAAGTTTAAATTTTTCCATAATAAAATGCTAAGAAAAGTCTTCAAATATTTAAAGGGTTGTCACTTTTAAGGACCCTTGTGATTTCATTGGGCCCACCCATATAATCCAGTTTAATTTCCCTATTCTAAGGTCAGCTGATTAGCAACCTTAATTCCATCTGCAGCCTTAATTCTTTTTTGCCATGTAATATATTCACTGGTTCTGGGGGGCCATTATTCTGCCAACTATACTGAGATATGATTGACATGCTAAAAACTGCAATATTTACAGTGTACCGTTGATAAGTTTTAACATATATGCAAATCTCTGAAATTGTCACCACAATCAAGATAATAAACATATCCATCACCCTCAAAAGCTTCTTTGTGCCCCTTTATAATCTCCACCTCCTTCCTCTCCCTTTCCCCCTTCTTCCCCATGTGGCTACCAACCTGATTTCTGTTAGTATAGAATTAGCTTGCATTTTCTAGAATTTTATAAAGATGGAATCATGCAGTATGTACTTTTGGGGGGTTGTCTGGCTTCTTCCACTCTGAATAATTATGAGATTCATCTATGTTCTTATGTGTATCAATATTTTATCCCAATTTTTTTGTTGTGGTTTTGGTTAAGTAGTATTCCATTGTCTGGTTACACCACAATTTGTTTATCCATTAATCTGTTAATGGAAATCTGGGTTGTTCCCAGTTTGGGGCTATTACAAATAAAGCTGTTATAAACATTAGTATACAAGTCTTTGTATAGAAACATGTTTTCATTTCTCTTGGGTAAATAACTGGGAGTGGAATGGCTTGGTCATATAATAGGTGTATGTTTAACTTTTTTAAAAAAGGGCCAAACTGTTTTCCAAAGTGCATGAGAGTCCCACCAGCAGTGTATGAGAGTTCTAGTTCCTCCACATCCTCACCAGCACTTGTTATGGTCACTCTTTTTCATTTTAGCCATCCTAATTGGACCGCTAATTAGATAGGGGTATCTTGTTGTGGTATTTGTTTGTATTTAAAATACAAATAACTAGTGACTATTGATGTTGAGGATCTTTTCATGCCAACTATATATCGTCTTTAGTGAAGTGTCTACTTAAATCTTTATCCATTTATAAAATTCAGTTGTTTGTATTGTTGAGTTTTGAGAATTATTTATATATTCTGCATATAAGTCATTGCTAAAATCAATTGAACCTAGAAGGTCAAGCCTCTGAGCTAACTACTGGCTTACAGGAAATACAGGGGATGGAAGAACAGGTTAGGTGACATCCAGGAAAAACAATCAGTGAAATCCACACGCTGGGAAACTCTATAGGTGAAAGGGTCCCATGTCCTTAAAACTACATTGCAAAGAAAAAAGTGTGGGAGAGAAAGAGAAAGAGAGAACCTATGATAAATGAGACAAGAGACATATTACTATCACAATATATGACTACAGATTTGAATATCAAACTACAGAGAGAGAGTTAAAAAAGGGAGAATTGGGAAATGTAAACACTGACTGGATATTTGATGGCTCTAAGGAATTATTTTTTGTCTTCAGTTTGATAATAATGTGGAATTTGCTTCAAAATAATCGGTAGACTGTGGAAGTGAGTGGAAGTAGGTGAAGATATACAGAGGAAATGATGTTGGCCATGCATTGAGAGTTGTTAAAGTTGTGTTGAACACATGAAAGATCATAACACAAAAAAACTCTCTGCCTTTGTTTGAAATTTTGTGTTATAAAAAATTAAAAAACAAAAAAAAAGTAAATTTTTTAAAATGTACAATAACTTAGAAAGTTTACTGCCAAACTATTCTCACTGAAAAATTTCCAAAGGATGCAAAAGAATAAAGGAAGATGTAGAATATGAAAAATAAGAGTGAACAGAGAAACTGGTAATATATGGTAATACATCTAAATCTAAAACTAAATCTAAATCATAAATAGTAATAATAAAATAGCTTTTGCATGTTTAAAAACAAACTAAAACAAATACCAATATCAGGCTATGTATGGGAATAGAGTTTGCAAGAAGGGCACTAAATTCTTGCCTCATGCAGGAAGAGGATATAAATACTGATTAACTTCAAACTTTATTAGAAAAAATACTAGGGATGCACGTTAAAAATTAAGGTAGTCACAAAAATATTACACCCAGAATTTTAATAAGTAACATGAAGAAAATTTTATCAACTCAGTAGAAGGCAGGAAAGAAGAAAGAAAGTAGTAAATACAAGCATGGAAAAAAGAAAACAAAATTGGATGGCAGTTTCAAGTCTACTTATATTGGTAATCATGATAAATGTAAATGGTAAAACACACCAAATAAAAGACAGACTCTTAGACTGGATTTTAAAATTCCAACTAAATGTTCTTTATAGGACATACAGCTTACTACCTATAAAAAGAAAATTAATACCTTAATAAACACATTATAGAATTTAAGGAAATAGCAGTAAAAGGAACAAAGAGGGATATTTCATACTTAACCCACCAAGAAGACATAACTAAAAATGTCCTGGAAAGCTCTTGTAAAAATTATATTCAAGAACTTCCTTTTCTATAGAACTTCATTTATTTCATGGCTCTGTACATTTTTTTTTTTAACATTTTAAGGTTTTGTCCTTCATGGGTCTTTCCGTATTTAAATATAGTACAATACCAGAATATATTCTGGCACAAAAGTAATTCGGGCACTTTGAAGAACCAAGACTATGAAAGACAAATGGGAGGTAAGGAAGACCAATGGGCTCTTATTCTCTGTGGAGAGAGGAGAACAGATCACGATAAGTCCAGTGCAGACACAGTGAATTCTTTTCCACAACGTGCTGTGAGGTGCAGAGGAAGGAGATAGCTCTCATTAGAAGGGATCAGAAGAGGCTTCCTGGAAGAGGCTGTATGGTGGGCAGAATTCTAAGAATGACTCCCAGTGACCTCACCCTTATATAATATCATCCCCCTTGAGTATGGACAGAACCTGTGAATATGTTGAGATATTATTCCCGTGATTAGGTTACCTTATTGGGCAAAAGGGAGCTTATCCAGGTGGGCCCGGTCTAATCCCATGAATCTTCTAGAAGAAGAAAACTTAAAAAGGTGAGGGGAATTTGACTCAAGGGAGGTTCTCTGTCGCTGAGATGGAGGGGGCCACGTGGAAGGAGCCGAGAGCAACCTCTAGGAGCTCAGAGCAACCCCAGCCAACATCCAGCAAGAAAGAAGACTTTCTTTCTACAGCTTAAGGAACAGAATTCAGCCAACAGTCTGGATGAGCTGGGAAGCAGATTCTACCGCAGAGCCTCCAGATCAAAGCCCACCCCAGCTGACACCTTGGTTTCCAGCTTGTGAACCCCGAGGAGAGAACCCCGTTGAGCCTGTTCAGACGTCAGACCTACAGAGCTGGGAGGAAATAAATGGCTGTTGGTTGAAACCACTGAGTTAATCTGTTACACAGCAATAGAAAATGAATACAGTGACATTTGAACTTTCCCTTGAGGGTGGACAGGATTTCACAATCTAGAGAAGAGGAGGAAAAAGCTCTCCAGGCAGAGGGGAGAGCATGGCCAAAGGTAAGAGCTGGAAATGTCGGGAAGCATTCACGGAGCAGCCGATAACGCTGTTGGCGCCAGGTTTCCTGTGAGGTTAAAGAGTTTGCAGTCAGCTTACAGGGGTCTGGAATGCCATCCCAAGGAGTTTATCTTGTCTCCAGGATGTCATGGAGAGACATTGAAGATTTTCAAGCAGAGGAGTACATGATAAGAGCTGTTCTTGAGGTCGATTAAGCTGACATTGTAGGTAGGGTGGATCGGTGACAAAGATTAGGAAGACTAATTAGGAAGTTATCACAATTGCCCAGAGAACCAGACACCATGGTGCCCACATCCCAACCCCTCAGCCCACCTGTGACTTCAGGTGACAGTCCCAGGCTTTCTCTAAGGCTCTGAGAGCCCTCCAGGCCCTGCGCTAGTGCAGCTCAGAAGTGTGGTGTTCCCCTCAACTAATGGGAGACAGAAGCGTTGAATGTCTGTCTGTCTTCTGTCCTTTAGGGAGACTGTTCTGGGAGGTATTCTCTACCCTTCTTAAAAGGTCCCAGTGGAATCACATCTCCATTGCTCAAAGCAATCCAGACCCTCAGCAACGTGCCCTGATATTGGCTTTTCCTCCTCTCTCTCTCCCCTCCCCCTCACTCCCACTCCCTGAACCCGGGTCCTTCTATCAGGCTCTTATTTGGGGAAAATCCACACCAATAAATTCAGGCAAAGGGGGCTTAACCCAGGCTGGTAGTGTGGATGAGAAAGGGATAGAAACACTGCATGGCTAACTGCGCAGTACACCTCACCTTTTGGATGTGAAGGGAACAAAGAGAGAAGAGCCCAAGAAGATACCAATGTTTCAAACCTCAGGGTCATTGGCAGGAAAAGTCAAGCGTGGAGTGGAGATGTATAATTTGTGCAGTTCTTGGACCAACATTTGCATTAACATATATATATATATATATATATATACAAATTATAGAGCCATATACCACAATTAATGTCATGTTTTATGTTCTATATCCTGTTGCCCTTTGTCATAAAATATGTCATAGATGCCAATTGTTATTTGTGTAAAGGGGTGGCAGTACACCACCACCACCACCATCTGGAGGAAAAAGCTCCAGATGGTACCAACAGCTCTTAAATTATTACACACCTCCATGGGCCCCATTGGTGTCTTTGCCTGTAGTGGTCACATCCTCTCCCTGGCCTTTGCCCACTATCACATGCCCAGTGGAATTCTGCGCGCCTAACGTACCAAGCACTGGACTTTCACAATCTTCTAGAACCAATGTAGAACTTACTTTCCTGGGTAGGAAGATGCAAGATTTTTGTCTTATCCTTACGTGCAAACAAATAACAAGAACCAAAAGTGTGTATTTTCCGAGCCTCCAGCAAAACTATAGTATTATAACTTAACCTCAATTATGTGGAAATAAAATCTAGTCCCCAAGATTCTTATAAAACCAAAGATGAAACCTTAAGGTTTGCCAAAAATCTTTTCCTCCAAATGACTAAAAGAACAAAATGACATTGTTAGGGACTTCCCTGGTGGTCCAGTCATTAAGACTCTGGGCTCCTAATGCAGGGGACCCAGGTTCGATCCCTGGTCGGAGAACTAGATCCCACACGCACGCCGCAACTAAAAGATCACGCATGCTGCAACTAAGACCCGGCGCAGCCTAAATAAATAATAAATAAATCAATATTTTTTAAAAATAACATTGTTAGCTCTTCCAAATAATGAGGGCTCTCATTTTTTGAGTGCTTACAATTTATTGAGAACTTTTACGATATTATTTTATTAAATTCTCACAACAACTTGGGGAAGTAGTTATTAGATCTCCATTTTGCAGAGGAAAAAAACTCAGCCACTCAAAAAGGTATGGTAATGTGAGCCAGGTAAGTGGAGCTGTAATTAAAACCCAGATCTGCTTGATTCCAAATCCCACTCTTTCTGCTATGTAATCCTGACCTACCCGTGGGCTTGGTAGCTGAAGAGTGATAGGCCACAAAGGAGAAGACAGGTCAGCACTACTTCCTTTGGGTCAATGACCCTTAATCCCCTCCTTGTGCTTACATGGGGTTTTCCATGTTTATTTTCCAGAAAAACAGAGGTGAATGATTGCCTTAAATCCCTGGGGATCAATACTAATAAGTCAACTCTAAAACAAGTGTGCCCAGTGTGCCATTACCTCCCATCTCCACCCGTGTATTACGTTTCCTGAGATGACTCATCTTCTCTGGTCCTCATCCATGTAGCAACCTGCCAGCAAAGCTGAAGGCATTCATTCACTGACCTGCATCTTTCCACTCCCTGGGATTTCCACTTGAAAGACCTTCTGCCTCAGTGTTCACTGCAGGCTCACTCCTTGGTGCCTGTGAGGGGTTTGCAGTGGGATTGAAGAAGAGGATTCCCACCAAATGATTTTCTAAAGTTCTCATAGCGAAAACATTCACACATACACACAATCCTGCAACGTGGTGGAGTGCTGGAAGAGGTTTCAAAGGTTAGGACTTCATCAGGAGCCCCTGAGCAGGGCCAGAGCAATGTGAGCTAACAATTCACAGTGGAAACAGTGGTCCAGAAAAACGTCTGGGACCATGCTTAGTAGCAAAGCCACCTACCTACTCCTCCTGTGGATGAAGAAACGGGAAATCAGTGGAGGGGAATCCAAGGCGTGTTGTAGGAGTTGGAGTAGAAGCCAGAATGTTCCATCCAGTCTGGCTTATCCCCTCTTACTGGAGCTGCAGAAAGAAGAGTAGTCAGGCTGCTGGGAAAGGGGGTCATGCTGATTTCCCGGCACAAATAACAGATTAGTCAACTTGGAAAATATTCAGGGTAGCTGAAATCCTTCCCAAACTCCTGATTTAATAAACATTATTGGCTGAGACTGTAATCCACCCCTGAAATTCTGGAAAGCTTGACCAGCAGCATCTGCCAGGCTGACAGAAACAGTCATTGATGGTAGCTTCAATCAGTGATACTAAAACCATCTAAAGAAGAACGTGTCAGAGAGGAGGTGAGTTAGGGAGAAAGAATGGGTTCAGGGAGACAAAGGAAACCAATAGCATCTATTTCTATCCAAGACCCTGCACCTGGGGTCACTGGACAAACAGCCCTGTCACCTGAGAAATATTCTCTGATGAAGAGAAGGGATTTTTCATCAGGCTCTACAGGAACATAGGCGAAGAGTTCCCCACAGCTGTAATGCTTTCTTGTTGATACTGTATTCATAGGAAACAGCCTTCTGACTAATAATGCAGTCACCCAAGAGCCCTTCTACTACAAATGATGGCTCTGCTCCCACGGGCATGGCTTGGAGACTCACGCATCCTGGTCACTGCAAAGGGGAAACCCCTGTTGCAAATCATTCTGCTGAAATTCTAATGAACAAGTCAGTCGGCTGTCAGCTTAACAGGCATGAGTCTATCACTGGGTAGACAAAGAAAATCCAGAGGCTGGACCTAAAAATCCAAGGACTGAGCTGAGCCCTGAACTCAGGGACCTCTCAGAGGTGCCATTTGTGTGACCTGCTGGATTCCCATCAGTGACAACCCCCCCGCCCCCCAAAAAAGACTTTTACACATCAGAATGCTTAGAAGTCACACCTGTGTTATAATAGTGTCACGTTTCCCAGGCCTGATCCATTCCTCAGACAGAGCTCTTTCCCTAGCCTCCTGCTCATGGCAGGGGAATCTGGTTCCCCAGTCTAGATCTCTTCTCTGCTCTGCTCATGTCGTCACTATCTTGGCTCTGCAAGACCGGAAGTCTGTCTTGTCTATACTTTGTAGCTATTAGTAACTGTTTGTTTTGTTTTGTTTGTGTGTGTGTGTGTGTGTGTGTGTGTGTGTGTGTTG
>NC_041217.1:22417624-22435445 GCF_002837175.3 Physeter macrocephalus
GCACAGGCTCGGTAGTTGTGGCGCATGGGCTTAGTTGCTCCGCGGCATGTGGGATCTTCCTGGACCAGGGCTCAAACCCGTGTCCGCTGCATTGGCAGGTGGATTCTTAACCACTGCACCACCAGGGAAGTTCCAGTAATTGTTTTTTAAAGTCTCTTTTCCCCTCTGTTACTAGTCTATTAAATTTTGTATTCCTTATAGCAGTTGGATGTAAAATAAAAAATTAAAAGTACTTAAAGAAAAACGGGGAAAGTTCTACATAATCTTAGTGGAAGAAGCTATCCTAAGTGTGACACAAAACCCAGATGCCATTTTTTAAAAAGATCGATGAATTAAATTACATTTTCAAAAAGAGATTCTAAGCAGAAACTAACACGCCATTGTAAAGCAATTATACTCCAATAAGATGTTAAAAAAAAGAGAGAGAGAGATTCTATTGGACACAGAGAAAGGAATTTATTAAAAGAAATTACTAACACAATATACCATTAGTGGGACATATTGTAAGGACAAAAAGAACTAGAAAGAAATATTGAACTTTATAGGTTTATTTTTAGTAGTTGCATTGGTGATATAGCTCCAGAACTATCTTGTGTATATTGTAGGGTAATGGGTAAATTCATTAATGTTTCAGGGAACAAGGTTTTCTGTAGGAAAAGGGAGATACAATAGGGAATAAGATAAGGTGGGGAAAAAACTTGTGATGTCAGATTTGGATGGTAATATAAACTCATGATATAATATATATACATATAAATGTACATATGTATTTTAATTGCACATATTTAATTTCATAAATATTAAAATTCTGCAGGAAAATATGATGAGCAAAGGCAAAAGACAGGCGTAAAACCAAAGAAAATATTTATAACACATATGACAAAGAGCTCATTTCTTTAATATTTAAAGAACTCCTATATATCAATTTTTTTAAACCCGATAAAGCACAAAGGACAAGAATAGATATTTCTTACGTAGAATAGATAAATCCATAGACAGGACACAGACTAGTGGTTGCCAGGGGTGGCTTGAGGAGAAGGGGAGTGAGGAGTGACTACTTCATGGGTATATGGGATTTCTGTCTGGGGTGATGAAAATGTTTTGGAACGCGATGAGGTGGGGTTGCACGATATTGTAAATACACCAAATGCCACTGGATTTCTCACCTTAAAATGGTTAATTTTATGCTATGTGAATTTCACATCAATAAATTATTTTTAAAACAAAAGAATAGATATTCCTCAGAAGAGAAAAAACAGGTGGCTTCTTAATTTATCAAAAAATACTTGACCTTACTTATAATGTTAAAATCGCAAATTAAAAATTCTCTGGGGGAAAAGTGGCAATAGCTATCAAATTTCAAATTCAGATACTCTGACCCAGCAATTCCTCTTCTAACATTTATCTTGCAGACACACTTGCAAGTGGATGCAAAACATAAATACCAGGATATTGACTGCACTACTGTTTGTAGTAGCAGGAGTTTGGAAATCACATGAATGCCCATCCAAAGGAGATTATTTAATAAATTATGATACAGCCATGCAATGAAATACTATGCAGCTGTTAAAACAATGAGACAGGTCATACATCTTGATATGGAAAGATTTCCAAGATATATCATAAAATTTAAAAATAAGCAAGGTACTAAAATCGTATATATGTAGTTATTCTCAGTGTTTAAAAAACAAAAGCACATATGTAAATATATAAATACAAATACATACACATTGTTTATACATTGACTATATCTGGGAAATATAAAAAAACCAAGAACAGTGATTGGTTCTGGCAAAGGAAATTGGGAGACTTGGTGAAGGGTGGACACCTCCTTTTCACTTATAATTTATTGATCATTTTGGATTTTATTAACCTACTTGAAAGCAATTAATTATTTAATTTCAAAACAGTTTCTTCGGGACTTCCCTGGTGGTCCAGTGGTAAAGAATCCACCTTCCAACGCAGGGGACGCGGCTTCCATCCCTGGTTGGGGAACTAAGATCCCACATGCCGCGGGGCAACTAAGCCCATGTGCCACAGCTATTGAGCTTGCACACCTCAATGAGAGAGTCGGCAAACTACAGAGCCCACATGCCCTGGAGCCCGCGCGCCACAACTAGAGAGAGAAAACCCGCACACCACAACTAGAGAGAAGCCTGAGCCACAGTGAAAGATCCTGCACGCCTCAACGGAGACCCTGCGTGCTGCAACTACGACCCAACACAGCCAAAAAAAATAAAGAAAATAAATAAATAAAAATTTTAAAAATTGATGATCATCTGATTTTAAAAAACAGCTTCTTCACAAGAAAAATGCAACAAAAATTTTGATGAAAATTGAAAATCAGGAAAATAAGGAAAAACATAACTTGCCAACAAAATGTTAAAAAAACAAAGTTGGTGCTCAGATTTCCCGTGACGAGTGGTCAGAGCTGGTGAGTCGTTTTCAGACAAGTAAATAGAAAACAGGTAATCACTGCAGGGGAGGGCCAACGTGTGTTACTAATGAAAGAAATAAAGATTCGGGCAAAGCAGAAAACATGATACTATCAAAGATGAAAATCAAGAAACCTGGAACTTTTGAAATGGTTCTATCATTCGAATGGAGTCTGAACGCTTTTCCCCAAGCATTGTTGATATGTATCAGCTGAAATACATTTACGTTCTCATCCTACCTAATCTTTCAGAAGGAACAAGTTCACAGTCAATTGAATAGAGAAGGTAGCAAGTCATACATAAAGTGGGGAAGGTGAGGGAGCATATTTCAACTTCTCAAAATACCAGCAACTTATTTTTTATTAGGAGTTCGAGGCTTTAGGAAAAGTGACAATTGAAAAAAAAAATCTTTTTTTCCTGTAAAGTCATGTGGGAATATATAACAAGAATTTTTTTTTCTTTTTTTTGGGCACGCCACGCAGCACGCAGGATCTTAGTTCCCCCACCAGGGTTTGAACCTGCACCCCCTTCAGTGGAAGCACGGAGTCCTAACCACTGGACTGTCAGGGAAGTCCCTATAACAAGAATTGTAGGGTTTCCCTGGTGGCACAGTGGTTGAGAATCTGCCTGCCAATGCAGGGGACACGGGTTTGAGTCCTGGTCCGGGAAGATCCCACACGCAGCGGAGCAACTAAGCCCGTGTGTCACAACTACCGAGCCTGTGCTCTAGAGCCCGCGAGCCACAACTACTGAAGCCCGCGCGCCTAGAACCAGTGCTCCGCAACAAGAGAAGCCACCGCAGTGAGAAGCCCGCGCACCGCATCGAAGAGTAGCCTCCGCCTGCCGCAAGTAGAGAAAGCCCGGATGCAGCAACGAAGACCCAATGCAGCCAAAAATAAAAACAGAAGAAAAAAAAAAAGAATTGTAAAATCATTCTTTATCTTTTACTTCTATTTTGGATCAAAAAGTCTCATGCTCCTACCCATGCTATTTATAATAATGAAAACATGTGAAATGCACTGAAACAATATTTAACTTTCTAAAATATATGTACATAGACTATACTAATTCTAATATGTGAAATAACATTGAATTAAAAGCAGAACACCAAATAGTAGATAAAAACTTCTTCTATAAAGCCTGCATAGAGGTATTATCAAAGATTTAAAAAAATGAATTTGGAGGAGTGGAGACAGTTTATAATGAAGTCTTCATTAGGCTTGGGTTGAATGGTTGCTTCAGTTCTCAGAAAAGAGCACATCCATCTGGCAAGGATTAAGGCAGAACAAGGAGGAGCAGATGGGCACAGTAATAGGTCAGTACTGGCCGAGGAAAGAATACCTCGATCAGGCTACTGATATCCCACCTTTGGCACCCAGGCAGTCCAACTGGCCAGCTAGACTTGGCCCATGCACACCCAAGGGAATTCAAGGCCACCTGGTGGCTGTATCAGAAAATTACACCTCAATTGATTCCTGGAGTTCAGATGTAGCAAGACAAACTAAGTAGGACTTGGATTGACCACCATTTGTTGGCCAGCTTTACATGTACACAAAATCACCTTACTGGCTCCTGGTTTATCATCACTATTTCCTACAAATCTTACTACTTCCTCTCATCTTTGTCAGGGTTCTTAGTCACGCCTTCTGTCACCCTCAATCAATATAATATCTCTCTTTATCATCTTTCCTCTGGAAATACCACATACTATTGCACGTGAGAGATCAAGATTCAGTCCTAATGACAGGAAAACCACCCCTTCACCGCAGCACATTCTCCTCCAGAAACACAGCAATATATTTTAGTATTAAACAATAAACATAATAAAGTAGCGCTTGATTCACAAAGATAAATACATATTATGTTTCACTGTTTTTTTAATGGCTCAATCATTATAGAACATTATTCTCATCATTGTCAACTCTTGATTATCCTTTGGGATAGTCTGGGTAATAAAAAGAGCAGCATTTAATCTCAGGTCTATTTCTGTTACTGTTGTTATTAGTACTCTCCCCAGAGAGGATCTATCTGCCTGAAAGGACAGCCCCCTCCCACCAGGTGACACATTCTGCTACGACATTTGGAAGACTTTAAAATGGTAAGGAAAGTCTCTCTGGAAAGGAACTTCTGGATGTTGACACTTGACTACCTTAGCTTTTGTTTGATTACTCTTTCTGATGACCTCTACTTCCTGATTACTCAGCTTTCCATTCTGCATCATGAAAGTACATGGGTCATAGCAGGAGCTCAATAAACGTCAGTCCCTTCGCTTCTCATCCAGCTGATCCAGCACACCTGTGTAAAGACCAGACGTATGAAGCAGGATGGCGAGTACCAGTCATACAGGATCTGAAGTCGGGGGAGGTGAGTGTGTGTGGTGGGGATGTCAGGCCCCTCCTTCCAATCTTCAGGTCCATCTATGGCTTTGATGAGTCCCAGGACCACAGCTCGCCCTCTCTACTCAAAAGTGGGGCGCCCATCAGCCCTGCAGTTCATCTTCTCCCAGCCTCAAATTGTTTCAAATCCTCTTTCCCTAAATCCGTCTTGTTACAGCACTACAATTGTTTGCTTTTTCCAAACTAATTGAAAATTAGAAGATGTGGACAGAAAGAAACTTGAAAACAGAGACACAAAAAACTTCAGAAAATTTATGGCATTAGTCTGAGAAGTCCTCCACTTAACTGGGTTCCAACACATTGGTTATTCATTGTTCCCTCAGTGTTTACTGTGCTCGTCAGTGATCAAAACACCAGAAAGAGTTAACATCACCACTGGTGGGACAAAGTGACAGTCTGAGTTTCCCAGTGTAATGCACCTGGAAGGGTGCACCACCACTTCTGTGCTGTTCTTCTAAAAATGAAACTAACCATGGGAAAACATAAAACAAACGCAAATCGAAAGACATTCTACAAAACTACGGACCGATACTTTTTCAAAATGGCAGAGTCATGAAAGATAGCAAAGGCTGAAGGGTTTGCTGCAGATCAAAGGAGGCTAAAGAGTCATTTCAAGGACATTATTGAGACAAGTGGCAAAATTTGAATATGGACTGTATAGTATTAGGTAATAGTATTACATCAAAGTTAAACTTGCTGAATTTTATAAATAAACTATTGATATCCAAGAGAATGTCCTTGTTCTTAGTAGATACCTGCTAAAGTATTTTGAAGCAAAAGGGCACAAATAATTTAGTGAACAAAATAATGTGAACATACAGAGAGAGAACAGTGATAAAGCCAATGTGGCAAAATGTTAAAAATTGGGATAAAGAAAACGTGGGAGTTCTCTGTATTATTCTTGAACTCTTCTGTAAATTTGAATTTTTTTCTTTAAAAAGAAAGAGAAAAGAGGAAGCACAAAAATAGAAGAACATTCAAGAATCAGGTCTTCCACTTCTATCTTCTGATAGGTTTTTCATGCAAGTAAAAGAGAAGAGTTTACATGTAGCTCTTATAGCAAATGCATTTTTAAGTTGAGAATAATACTGGTCGACCATTGTGGGGTTAGATTATTTTTCTAGGTGGCCCTAGCTAGGTTACTTTCTAACCAGAAAGAAGGCATTGATTTGCTTCATAGATTCTCCTAATTAATCCCGAATTATTCTACACATTCAGTCCAAGGGAGGGTGTGCTGTTCAATGATCACAAATAATAATAGTTGATGAGTAGTAAGTGTTTTATGTGTGAAGTGTATGAAACACTGAGTTAATCTTTTAACGGTATTGGGACATTTGGTTCTCAACAATCCTATGAGATGTGTACTATTATTATAGCCATTTTTACAAATGAAGAAACTGAGGCACAGAGACGGTAAATACATTTCACAAGGTCACAAAACTACTCCATGGAGGAGCCGGGAATTAATCAGGTCTATCTGACTCCAGCACTGATGCTTTTAACTGTTGCGCTACTACCAGACACCCAGACACAAGGAGCCCTTGCTAAGCCAGCGTCTTGTCAGAAGTAGCATTTATCTGCTGTGCCTACTCTTGGCGCTAGGACTGGATACCGTGGTAAGTCTGGGTATCTCCCTAACCATCACATGCCAGAGAAGGCTATGAAGACTTTAAAGGCAGAGGAAGGGCCTCATCCCCTGCCCTGACCCCAGTCATTTTTTCCACCTTCCACTCTGTACACCAGCACTGGATGGGGGCTTTAACTCAGGCTTGTAAAGACAGCCAAGACGATGAACAAACTCACACTGTGGAATGAAATCTACATGAAGTTGGCAGAGATGAACTCTGACATTAACATGCCCGGTCTCGGATTTCCCCCTTGCTTTTCAGGGTCTCTACACCTCCTTCCATGCATGCCTCCCCCATCCCTTTCCCTTGAGCCTCTTCTACGGGAGAGGAGGCACTGGCTCTCCCCTCACTTTGTTTCACAGCAACTCAGAGTTCTGCTGAAGTCCCAGATGGGATGGTTCTTCCCTCACACACGCCGTACAAAACACCCACAGCTCGTCACAGGTTCTGTCTCCCTCCAACCTGCATGTCTCTATAATTCCCTGGCAGTAACCACTGAGTTCCACCATTCTGTCCCCTGCCCTGTCCTCCTTGGGGCAACAGGAGGGGTATTTTTTATTCCACTACTTTGGGCAGGAAAAGCAAATTATAGAAGGGAGCTCAAGCTGCAAACAGATTGCTCTGCCAAGCAGAAGCATGGATGCCTGTGACACCTTCTGACTAATACCACTCAAAACCCACTCTGGACGCAGAAACCCATAAGCAAAGTGTAGGGAATGTGTAATGGAGTGGGAGGGGAGACCCAGTCCCTTCAACCTCCCAGAAGGAGAGAAACTTACAATGACCTGGAAATAATACAGCTGTTGGAAGCTCATGAAATCAGCCTTATGTCAATAGAAAGTTCACCATTCCTGATGACACTGTTCCATTTGTTCTCCAATTATGCATAACCCACAAATGAGTCACCAAAATAGAACATTTAAACTTAACACCATCCCATTTGGTCATCTTTGTTTCCATACACTTGAGTCATGCTCAGGGCTGCACCTGTTTTGCATGTAGTCAGATTTCTATCACTCTGAGCTCTAGGCTTTGGCACAGTAGCAGGATGGGCAGGTGGGGAGGCCCCAGATCTAAACTGGATCTGTCAGCTGGAGTATGGCAGCATTTGGACAGCATCTGGTCTGAGAGAAGACAGTCTCCAGGAAGGGCAGAGCATTGACTTAGGTGGTACACAGGTCACAGCTAGTATCTGTGACTAACATGGTATGTCGTGTGCCCTGATAGGCCGGTGGAACCCCACCTGTAATAGTCATTAATCCAGGGAGTTTACATCAGGTAATTGTCAGAAGGTTGCACCAACCACTAGACTGTGCCTCTTGGGCAGATTCTAGTGCTTGGTGGTAGGACAGTACTGGTAGGAAGAAGGCAAAGTACCCCGATTTTGATGGAGAGGGTACCAGGCAGACATAAGCACATCAGAGACCACATTGAACCAGTCATCAGGCTCCTGCAGCCTGGAAGCAAGGGTGCATTGGGAGCAGTCCTTGAATGATGAGCTAGAAGGTCAAATGCCCCTCTACAGGGTCATGATAGGTCCTAGAGACTGATGATGCTCCAGGTCACACATGGCAAGGACTGTAAACCCAGGGAAATGGCTTCAATCTGGGCTCTCCACTGTCAGGAAGACATCCTTCATTCATGTGGTCAGTATCTTCTGAGCACTCAGTATGTACCAAGCACTGGTTTACAATGGAGACTAGTCTCTGCCCTCAAGGAGTTTTGAGAAACAGGACTCATTTGACCATCAATGAGAAAGCACTGAAACAGAAATCTTTACAGTACCTCTGGTGCAACCTTTACAGACTGGAGGCCAGTCACTACACAGGTCCTGCAGACTCGTTTTTTTTTTTACTCTCTGCACAGCAAAATACATAATGCAGTAAAGTGCACAAGGAACCAGCTTGATGACTTAAAAAACCCACCAGGGCTTCCCTGGTGGCGCAGTGGTTGGGAGTCCGCCTGCCGATGCAGGGGACATGGGTTCGTGCCCCGGTCCGGGAAGATCCCACATGCCGCGGAGCGGCTGGGCCCGTGAGCCGTGGCCGCTGAGCCTGCGCGTCCGGAGGCTGTGCTCCGCAACGGGAGAGGCCACAACAGTGAGAGGCCCGCGTACCACACGCACACACAAAAAAACCCACCAGCACAGTGTTTTAAAAGGTTACACGTCAGGATGTCAACCCTGAATACAGAGAAGAGGAAAGGTAAGTTTGGTGGGCAGAATAATAGCCCCCAAACATGTGCATCTCCTAATCACCAGAGCATGTGAATAAACACAGGACACTTACACAGTACAAAGGACTTTGCATGTGTGATTAAGTTAAGGACCTTGAGATGAGAAGATGATTCTGGACTATCCGGGTGGACACAGTCTAACCACATGCTCCTTAAGATCAGAGCAACTTTCTCAACCAAGTTCAAAGTCAGAGGGAGATGTGACAACAGAAGAACAGTTGGAGAAATGTAACATCATTGGCTATAAAGATTGAGGAAGGGGCCGTCTTCATGTGAGCTTTATATCATGCTTTGTGAGCACGAATCCTCATGAGCCAAGAGTTCTAGCAGCTTTTAGAAGCTGGAAAAGGTGAGAAGGATTCCCCCGCTGGAGCCTCCAGAAAGCAACACAGTGCACTGACACCTTGACTTCAGCCCAGTTGGCCTTTTGTCAGACTGCTGACCTATAGAACTGTAAGATAATACATTTTCTTGTTTTAAGCCATTACATCTGTGGTAATTTGTACAGATAGCAATAGGAATCTAATAAAGTGAGAGATGGTGCCACATTTATGAAGCTAAAAAGATTGAATACTTTCTATTTCCTTGCCTAATATTCACTAAATCTTCCTCTATCATAACAGAAAATGAATAGGTAATGTCCAAAATCAATAAATCAAAAAATAACAGTTTAGCATACTCTTTATACACGGGGATAAATACCAGAAGAAAAGCCTAAATGAAGTGAAAGTGGGTGACTGGGGAGTGAGATTAAAAGGCAGGGCAGGGCAGGGTCTGCTGTTTTTAGTACCGTTAGTGCTATTTTAAAAAATCTAAGGGGGGGACTTCCCTGGTGGCGCAGTGGTTAAGAATCCGCCTGCCAATGCAGGGAATACAGGTTCAACCCCTAGTCCGGGAAGATCCCACATGCCATGGAGCAGCTAAGCCCGTGTGCACAACTACTGAGCCTGCGCTCTAGAGCCTGTGAGCCACAACTACTGAGCCTGAGTGCCACAACTACTGCAGCCCGCGCGCCTACAGTCCGTGCTCCTCAACAAGAGAAGCCACTGCAATGAGAAGCCCGTGAGCAACGAAGAGTAGCCCCCGCTCGCCGCAACTAGAGAAAAACCCGCACGCAGCAACGAAGACCCAATGCAGCCAAAAAATTTTAAAAAAATAAAAAAAAAGAATCCTTTACAAATCTAAGGGGAATTAAACTTTGATTTAAAAAATGCTAAAGCCATGTAATTAGGCAGTTGTTATCCTTGGTCCAAGCATCTTATCACCTAATGTCTAGAGTTGTTCTGGTGTATATGATAGCCACTAGCTCTATGTAGCTTTTACATTTTAAATTAAAATTAATTTAAAATTAGTTCCGGGTGGGGGATGTATTAGGAGTTCAGGATTAGCAGATACAAATCACTATATATAAAATAGATAAACAACAAGGTCCCACTTTATAGCACAGGGAACTATATTCAATATCCTGTAATAAACCATAATGAAAAAGAATATATATATCGGAATCACTGTGCTGTACACCAGAAACTAACACAACATCGTAAATCAACTATACTTCAATTTAAGAAAATAAAATAAAATAAAATTCAGTTCCTTAATCGCACTAGCCACATTTCATGTGCCGGACAGTGTGTATTGGACAGCATAGGTTTAGAACATTTCCATCATCGCAGAAAATTCCATGGTCTGGATCCTTCCTGCACTCTGCCCTACACACCCTGCACTCATAGGGGTCGGTGGCCCCTGCCTAGAGGCAAGATAGGGCTGAAGATGTGAAGTATGAGAGACAACAGGCCAGTTAAAGAAATTCTACCTGCCAGTCAGGATTAAGGGAAATGAGATTAGGAAAGGAACAGATAGGCTAAACTCCAGTGATCTAGGACTTAGTAATACACCACTTCAAAACCTATATGTCATCAAATAACCTGTTTTGTTTTGTTTGGCCACGCGGCTTGTGAGATCTTAGTTCCCTGACCTGGGCCCCCGGCAGTGAGATCTCAGGGTCCTAATCACTGGACTGCCAGGGAATACCAAAATAACCATTTTTTATTGTACCCATAAACTCTGTGGGATAGAAACTCTGACCGGGCACATAGGGGAGGCTTGTCTCTACTCCAGAAGGCCTGGGCCCAAAGATTCAATGAGTGGGGCTTGTAGCACCTGGAGTCGTCTCTACTCACGTTTGGCAAGAGATGCTGGCTGTCCGCCGGGACCTCCAGCTGGAAGCTTAGGCTGGAATGTCTAAGCAAAGTCTCCCTGTGTGGCTTGGGCTTGGTTACCGCAGGATGGCTGGGTTCCAGGAGGGAGCAAGCCACCAAGAGACAGGAAGTAGAAACTGCCAGGTTCTTAAGGCCTGGGTCCAGAGATTGGCACCACTCTCTCCTACCGTGTTTTATTGGTCAAGCAGTCACAGAGCCCAGATTCAAAGAGAGGGGACGTGAACCCCACCTCTCAATTAGAGGAGGGTCAAAGAATTTGGGAGGGCATGTTTGAATACTGCCAGAGCTCATAACTCCCCTCCCTTCCTTATCAAAGCCTACTTTTCAAGGAGAGAATATTTTTCTTTACAAAACAAGTCTTTATAAAACTTGCATCAAAAAATATTCTAAAAGTATAATGTGCCCTACTCTGTGTCAAACACTGTTCGCCTACTTTTTTTTTTTTTTTTTTTTTTGTAGCCTACTCTTTTGAGTAATGATGTAAAGGAGAAAACAGAGAAATGCAGTGTGGAGAAAGCTGCTTTCTTAGATGGGAGGAAATTTGAACATGTTTATAGGCTCAGAGGGAAAAGGGTGTTGCAGATATAGAAAAATAATCCAGATCTTGGCAGGGAATGTAGGGCTTGCATGAAGAGTACCAGGGAGGAAATTTACATCCAGCAGCAGGGGGCTACTCCTCCTTTGTCCCGTCCAGAGATTTCCTTTTAATGAAGATGCACCTTTTTCCTTCTGAACATTTAAACATTAAACATTTTGGACAGAAAACTGTGTGTTTCTTAGTAGAAACACCCATGGGGAGTGGGGCATTTAATTTAAAGGTGCTGGGGCCCCCAGTGGTATTATTTCTACTACTATTCCTCCCATTTAAAAGAGGGTGAACATAGTTAGTGTTAAATATCGCTCCCCCAAGGGAATTTGCCAGAAGCAGAACTGAGACAGCTGCAATGAGTTCTCTAAGAGGTTCTGATTTGCAAGGAATTGCAACATTTTGCCTTCACCCAAGTGTCCCGTGAAGTTGTGCTTCCATCTTCAAGGAAAAAACCCTTTACCACTTTCCAACTCTTTCACCTACAGAGGGCTTCCAAATTCCCGAACACAGGGCTTCCCTGGTGGCGCGGTGGTTGCGCGTCCACCTGCCGATGCAGGGGAGCTGGCTTCGCGCCCCGGTCTGGGAGGATCCCGCATGCCGCGGGGCGGCTGGGCCCGTGGGCCATGGCCGCTGGGCCTGCGCTCCGCAACGGGAGAGGCCACAACAGAGGGAGGCCCGCATACCACAAAAAAAAAAAAACAAAAAAAAAAACAAATTCCCAAACACAAACACGGTATTTATTAAACATCTAAATTACTCGTAGGACAATTATCAAATGATGGAAGATTGCATTATCATCTTCATCATTCTTGGTATTTTTATAAAGCCATTCTATTCTACAGTTTAAGAAAAATTGTTATCAATAAAACATGTTTATTGAATAGTGTCAGCAGTTGAGCTTTGAGAGGTTTTTTTAAAAAAAAAATTTATTTATTTTTGGCTGTGTTGGGTCCTCGTTGCTGCACGCGAGCTTTCTCTTTAGTCGCAGTGAGCGGAGGCTACGCTTCATTGCAGTGCGCAGGCCTCTCATTGCGGTGGCTTCTCTTGTTGCGGAGCACAGGCTCTAGGCTCTCAGGCTTCAGTAGTTGTGGCACATGGGCTCAGTAGTCGTGGCTCGCGGGTTCTAGAGTGCAGGCTCAGTAGTTGTGGCACACGGGCTTAGTTGCTCCGCGCCATGTGGGATCTTCCCGGACCAGGGCTTGAACCCATGTCCCCTACATTGGCAGGCGGATTCTCAACCACTGCGCCACCAGGGAAGCCCCTTGAGAGGTTTTTAAATGAACCAAAGTTCTGACTGTCTGATTTTAGAAATGTGTGGGCTTTATGGGGGTGACATCTAATTACCAAAGGAGAACAAAATCTAAAAACTGTGCAAAATCAAATGGACTGGCCTGTGAGCCATATAATGGCTCATTCCTACTCCTCTCACAAGTGTACTTTCATCTATTGTATTAGAGCTGCCAACAGCTCACAAGTAATAAGCTCATCTTACTACAGCTTCCTGACTTAACTCCGTCCAAATTTTAACAAATATTTATGAAGCACCTATTATATAGTAGTGCTACAGAAAGAGCCCAGTCAAATATGAGGAAGAAAGTTGATAGACATCAAAGTTACTAAGAGACTAGATCTTAATTATCCCCACCACAAAAAAAGAAATGATAATTGTGTGAGGTGATAGAGGTGTTAGCTAATGTTACAATGGTGATCATATTGCATTACAGAAGTGTGTCACAGCAACATGTGGTACAGCTTAAACTTACACAGCGTTACATGTCAGATATATTTCTATTTTTAAAAGGTTAAAGAAAAAAAAGAAATGGTAAATTTGTTCATAAGATAGAGCAAGAATTGGAACTAAAGAATCAAAGAGGGACTTACCTCTTTTAATTAATTTTAAAAAAAGAATCAAAGAGGATATCTCTTCTAAATCCAGTGATATAAGAAAATAGAATAATCTTATTAGGACATTGGAGTCAAAGAGTTTATATAAACATTAATGGCCAACTCAAGACAGAACAGAATAAGGAAACCAAATTAAAGCAATGAATTCTGAGTCAAATCTTTTTAAAAGAGTAACTCTGAGAGCTACCATATGATCCAGCAAGCCAACTCCTGGACATATATCCAGAGAAAACCATAATTCGGAAAGATACATGCACCCCAATGGTCACTGCAGCACTATTTACAATAGCCAGGACATGGAAGCAACCTAAATGTCCATCAACAGAGGAGTGGATAAAGAAGATGTGGTACATATATACTATGGAATATTACTCAGCCATAAAAAAAGAATGAAATAATACCATGGATGGACCTAGAGATTGTCATACTGAGTGAAGTAAGTCAGACAGAGAAAGACAAATATTATATGATATCGCTTACATGTGGAATCTAAAAAAATGGTACGAATGAACTTATTTACAAAACAGAAATAGAGTCACGGATGTAGAAAACAGACTTGTAACCAGGGTGGAAAGTGGGGGGAGGGATAAATTGGGAGATTGGGATTGACATATACACACTGTTATACATAGGTAACTAATAAGGACCTACTGTATAGCACAGGGTACTCTACTCAATTCTCTGTAATGACCTATATGGGAAAAGAATCTAAAAAAGAGTGGCTATATGTATATGTATAGCTAATTCACTTTGCTGTATACCTAAAACTAACACAACGTTGTAAATCAACTATACTCCAATAAAAATTTTTTTTAAAAAAGAGAAAAAGTAGCTCTGTGGAGAGGCCATTGTGTAACTGCTGGGGAAACAAAGGAAGGGTTGACGGTGGAGGAGGAAGAGAAGGTGGATCCAGGGTTCCCACCTTCCCCAGTAAATTTGACCATCAGTGCCTGAGTTAGAGATGAGGAGGGAAAAGGCTGTTGTGCTGGGGTCCTGTTTTGTGTAATTTGAGGCCTTCCTTTTTCAAACTATCTAATCTAATGTATTACGTAAATGATTCAAGAGACAAATTTATTGACATTCATGGTTAATGTATGAACTCACATCCACTAATATTCATGGGCTGTTATGTAAGAGGTTCATCATTGTGAGCCATTTGGATTTAAATCTTTTCTTTTTTTTATAATGGCAAGTTTGATTTTAGTCTAATTTAGTTTTTGCAAGAAGGATTATCGTAATATCATTTTGGCACTTTTACTAAGGAAGGAGAATCCTGAAGGATTTCAAAGTCAACCGTGGTTTTCAGTAAGCTCAGATACCAAGGAACCTAGAAAAGAGGCTTGGGAAAAATGAGATGTAAAGTGAGGTTTGGCCTAGAATTTGAATGATGGCTAGCAAAGGCAGACCTCTCATTCTAACACAGAGCAATTGCTAGCCAATCTACCAGGACAACAAGAGTGGTTTCCTTGGCTTTTTGTTTGTAAAAGTATTCTAGACATATCTTTGAATAGTGACTGGAAAGTCTGTCTGATATTATTATTACCTTTATGACAACAATAACAATCATGATTTTTTTTACCTCCAATAATGTGCAATGCAGAATATAGACTAATACAAAAAGGAGAGAGACATTTCAGCAAATCTATTTCTTAAGCTTTTGACTCATACATTATAAAATGATACTCATCAAGCAAAAGCCCACTGGTCAAGATATCAAAAGATAATGGGTGTATGATCCAGCAATCCCACTCCCAGGCATATACCCAGACCAAACTATAATTCAAAAAGATACATACACCTCTATGTTCATAGCAGCACCATTTACAATAGCCAAGACTTGGAAACAACCTAAATGTCCATGGACAGATGAACGGATAAAGAAGATGGAATACTACTCAACCATCAAAAAGAATGAAATAATGTCATTTGCAGGAACATGGATATACCTAGAGATTATCATACTAAGCTAAGTAAGTCAGAAAGAGAAAGATAAACACCATATGATATCACTTATATGTGGAATCTAAAATATGATCCAAATCAACATATCTATGAAACAAAAACAGACTCACAGATATAGAGAAGAGATTTGTGGCTGCCAAAGGGGAGGGGCATAGGGGAGGGAAGGAAAGGGAGTTTGGGATTAGCAGAGACAAACTACTATATATAGGGTGGATAAACAACAAGGTCCTACTGTATAGCACAGGGAACTGTACTCAATATTCTGTGATAAACCATAATGGAAAAGAATATGAAAAAGAATATATATATGTATATGTATAACTGAGTTACTTTGCTGTACAGCAGAAATTAGCACAACATTGTAAATCAACTATACTTCAATAAAATTATAAAATAAAATAAAAAGATAATGGGTGGCAAGTACTTCAGAAGCCTAAAAGGGCATCTAATCACCTTCTGTAAGAAACAGATTGCTAAAAGTAAACAATGAGCGTGTTCTCACTTCCCAGAAAGTTTTCTCATGCCATCTTCTGGGGAGGATATTGAAAGGAAGTAAAAGATAAAGAGCATGAGAAGGAAGTTACAACCTAAGCAAACCATGAAACTGTCCCAAATACAGGCAGTTGGTCTGCGAAAATTCCATTGCTATTTTAAGGATCTTCCCGGACCGGGGCACGAACCCGTGTCCCCTGCATCGGCAGGCGGACTCTCAACCACTGCACCACCAGGGAAGCCCTATTTGATCATTTTTAAGGGCAATTTTCTTTTTTAATTTATTTATTTATTTATTTTGGGCTGCGTTGGGTCTTTGTTGCTGTGCGCGGGCTTTCTCTAGTTGCAGCAAGTGGGGGTTACTCTTTGTTGCGGTGCGTGGGCGTCTCTTTGTAGTGGCTTCTCTTTGTTGTGGAGCACAGGCTCTAGGCGCACGGGCCTCAGTAGTTGCGGCACATGGGCTCAGTAGTTATGGCACGTGGGCTCAGTAGTTGTGGCTCGCAGGCTCTAGAGCACAGGCTCAGTAGTTGTGGCACACGGGCTTAGTTGCTCCACGGCATGTGGGATCTTCTCCAATCCAGGTCTCAAACCTGTATCCCCTGCATTGGCAGGCGGATTCTTAACCATTGCACCCAGGGAAATCCCAAGGGCAATTTTCTTCCTATTTTTTTCTTTACTTAATTTTTTTCAAAGTCAGTTATCAACCTTTATAATGAAAAATTCCCTGAAATATAAATTTATTCCAAGCAACAGCATACACCAAGCCTCACTCATCATTGCCAGGTTTACATCTTAGATTCTGATCACAAGGAGCAAATGAAAGGCTGGAGGCTCTTCTTGAACTCATTTTCCATCTACAAAAACACTGTCTAGACAAATCTTTACCCAGAAAGAAAGCATCATCTTTGTTGCAAAAGCAAGATTGTCTAATAGTGTTACCAGAGCTCTCTGTACCTCAGTTTCCTCATCTGTACATGCCATGCACAGTTGAATGAATGCCCTAGGGCTGGTGTTTAAAGTGTACTACAAATATTAAGATGAGTTCCAAATGAAACTTTTGGTAGAGTTGAGTAATACAACTTGTAGCTTCCTCTTTAAGAATTAATTTCCCTATGGAATCACTTAAAACCAAAAGGGCTCTACAGATTACCTCTGGGTTTAATCCTTTAAAGAAGCAAGAAACACCGGGATGAATTTAACTGAAACCCAACACTTAAGTACTTGCCTAAGTGCCTAAAATGGTTATAAGCCCTTCCCTGAGAGTTTTTAAGAAAAGAAATTCCTTTTCCTGAAATAGTTCAGGTTGCAAGTGAAGCTGCTACTCAGGAGAGTTAAATTAAATAACCTCTAAAAGTTTTTTCCAACCATTGGGTTTTTTTTGTAATTCTCTTAGGCTTTCTCCCTCTCTCTCATTTCAAAGATAGTCAGGAAGTCTCCTAGGATAAGGTTATCATATTCAAGTCTTGCCAAAGATGTAAGAAAAGAAACTCTTTGATTAGATCAAGAGGAACAATTATACTTCCTAAAACGAGCTTAAGCTAAGAAAATGGAAAGGTTTATAAATAAGAAGTTCAGTACTTCTTTTTTGGTCTCCTTTCATCACTGTGTGATTTACTTTAATAGTAACCTGTCATTTCAAACTAGATGACTCAGTGGCCTGGTCATGGGTTACAGGGCATTTCATCTGTGGTCACCCATCTTACCCATGAAAAAATTAATATTTAGTCTACTCTTTTTACTCACTATTTTTTTAAACATCTTTATTGGAGTATAATTGCTTTACAATGGTGTGTTAGTTTCTGCTTTATAACAAAGTGAATCAGTTATACATATACACACGTTCCCATATCTCTTCCCTCTTGCGTCTCCCCCCCCACCCTCCCTATCCCCCCCCCCCAGGTGGTCACAAAGCACCGAGCTGATCTCCCTGTGCTACGCGGCTGCTTCCCACTAGCTATCG
>NC_041217.1:22435502-22474479 GCF_002837175.3 Physeter macrocephalus
AGATTGCTTTTGCTATTTGGGGTCTTTTGTGTTTCCATACAAATTGTGAAATTTTTTTTTCTAGTTCTGTAAAAAATGCTAGTGGTAGTTTGATAGGGATTGCATTGAATCTGTAGATTGCTTTGGGTAGTAGAGTCATTTTCACAATGTTGATTCTTCCAATCCAAGAACATGGTATATTTCTCCACCTATTTGTATCATCTTTAATTTCTTTCATCAGTGTCTTATAGTTTTCTGCATACAAGTTTTTTGTCTCCTTAGGTAGGTTTATTCCTAGATATTTTATTCTTTTTGTTGCCGTGGTAAATGGGAGTGTTTTCTTAATTTCACTCTCAGATTTTTCATCATTAGTGTATAAGAATGCCAGAGATTTCTGTGCATTAATTTTGTATCCTGCTACTTTACCAAATTCATTGATTAGCTCTAGTAGTTTTCTGGTAGCCTCCTTAGGATTCTCTATGTATAGTATCTTGTCATCTGCAAACAGTGACAGCTTTACTTCTTCTTTTCCTATTTGGATTCCTTTTATTTCTTTTTCTTCTCTGATTGCTGTGGCTAGAACTTCCAAAACTATGTTGAATAAGAGTGGTGAGAGTGGGCAACCTTGTCTTGTTCCTGATCTTAGTGGAAGTGGTTTCATTTTTTCACCATCGAGGACAGTGTTGGCTGTGGGTTTGTCATATATGGCCTTTATTATGTTGAGGAAAGTTCCCTCTATGCCTACTTTCTGCAGGGTTTTTATCATAAATGGGTGTTGAATTTTGTCAAAAGCTTTCTCTGCATCTATTGAGATGATCATATAGTTGTTCTTCTTCAGTTTGTTATATGGTGTATCAAGTTGTTTGATTTGTGTATATTGAAGAATCCTTGCATTCCTGGGATAAACCCCACTTGATCATGGTGTATGATCCTTTTAATGTGCTGTTGGATTCTGTTTGCTAGTATTTTGTTGAGGATTTTTGCATCTATGTTCATCAGTGATATTGGCCTGTAGTTTTCTTTCTTTGTGACGTCTTTGTCTGGTTTTGGTATCAGGGTGATGGTGGCCTCATAGAATGAGTTTGCGAGTGTTCCTCCTCTGCTATATTTTGGAAGAGTTTGAGAAGGATAGGCGTTAGCTCTTCTCTAAATGTTTGATAGAATTCGCCTGTGAAGCCATCTGGTCCTGGGCTTTTGTTTGTTGGAAGATTTTTAATCACAGTTTCAATTTCAGTGCTTGTGATTGGTCTGTTCATATTTTCTATTTCTTCCTGATTCAGTCTTGGCAGGTTGTGCATTTCTAAGGATTTGTCCATTTCTTCCAGGTTTTCCATTTTATTGGCATAGAGTTGCTTGTAATCTCTAATAATCTTTTGTATTTCTGCAGTATCAGTTGTTACTTCTCCTTTTTCATTTCTAATTCTATTGATTGAAGTCTTCTCCCTTTTTTTCTTGTTGAGTCTGGCTAATGGTTTATCAGTTTTGTTTATCTTCTCAAAGAACCAGCTTTTAGTTTTCATCACAGTGTTCTGAGTGCTGGCCTTTGGGCATGACTTCCCAGTGTGCTTGGATTTGAGACTTTTTGCCTGTCCTTTAACTTGTTTTTTGCCCCACCTCATGTTTAATTAGGGTTTTTATTCGGAATGTAGAATCTTAAAGTTTACCCCTGTTGGATTTCATCTTGTTAGTATCGAAAGATTCCATAAGAAAATCTCAAGGCAAAAAGGGATCATAATGGACCTTCAAGGAAAGGAAATAAGAAAGAAGTCCAGAGAAGCAAAGAGTTAACTAGGAAGCCTAGTTGAGTGACTTCTAAATTAAGAGGGCAGACTGAACCCTGCATTTACTTTTGCTGCCTCCTAAAACCCCAATTAAGTCAACAAAACAGGGATTTTTGGTTTAAGGCACAAACTCACAAAGATAAAGAGAATGGAGTGGCCATGACAGTAATAAAATTTTGGCATCTGAAAAGCTGATGGACAAGTGGTAACTAAATTAGCACTTCAGAGAATGCTAATCCCTAAACCAGCAGTGGGGAAAGACACAACTCAATGCGCTCCGCCAAAGTCCTAAAAGCTTTAAGAACTGATGGCTTCAGGTTCTACTGAGAGTGAAGAGGAAGATGGGCTAAAACAGTTGATTGGATGAAGGTTGCTATTCAACCCCTGGAGCCCCTTCCCTACCCTCTTAGTAGGAGGTGTATTATCTGGACAATAAGGCACCATCGAAGGTTGGCATACTGGTTTCAGAGGATTAAAGGGAACATTTTCAACTCAGCATCATTCTTATAGACAAAATGTTAGTGGTTTCTTCTGTACAGAATCCAACCAGTCCAACAGGAAAGAACCAAGAGTTGAGACTTTAGTGTTCCTCAAACACACACCTCAGCCGGGTCATCATCATAGGTGAAGTCCACAAACAAGCCCCACCCACACCCTCCGAGTTTCCAAACAACCTGCAAGTCTGCCTCTCTTAAATACAAGGAGACTTCTAAGGCTCACCATGCATCTGAGGAAAATCCCCAGTGTGAAAAACAGGTCACAACACACACACACACACACACACACACACACACACAAACTTGGAGGAAACAGAAACTGCAGATATAAAATATCGCAAAGCAATGATTAATAACCTCACAATGTTGAGAAGATGTTGCATTCGTGAAACAAGAATGTTTAGAAACCATTAGCAGAAATGAAAATCCCAGTAAAAGATTTAGAAGAGTTGAAGAAATTTCCCCGAAAGTAGAGGAAAATGACAAAAAGATGGGAAACAAGAGTGTGGAGATAAGAAAATAAAAAGATCATTCAAGAATGTCTAATATTTGAACAGTAAGATTTCTATAAAGAAAGAACAGAAAAAAATGGAGGAGAGGAAATCTTCAAAGAAAACAGGCCATATATAATCAGGAATCAGAACATCTGGAAGACAGAAGAAAATGGAGCATTGCTTTCAAAATTTTGAGGGGAAATGATTTTTCAAACCAAAATTCTATCTCATATATCAATTAAGTATAAACATAAAATAAGACATTTTTAGATATGAATAGTCTCAAAATTTTCCCTCCTACGTACAGTTTCTCAGGAAGCTCCTGAAGTATGTACGCCACCAAAACAAGGAGTCAACAATGGGAGGGGAAGTTACAAGAAACAGAAGTTCCGAGTCAAGAGGAAGGCAAAGGGTTTCTCTAGAATTATGGTGCAGAGATATTCTGGGAAGACAGCCGTGCTGCAGGCACAGAGAGCAACCAAGTCAGATTGGAGCATGTTGGAAAGCTCAGGGAAAGATTTCTTCAAGAAGATGAAAATGATAGATGAGGTTGAAAGTGTTAAGAGGAGATTTAGACAATTGTGGAAAGTTTGTGGTTGATTTAATACAAGTATAAAGAAAACCAAGGAACAACAACAATTTTTTTAAAGACAATTATTAACCTCAGGGAAAATAAAAAGTTCTGCAAGAAAGGGTAATCATAGTATGCTCCCTGGGGCTTCCCTGGTGGCACAGTGGTTGAGAGTCCGCCTGCCGATGCAGGAGACACGGGTTCATGCCCCGGTCCGGGAGGATTCCACATGCCGCGGAGCGGCTAGGCCCGTGAGCCATGGCTGCTGGGCCTGTGCGTCCAGAGCCTGTGCTCCGCAACGGGAGAGGCCACAGCAGTGAGAGGCCCGCGTACCACAAAAAAAAAAAAAAAAAAAAAAGGATACGTAGTATGCTCCCTGGCTAATCTGTGAATAGTATTTACATAGTTATAATAATGAAAACATGGAATCATCCTCTAACCAAGATGGGATGGCGTGATGGGAAGTGTGTGTGTGTGTGTGTGTGTGTGTGTGTGTGTGTGTGTATATATGGTAGTGGAGGGCAGTGGTGAAAGAGAATTAAATCTTTACCTTTCATGGAAGGAAGTCAACAGATAATGTCTAAAATGGGAATACCAAGAAATAACAATATAAACAATATCTCTAAATGACAATATTTAGAGATAGGAAGATAAATATTAAAAGAAGCAACTTAGGACTTCCCTGGTGGCACAGTGGTTAAGAATCCGCCTGCCAATACAGGGGACACAGGTTCGAGCCCTCGTGTGGGAAGATCCCACATGCCGTGGAGCAACTAAGCCCGTGTGCCACAACTGCTGAGCCTGGGCTCTAGAGCCTGCAAGCCACAACTACTGAGCCCACATGCCATAACTACTGAGCCCATGTGCTGCAACTACTGAAGCCCGCGTGCCTAGAGCCCATGCTCTGCAACAAGAGAAGCCACAGCAATGAGAAGCCTGTGCACCGCAATGAAGAGTAGCCCCCACTCGCCTCAACTAGAGAAAGCCCGCGCACAGCAACACAGCCAAAAAAACAAAACAACAACAAAAAAGAAGCAGCTTAAAGATTTGAAAGTCGCTGCCTCTAAGGAAAGAACTAGGATGCAGAGGAAAGCAGTATTTTTTGTAACAAGTCTTGTAGAATTGACTCTTTATGTGCACAAAAAATTGTAATAAAAATAAAAACTAATTTGAAACCAGAATGAATAAATGAAGGGGAAAAAAAGAAATTGAGAAAGCCATTTAGCCTTGCTAAGAAAATGCTCTGATGATGAGTGAAGAGGGACTAGAACTCATCCAATACTTCAAAGCCAAGTGGAAAAGGGTCCAGAAATGAAGCAAAGGAATAAAGACCACCACTTGAACATATCATTGGATTTGGAAGAAAGAGGACATAAATCAGTCACCAAGGATGGTCATTTCACTTTCTGGATGTTTCTTGATTTTATTCACTTTTTTTTTCATCCGAGGGGCACTCTGAGAGAAGGCAAGTGATTTTGCCGTTCTCAGCCTCCTTATAGTATTTCAGGACAGCCAGCTTAACCTTTCTCTCATGCTTGTTCTTCTTGGGAGTGGTGTAAGACTTCTTCCTTTTCTAAGCACCACCACGAAGTCACAACACAAGATGAAGAGTGGACTCCTTTTGAATGTTGCAGTCAGACAAAGTACATCCATCCTCCAATTGCTTGACAGCAAAGATCAGTCTTTGCTGGTCAGGAGGAGTTCCTTCCTTATCCTGGATCTTGGCCTTTACATTTTCTATTGTATCCGAGGGTTTGACCTCGAGAGAGTGATGGTCTTCCCCGTCGGGTCTTCATGAAAATCTGCATCTTGGCGGCAGTACCACTGCAGACAGTGGACCCGAAAGGCGATTTTATTCACTTTTATCCAACGCCATCCCTGCTATCCAATTAAGGCAGCCTGCATCACTCTCCCAGGCTACAGCCTCTCTGCCTCCAGGTTCGTCCCTTCCAATCCACCCTCCACATAGCAGCTGGGTGGCCCTTTCTAAACTAGAAGTCTGATCAGATCATCCCCCGATTACATGCTTTAATGAACTTTCATTGTTTTTAGCATAAGACCAAGTAGTTCGACAGGAACTATCTATCTATCTATCTATATTTATTTATTTATTTATTTATTTATTTATTTATTTATTTTTATATTTTTATATATTTTTATTTATTTATTTATTTGGTTGTGCCGGGCCTTAGTTGCTGCATGTGGGCTCCTTAGTTGTGGCATGTGAACTGTTAGTTGCAGCATGCATGTGGGATCTGGTTCCCTGGCCAGGGATCAAACCCAGGCCCCCTGCATTGGGAGCACGGAGTCTTAGCCACTGCGCCACTGGGGAAGTCCCGGGAACTATATATTTTTAACGGCCTCTTCAGCTTCATTTCCCCCTACTACTCAACCATATGAAAATGGTATCTTTTCTCCATTTTACCCCACCCTCTCTCCACTGAGCTTTCACACTCTCGCCTCTCTTCACCTGCCTAATTCCTACACAATCCTTCAGGATGTAGCTGTGCAAAACATTCCCTGACCTCCTAAACTAGGGTGGTTTCCCCTACTGGGAGTTCCTCTAGGACCCCATCGCAGCATTCAACACATGTATTCCAGTTTCTAGAACTCTCCCACTAGACAGTAAGCTCTACCAAGACTGAGGCAATGTCTGACTTAATGCCCCTATTCGTCATGACTCAACTTGTTGCAGATGAGAGATTTCCAATTCCAAACAGCTAACACAGATGGGAATTTATTGCCTCATAAGTGTTCAGGAGTGGAGTAGGTCTCAACCATAGCTGGAGTCCTCAGCTCTCATCCTCTACCTCTATCCATTCAGATTCTGTCTGTGAATTGGTCTTATTCTCTCCTACAACGGTCAGGCTTTCTCCAGGTTGGGATTCAAAGTAAGGGGGAAGTCTTCTCTACTGGCTCCAGAGAAGAGTCCTGGGACACACTCAGGTTTTCCTTGCTTGGATATACGCCAATCCCTGAACAAAGGAACAGAGTACTCTGGCCAGGCCTGAGTTATTGTGGCTAAAGGGATTGGGCAAGGCCTGGATCTGTTATTAGAAGATGGAAAGGATAGGGACTTCCTTGGTGGCACAGTGGTTAAAAATCCGCCTGCCAATGCAGGGGACACGGGTTTGAACCCTGGTCCGGGAAGATCCCACATGCAGCGGAGCAACTAAGCCCGTGAGCCGCAACTACTGAGCCTGTGCCCTAGAGCCCGCGAGCCACAACTACGGAGCCTGCGTGCCTAGAGTCTGTGCTCCGCAACAAGAGAAGCCACAGCAATGAGAAGCCCTTGCGCTGCAACGAAGAGTAGCCACCCACTTGCTGCAACTAGAGAAAGCCCACACACAGCAACAAAGACCCAACGCAGCCAAAAAATAAATTTAATTAATTAACTAATTAATTTTAAAAAAAGAAGATGGAAAGGTTAACAGTTTTCTCAGAACAACACTTGCCACTGAACCTCTCTGTAGGTGCTCACATTGTGTCCCCTCTATGTGCAGTGTCCTGGCTCATCAGACCTATTCCATGGAGCAGCTTGAGCCATAATCAAGTGGCCAGTCGTGAAACTGAGCAGAGCCCAGACACTTAACAAGCTAGGAGTGAGGGCAGCCAAAAAACCCAGCCTTGAGACACCCTAGTTCCAAGAACATTTGGGAGAATTTTTGATCATGGGGTAAGGGAACATGAAACAGTTCCTGAAGAGAAAGAGGAAAAATAAAGAAAAAATAAGGGCCAAAACCAAGAGTCAATGGCAAAACATAACAATTTCAATAACTGCCTAAGCCTAGAACCAACTCTTTCACTGGCTGACAATGCCACATCTCTTGACTTACCCCAAACTAGAATGATGGCTTGTTTTTGTGGCTTCCTTGTACCATAATTAGTTTTCTTTTTATTTGTTTGCTTGTGTGTTGTTTAGAACCTGGCTTATTCAAAAAAAAAAATTTAGGTAGCATGGTACTATAATATGTTCAGAGAGAAACTGAACAGTCTGTGTGGTTTTCTTCTCATAAAAAGGGATTTCTACTGACTGGGGAAAAAAATTATCCAAGTGGGAAAGGAGTACCATATCCTAGTATGTTAAAATAAGATTACAAAATTCTCTGCATCAGCAGAATGACATCCAAAGTATGCATTTTGAAGCCAACATTTTGCAGAGGAAAGAATACTATGCACTATGTAAATACTTAGAGGAAGTTAGATTTTTTTTTAAGCTACAGAGATGAAGGTGGTACTGTTGGAGATACCTCTGTGGTATGATGATGGGCCAAACTTTGTGACAGAAACCATTCATTGCAAGAATTTAAAATGCAGTCATAAAATAACCCACAAATACTGAATGCCTAACCAGCAGTCAGCTCTCGATAATGCTAAGAACACATTATTTTTCGCTGGAAGAGAAAAGGTGGTTATTTTTCTAGCCTGTTAAATATATTGATGGCTTTTTTAGCAAAAACTTATTACTGTGAATCTCGTTCACTTGAAAAGCTTATTTCTGACATTTCTCACCTCAACTCTTCGGGGAGATCATTAGACTGATGGATTCTTAAGCTTGTGTTATAGGAAATGAAAGCCTAGGAAGATTAAGCCATTTTTCCTCGGTCACTGCTATAGGAACTGGCTGGAGCCATGTCCTTGGATGGCAGCAGCTCTTTGCTGCCACCTCAAATTTTGACCTTCAATGACATTTCAGAAGGCCTGGGAAGTGTTTCAATGTAAACGGGAAGAAAAATACCTTAAGTTTTGGCATTCCCAAGCCTAGAGCAAGTCTTTCTGGATCCTCACAAAAATCTCAATTTTCAATATTTTGCTTTTGTTCAAAATAATGCTGCATATATTTCCAATAACCATGAGTATGAGTAAAGTTTGATAAATAATGAGCAGTCCCCCACCAACTTGTACAGGTGGAAATGGGCCTGCAGGTCACTCACCATTCTCAAATATTTATAGAACAACAACTGCGTATGCAGCGCTATCAAATGCCAGCATCACAAAGTCCCAGCTAGAAAGGGTCCTTCAGGCCAGTGGGGAAATAAGACAATTATATATGCAAAATGAAATAATAGTAAAGGGCCATGAATCATTAAATGATAAATGAATGGATGGGCAGGAAGTAGCTAGGAATTTCTGAGAATGGAGGTACCCTTGAGAATGGGCCGGTTATCATCACCCAGTCCAGTGGAACCCGGCCACCTGTGTTCAAATCCACTCCACCATCTACCACCCCTACAACCTGAAGCAAATTATTTTACCTCTCTTTGCTTCAGTTTCCTGATCTGTAATTAGCCAAGATAATTGGAGGGCCTGTAAAACTGGGGGATATGTAGAAGGAAAAACTGATACTTTGCCTTGTTTTCAACATGATTAGGTTCTTTACAGTCCATAGTCAGATGGACAAAAACCACTTGGACTCTGAGATAAACCAAAAATGTCTGATTCTGTCCCCCCAAATAAAGAAATCTTGAATATTTCCCATAAACTCCCTTAAAAAAGCAATTCTGTCTATTTCATGCAATGTTGTTGTCTGAAAATACATCATGACTTTTTTTTGAATTTTATTTATTTTTTATACAGACATCATGACTTTTGAGAATATGATAATCACTTGAGAGGGTTGTTTTTTACTGTGAACAGATTTGTAACCTTGGCAACTTGGTAGGTTTTATCTCTTTAAATCCCTGTGTTTGGGTTTGCTGTGCCAGACCTTCTGAAGTTTGACTCTCCTGCACTCTTTGCAAGTAAACTTGTTCTTTCCTTTTTGAAATGCTCCTGTCTCTGAGCCTTCCTTTAACAGTAACAATAGTACCCACCTCTTAAAGCTATTATAAGGATTGAATTAATATTTATAAAGCACTTAGCACAGTGCTAGGCTTTTGTTCAATGATAAAGTGGTAGTAGTATGAGAAGGCTTCCCAGAGAGGAGCAGACTTTACCTGGTCCAGAAAAATGAGGAGGATTTAGATGGAATAGGGAAAGGCATGAGGGCAAAAATGTCACAGCCTGACCGAGGAACCCTGAGTAACCTTGTGGGAATGGAACAAAGGATTCACTCTGAGTGTGGCAAGGGAGACAACACTGCTGGGAGAATCCATTGTGAATTACACATTGAAGGGCACAGTCTTATTGGTGAAGATAATAGAGTTAGTGATATTGTTTGTGGTCAGTGACATGACCACACTCTGCTGTAAGAAGTCCTTTTGTCCAATAACGCCTTTGGAAGCCAGAGCCCCTGTTAGTCCTGAATCGCTGTTTGAAGTTTAACTTGACTTTGCAAGCTGCCTGCTGCCTTTGCTGAAATTGAAGCAGACCATTGCTTCTTACCCACTCCCTCCAGCCCCGACAATGCCAAAGTCTGCTGTTTCCTGGAAACCTGCTCAGAAGTCAGAATCGAAGCTATTTTGTAAACCAATTAGAGAAGCCACAATTAGCTCCTTTATTATGTCCTAATAGCATTTTTTTCTGCCCATCTTATGTGAGGTCAAACCACTTCAGCTCATCATATAATGTCTGCTAGCCTGTTGTGAGCTGTGCAACATTCATTTCAGTACTGGTTCTAGAACTCCTCTGCCACTGATCATGACACTAATCAAGAAGCTGAATTCACGTACGGACCAGTCTAGAGAACATGACTAATACTCTGTGAACTCTGAGTCTGAAGCTTAATTCCCTTTTGCTTCTACGTTTTGTTTTCTAACCTCTGAAATGCTACGCTTCCTTCTTAATTTGATTTTCTAATTTTTAAAAAAATCACTGCATCATGTACTGGAAACAAAGAGCTTTTCCAATTTTCTGCCAGTTAAAATCTTTGCCTTTCAAAATCTTTGACCACTGCGCTTCCGTGAGCCATGGCCGCTGAGCCTGTGCGTCCGGAGCCTGTGCTCCGCAACGGGAGAGGCCACAACACTGAGAGGCCCACGTACCACAAAAAAAAAAAAAAAAAAAAAAAATCTTTGACCCTACCTGAATCTTCTCATCCTGGGAGTTTTTCTTTCTTGGCTAAGGAGCTCATAAGCTTTGTGAATGTACTTTAATGAATGTAACTATTTATCTATAGCAGTTTTGATTTACTTATTGGCTAGATTAAATAATTTAGTCAGCATGGTATTGGGAAAAGAGCATTGAGTTCTTGTCCTGACTTTGACACTGGCTCATCACATGCTCTCAAACAAGACACCTACGCACACTAAGCCTGACCTTTCTCATCTGTAAAACAAGATGGTTGAACTAGACCAGACAATACCTAACGTCCTTTCCAGCATTAAAATTTTATAATCCATGATCTCATGTGCATCTAATCGATCAAGATGTTCTAAGACAGATCACCTCACTCCGTGGGGCTACACTGACTGCCATCAAAAACTTCCGACAAGGCTGCCAGTGTTCTCTGCCTCCTGGGGGTCACACCCTAATGCAATCCTCTTCTCTCCAGTGTGAGCCGAACCTCGTGACTCCTTCTATCCAACAGAATACAGCAAAAGTGATGGGATGTCATTTCATGATTAGGGGCGATACTGCAATGCAATCTGACACGAACCGCTGGGAGTGACTACAGAGTCCACAGATTTAAGGGCACAGACCCCAACAAAATTGCCCGCACTTTAGATGCCAGCCACAAGTTTGGGCATCCCCAAGCCACTGACCCTTCTGAGCAGCTGGCTCCAGATCCAGGGATTCTCACTACCCTCTAGGGTTCAACAGTTCATTAGAACAACTCACAGCACTCAGGAAAGTGCTGTACTTAGAATTACAGTTTTATTGTAAAGGATACAAATTAGGACCAGGCAAATGAAGGCACACAGAGCAAAGTTGAGGAGGGCCTAAGATGCAGAGTTTTCATGTCCTCTCCCTGTAAAATTAGGACACAGCAACCTCTTAGTACATCAGTGCATTCACAAGCCAGGAAGCTCACTGAGCTTCAGTCTTCAAAGATTTTATTGCAGTTTCATTACTTGTCCTGGGTTGATTTAATCATTGGTTGAGCTCAGTCTCCAACCCCTTTTTCTCCCTGGCGGTTGAGCTAAAAATTCCAACCCTCTAATCTGACTTTGCATCCTTTTCATCTCATAAACTCAGGTATGGTCGAGAGTCCCACCATGAAGAGCAAAGACACTCCTATAACTCAGGAAATTCCAAGGATGTAGAGGTTATCTTCCAGGAACCAGGAGCAAAGACTAGAAAAATTCTTTATTATACTTTAGGTTACAAAAGATTGTGACTTTCATCTTGCTAGCAGATCAAATCTATTAGTGGTTTTGATGAAGCAGAAGGCAAGGTATTGAGGGAGGCCTCAGTCCAACAGCCCTCAAAGAACTGAATCCAAATTATTAGAGAAATGCAAATCAAAACCACAATGAGGTATCACTTCATACTGGTCAGATTGGCCATCATCAAAAAGTTTACAAATAGGGTTTCCCTGGTGGCGCAGTGGTTGAGAGTCCACCTGCCGATGCAGGCGACACGGGTTCGTGCCCCGGTCCGGGAAGATCCTACATGCTGCGGAGCGGCTGGGCCCATGAGCCATGGTAGCTGAGCCTGCGTGTCTGGAGCCTGTGCTCCGCAACGGGGGAGGCCACAGCAGTGAGAGGCCCGCGTACCACAAAAAAAAAAAAAAAAAAAAGAGAAAAGAAAAGTCTACAAATTATAAATGCTGGAGAAGGTGTAGAGAAAAGGGAACCCTCCTACACTGTTGGTGGGAATGTAAATTGGTGCAGCCACTATGAAGAACAGTATGGAGGTTCCTTAGAAAACTAAAAATAGAGTTACTGTATGACCAGCAATCCCACTCCTTGGCATATACCTGGAAAAGACTAAAACTCTAATTTGAAAAGATACATACTCTGCAATGTTCATAGCAGCACTATTTACAATATCCAAGACATGGAAACAACCCATCAACATACGATTGGTTTAAGAAGATGTGGTATATATATACAATGGAATATTACTCAGCCATAAAAAAGGATGAAATAATGCCATTTGCAGCAATGTGGATGGACCTAGAGATTATCATACTAAGTGAAGCAAATCAGACAAATATTACATGATATTGCTTATATGTGAATTCCAAAAAATAATACAAACGAGCTTATTTACAAACAGAAACAGACTCATAGACGTAGAAAGCAAACTTATGGTTACCGAAGGGGAAGGAGAGGGAGGGATAAATTAGGAGTATGGGATTGGCAGATACATACTACCATATATAAAATAGATAAACAACAAGGATTTACTATATAGCACAGGGAACTATATTCAATATCTTGTAATAACTTATAATGGAAAATAATTTTTAAAAAGAATATATATATATATATCAGAATCACTTTGCTGTACACCTGAAACTAACACGATATTGTAAATCAACTGTATTTCAATTTTTTAAAAAGCCAAAAGGAACTGAATCCAGTCAACAACCTTGTGGGTGAAGTTGGAAGCTGATCCCTCCCCAGTTGAGCCTTCAGGTAACACCCTGATTTCAGCCTTGTAGGAAATTATATATATATATATATATTTTTTTTTTTTTTTTTTTTTTTTTGCCATGCCGATGTGGGATCTTAGTTCCTGGACCAGGGGTTGAACCTGTGCCCCCTGCAGTAGAAGCATGGAGGCTTAACCACTGGACCACCAGGGAAGTCCCAGCCTTATAAGAAATTCTGAAGCAGAGGACCCAGCTAAGCCCATCAGAGATTTCTGACTCACAGTAACTATAAAATAATAAATATGTGTTGTTTTAATTTGCTAAAATTTTGGGATAATTTGTTATGTAAGAATACACATAACTAATATACTGACTACATTGTGACTAAAAGACAGTGATGTCCTGAACGCAGAGAACCTAGAAGGTTAAACCAAATAAATGGATTTCCTAAGTAATGCTAAGTAAATGAAAAAAATGAGATGGATCTGCTTAAGCAGAAAACTACTGGCATGGAGAGATTAAGTGACTTCCCTTAGATCAAACAGGAAGTAGTAAAGTGAAGATTTGAACCCGCAGTGGCCAGAGTCCAGAACCTGTGCAATAAAAATTCAAACTGCAAAACCACAAGATAACTGCCCAAGGTCCCTTAGTATCAAGGCGTTTCTCCCCCACAAGTTCTTATTTATATGCCATTGTTTCCAAAGAGGATATAGAGTGTGTCAGTAATCCTACAATACACTGTAATAAAATTAAAATAAAATCTAGTGGGGAAATCAGAATGAAGAGACTATCAGGATAGAAAAAATAGAAGGAAGCTAGGAGGGCTTATTCACTGGGTAGAGGTGGGAGCCACAAATTCTGAACTCTGAATATTCAGGATTCTAGGACAGAAGAAAAAAGTATGATCAATTACATGATGCAAGGTGGTCTCAGAAGTTTAAAGCAATTTGTTGCACAGGAAAAGAACAACTATTAAAATCAGAGAAAATTTGTTTTCTGCAGGCTCTCACAAAGGAAAGAGTGTGAAATATAGGCATCAACAGCCACAGAAACATCTATAGGGAACGAAAATAAAGTTATCCAGCTTCCTGCTGATGGCTCAACACATGCACAGATTTTAGAGTAACTCGAAAAATGGATGCAATGCCTAGCTTCTCTCTCTTTCATTTTTTTTTTCTTTCTCAGTATTTTTTTATTCCTCCTACTCTGATACCTGCTCTTTGGTAATTTGAGCATTAGAGAAAAAGCTGTGAAATCTTGGGCTGAAAATGAAAACCAAGTACAAAATCACTATGACAATTACTGTTATCATAAAGAGGAGGAGGAGGAGGAAGAAGAGGATGTAGTTCCCTAAGTAAATCAACTGCTTCTTTCCTTTGGACAAACTAACCCTCCTCCATAGCTGTGTGCCCTGCATTCTGCCATCCCACTAGTCAAAATTTAAATGTGCTATTAGGACACATTAGATTCCAACACTTGTATGTTCTCTGTTTGCAGTTGCAGTATGATACTATTTGATTTCTTTGCTGTGAAAACTAAATCCTACAACAGCCCAGCTGGGAATGTCCTGCCTCTTGTAACTATTTGAAGTCTCTGGATAACCTATTTGAACGCTCATTATTTCCTGGATCCCAATGACCTTATAAATGAAGCTATTATATGATTATGAAAGAACTATTAAAAATAATATCAGGAAGCCAAGGGATATAAAACAAAGACATGAGTAATTGCTTTGGTCTGTGATCATTAAACGTTTGGTTTCCATAAAAGGACAAGCACTTTAAATCGAGGCAGGCAGACGCAAAACGCTGTACAACTTCTTCCCAGAACGTCCTTTGGCAGATCAATGCCAATAGTTAGCCATTTAATTTCCATGTGATTGTTAGAATAGACAAGCGATGGGAATTCCCTGGCAGTCCAGTGGTTAGGACTCTGCACTTTCACAGCCGTGGCCCGGGTTCAATCCCAGGCTGGGGAACTAAGATCCCACAAGCCACCCCCTCAGACAAAAAAATAGACAAGTGATTCTCAAAGGTAAGGACCATCCCTCCACCCAAGACGGGGACTTCTCAGAATTTGGAGAAGTGAACTATGCTAGTTGAAATCACATTATAATGTTCTAATATTATTTTACTTTGGAAAAAAGGGAAGTGTACATTTTCGATATGAAAATGCTGAAAGTAATTCTCAGCAAGATCTTTGCTGCAGAGAACACAAAGAAGCACTGTTTCTCAAGCTCATAAGAAAGTAGGGGACATGGGGGCATGCATCGCTATGGACATACCCTGTAAATCAGTACAGGATCTGAGATTTCTATCGTTATCAAAGAGGACACAGACTTAAAAGTTGAGAAACGTGCTGGACAGTTGACCATGACTGATTCATCTTCCTCTCCCCAGCACTTATCATTCCATTTACACAAAACTCCAGGACAAAAAAATCCAATCTGTGATTATAGAATGCATACCAGTGGTTGCCTGGAGCAAGAGGTATGAGGAGTGGGGATTGACTGGGAAGGAACACAAGGGAATCTTCTGGGGTGATGAAAATGTTCGGTTTCGTTTTTACTTTAATTTAAAAAATACGTCATTGATTAAAAATGCAAACCATCACCTGACAATGCAGAGTTGTCTCAAATCTTCAATTTGTGAAAAAATGCAATATGTGTGAAGCACAATAAAGCAAAGTGCAATAAAACAAGGTATTCCTGTACCACATTCTATTTATCCATTCATCCATCCGTAGACACTAAGGTTGTTCCATATCTTGGCTATTGTAAAAAAAAAAAAAAGCTGCAAAAAACATGGGGGAGCATATATCTTTTTGAATTACTGGTTTCATCTTCTTTGGATAAATGGTCAGAAATGAAATTCCTGGATCATATGATAGTTCTGTTTTTAATGATTTGAGGAACTTCCATACTGTTTTCCATAGTGGCTGCATCAAGTTACATTCCCACCAACGGTGCAAGAGGGTTCCCTTTTCTCCACATCCTCACCAACACTTGTTATTTCTTGTCTTTTTTTTTTTTGTGGTACGCGGGCCTCTCACCGTTGTACATTACATCCCCAGGAATTACATCTTATGACTGGAAGATTGTACCTTTTGATCGCCTTTATCCAATTCCCTCTCCAGCTCTGATAACCACAGATATGAGTTGGTTTTGTTGTTCTTGTTTTGTTTTATTTTTTTATTTTTTATTTTTTTTGCGGTACGCGGGCCTCTCACCGTTGTGGCCTCTCCCGTTGCGGAGCACAGGCTCCGGACGCACAGGCCCAGCGGCCATGGCTCACGGGCCTACCCACTCCGCGGCATGTGGGGTCCCCTCCATCGGCAGGCGGACTCGCAACCAGTGCGCCACCAGGGAAGCCCTATTTCTTGTCTTTTTGATGCTAGCTATTCTGATGCGTGTGAGGTGATATCTCACGGTGGTTTTGATTTGCATTTCTCTGATGGTTAATGATGTGGAGCATCTTTTCATGTACCTATTGGCCATCTATATGTCTTCTTTGGGAAAAAAAAAGCCTATTCAGTTACTCTGCCCATTTTTTAATTGGGTTGTTTGCTTTTTTTGCTATTGAGTTGTATGAATTCTTTATATACTTTGGATATTAACCCCTTATCAGCTGTATGATTTGCAAATATCTTCTCCTATTCAATAGGTTGCCTTTTCATTTTGTGGATGGTTTCCTTTGCTGTGCAGAAACTCTAGAGTCTGATGCAGTCCCACTTTTTTTTTTTTTCACTTTTGTTGTGTTTGCTTTTGGTGTCAAATCCAAAAAAATCATTGCAAAGACTGACATCAAGGAACCTTCTGCTTATGTTTTCTTCTGGAAATTTTATGGTTTCAGATCAAATTTATTTCTTAATTAGTATAAACATATGTTTGTTTTTTGTTTTAGGGTTTTTTTCCTTTGTACTTATACTGCCTAATACCTCTCAAGTTATACTTAGTAAACTTTTTTGGTAGTTCTCTCTTTCCTGCTAGACCATAAGATTAATGAAGGCATGAAACCTGTGAATCTGGATCAGCAGTGTATCTCAGGCATAAGCACTTAACACAAGTAAGTGTGAAAAAATGTTTGCTAAAAGCTACAAGCTTCAGAAACATTGTCTCGTAGAACCACAAATATTTTGTACGTAGTCATATACTTGCCAATCCTGTTATATCTTTGTCCTTACTTCTTTGTGTTCTGAAATAACTTTTTATTTTTACGTTTTAAAATCATTTTTAAGATGTTACATCATTTTTGGGGGAAAAAATCAGTTTTAAAGTACAATATTTTTATTTGGGATTTCAGAGAATGTTCTGTATCTTGATTGTGGTAGTGCTTGCATGAGCATGTACATTTGACATAATGCATCAAAATGTGTGCACTAGGGACTTCCCTGGTGGTCCAGTGGGTAAGACTCTGTGCTCCCAATGCAGGGGGCCCGGGTTTGATCCCTGGTCAGGGAGCTAGATCCCACATGCTGCAACTAAGATCCAGCACAGCCAAAATAAATAAATAAAAACAAAATGTGTGCACTTTGCATGCAAATCCTACCTCTATAAAGCTGATTTTAAAGGGAAACTTAACAGGTAATGGAACTCTTGATCCCCTTCACCCCAACATTCCTCCAGTGTTCCCCATCTCAGGAAATGTCTACTGCATTCCTTTATCCCCAAGGTCTCATCAGAGAGGCCATCCTTGACCATCCTAGATAAATAGCATTCCTTTTCACTCTCTACCCCCCAATCCCGCTTTATTTTTCTTCATAACACATATCCCCATCTTACATATTATATATGTATTTTTTATCTCCCTTAGCTAGAATGTATTTTGTATGTTTTGTTCCCTGCCGTATCCCAAGAACCTAGAACAGTACGTGGCACGTTGTTCAATACATTTCTGCAGAGTAAGTTAAGGAATCCGTTTTTCTTTCCTCTTCTCATTGAAAGTCCTGAGGCCACAAACATCTTAAAATTGACATTGCTAAAGCTCAACTCTAGAAAGATAAAGCTAAAGCTTTCTCTCTGCTGAAAGCTGAAACCTGTGGCTCTCTTAGTCTCTCCCTCCCATTAAATGGCCCCATCATTCACCTTGTTGCTAGGAACAAGGAACAAGGAATCATCCTTGATTCCTCTTTCTCTCATTTACCACCTTCAATCCGTCAAAGATCCTTATTTAGGTTTATCTCCAAAATATATCCTTAATTCATCTATTTCTTTGTATCTCCACTGCCACCATACTAGTCCAAGCCAACAGCATCACTGCTTGGCTTGTTAAAATAGCTCCTGACTTTTCCACTCACATCACCCAATCCTCTCCCAGTTCAATCTCCACACAGCAGCCAGTGATCTTTTCAAATCAGAACATGTTACTTCCCGCTGAAAAGACTACAGTAGATTCCTGGAGCACTTAGAATAAAATCCAGTCTCCTTCCCATGGCCCAGAAGATTCTGTGTGATATTTCCCCAACCTATCACTTTCCTTCTCACTACCACCCAGCCACCTGGCTTTCTTTCAGAAGCACCAAGTTCATTCTGGTCCCAGGGCCTTTGCATTTGCAGTTCCCTCTGCCTGGCATTCTGTCGCTTGAATCCTTCACTTGGCTATAGCCCCTTCTTGTCATTCAGGCCACAGCTCAACCTCACCTCCACTTTACCACCCTCCTGAACTGTTCAATCTCAATTACACTTTGCAGGCATCCTGTCACATTCCATGTCATTGCCATCTAAGATTACCTTGTCTCCTTATTTGTATAATTATTTACTGTCTGTCTTACTCCACAATGAGCGCCATAAGGACCTTCTCTCTCTTGCTCCCCATGGCCTAGTGATTAGACGAGTAACTGGCATACAGGAGGTTCTCACTAAACAGTTATTATACAAATAAAGGAAAATTCACTTTTAAATAGAAAGAGGTAGAGACATAAGTTTGCAAGCGTTTTAAACAGGAAACTAGTTAACCAATTTCTACCAAAGAGGAAATATTTTATATTCCAATATTCGACCCTTTAACCTTAAAATATCCACACTTTAATTCACTAATATCATTCCTGAGAAACTACCTTAAAGTTTTTTTTAAAGGTAAAAGCTATATACACAAAATGTTTATACCTCAGCTATAATGTAAATAAAAAGTTAGAAACAACCAAAATGGCTAATACTTGGTAAATGAGTAGGTAAATTATAGACATTTCACATTAAAACTACCAACCTTGTCTAATATCAAGGAGAAATGTATCAGTTTTGTTAAAAAACAGCAGAACACAACTTTCTGTATTTTTCTGTTTACAAGTATGTAAAATGTGAGTGCAGTACACAGGGAATTGCAGGGGCAAAACTACTGTATTAGAATGACAGAAATAGAGATAGTTTATGTTTTCAAACTTTTCTTTTATGTTGAATCAATTAATTTTTATAAGAAATTTCCTATACAAAACAAAATAATGTATACCCTCAGATCTTGTGGGACTGTTCAATAATAGATATTTGAAGACAGATTTTCCAAACTTGCTGGAAACTGAGAATTTCGTAGCATTCTTGTTAATGAAGGTGCCTGAGCCCCATCCCAGATCCACCGACTCCAAATCTCCAGAGAAGGTACCCAGGAATCCTTCTTTTTAACAAGCACTGATGATTTGGCAACCACTAATTTAGGGCAGCAAACAACATCATCATGACCTGAAAGATTCAATGTAGTTTTCAGTCCTCCAGTTGGTTTGCTCCCATCCATAAGTATATGTTTCCCATTCCTCTGCATTCCCTCTTATTGAAGAACCTCAGTGAACCATCTTAATAAGCCTCTCAACCTACTTTTTCTATGCGCTCACAAAGTAGCAATGTTTTCAAACAACACATGGTAAGAGAAAAGAAACGTGGAGGCTGGCTTGGATTACTCAGTGAATTACAGGTAGAAAGTAGACCATGACATAGTTTATGAGATCTGGAGACAGAGCAAAGGAAGCTATTTTTTTTTTAAGTATCATTAAAGCGACTGTGATGGTAGTTTAGGGAGAGAGTACTAATGGAAGGAAATCGATAGGAACACCAAATTGACCTTCCTATGTGCCCCTGTTTCTCATTTCCTCCCCACCCCTGGCCCAGGGTAAGGGTGAGAGGCCCAGACCCTATCCAGGAACCCAGCTCAAGTTTTACTAGGCTAAATGCTGGGAAGAAGTTCCCAAGGGGGTTGTGGTGTTCATATACTTATTCCCAACGTGCGACAATGTGAAAGGGTGTTTTGAGAGCCTGTCCAATGAACTAAGGATGTACAACAGGGGAGTCAAGAGAAAGAACAAAGGACAAAACAGGTCAAATGGCTCAGTGGCTAGGTCCTTGAATGGAGCAAACTCTTTAGACAACAACGCAAATTTGATGGTGAGGGCAGCAGAGTTCCTAAATGCCCTTCACTGTACTGAACAAGAGTGCCCTCCTACTGGCCACTGTGCTGGTCCCACCTGTAAGATTAGGTCCCTGACTGCCCTGGTTTCTTGTTTAACTCTGCAAGTTCACGTTTAGTGTCAGAGTCCAGTCCAGAACATTTTTAGCTCAGCTAAAGATTCTGACATGTGCCTTCCTCTCACTAGCCTCCCCCCTCACCTCCTGCTCTCTGAGATGATTTCCTAGAACTTAGAACTACTTCTTGATTCTGCCAAATATTGCCCCAACCCACAGACAAAATGTCCTCTGATAAGAATGTTGTGGCCCAGTTTGCCAAGCCCCTTGACAGCTGGCTACCCACCCTTGGGGGCAGTTTCTCCAGCTCTGGTTCTACCTAGTATCCTTCATCCCAGCCCTTGACACTATACTTGATTCAACATAAGAGATGACCAGGGACTTCCCTGGTGGCACAGTGCTTAAGAATCCGCCTGCCAATGCAGGGGACACAGGTACGATCCCTGGTACAGGAAGATCTCACGTGCTGCGGAGCAACTAAGCCCGTGCGCCACAGCTACTGAGCCCGTGCACCACAACTACCAAAGCGCGCGCACCCTACAGCCCACACACCCCAACTACTGAGCCCACGCGCGGCAACTACTGAAGCCCCGCACCTAGAGCCCGTGCTCCACAACAAGAGAAGCCACCACAATGAGAAGACCGCGCACCGCAACGAAGAATAGCCCCAGCTTGCCGCAACTAGAGAGAACCCGCATGCGCAACGAAGACCCGACGCAGCCAAAAATAAAAGAGATGACCGATACCCAAAGAACATCTGAATGATGCTCAAGGACCGTAGTTACTTGCATGCACTTAATATTTTGTAACAGGGCCAATGATAAAGATACCTTCAAAGAGGTAACAATTTCTTAATTCCTTCAGAGACAACAAAGCCTCAAGAAGCTCAGAATCTGAGCAGGAAGGCAGGCATCTAGCTCTTTAAAAGCCCCTCTCAGGGTATGCAGAAAAGGGAACCCTTCCTCCTTGTAAGCTGGTGCAGCCACTATGGAAAACAGTATGGAGGTTCCTCAGAACTAAAAATAGAGTTGCAATATGATCCAGCAATCCCATTCCTGGGCATATATCTGGACTGCACCCCTATGTTCATAGCAGCACTGTTCACAATAGCCAAGACATGGAAACAACCTAAATGTCCATCAACAGATGAATGGATAAAGAAGATGTGGTGCATATATACAATAGAATACTGAGCAGCAATTAAAAAAAAAAAGAATGAAATAATGCCATTTGCGATAACATGGATGGACCTAGAGATTTTCATACCAAGTGAAATAAATCAGAAAGAGAAAGACAAATACTATATGATATCATTTATATGTGGAATTTAAAATATGACACAAATGAACCTATCTACAAAGCAGAAACAGACTCACAGACATAGAGAACAGACTTGTGGTTGCCAAGGGGGAGGGAGGGGAGGTTGGAGAGAATGGATTGGGAGTTTGAGGTTAACACATGCAAACTATTATATATAGAATGGATAAACAACAAGGTCCTACTGTATGGCATAGGGAAATATATTCAATATCCTATGATGAACCATTATGGAAAAGAATGTAAAGAAGAACGTGTACATATGTATAACTGAATCACTTTGCTGTACAACAGAAATTAACACAACATGGTAAATCAACTATACTTTAATTTAAAAAAAATTTTTTTAAGCCCTTCTCACTGGGCTTCTGCTTTCTGAGATGTATTTGAATCGAGCAGATGGGATCTGAACCACAATTGTTAGTTCAGACCCCATCAGATTCAGAAATATACCAGGCACCCCTAGTCTGCAGCTCTTGCCATCTCATTTTCTTTGATAAATTCTTGACTTTAACTCCCATTCCATGCTCCCAATTCTGCCATCCACCCTCTCAGCTCTTGGCATCTTCTTTTCTGACATGCAGTACATTGGCTTTGCTCCTTAACTCTGCCCTCACTTCCCAATCTGGCTCTGAGGCACCACTGTACCTGCTCCCCATACCTATGTCCTAACATGTGCCCCCACCAGTAGGTATGGGACAATGACCAGGGGACAATCAAGACATTAGAAATGCTGTATGTGGTGTTTCCATCCAAAGTTTTCAGGCTTTTCTCTCTTTTAAGCTTCAGAATCATTCTAGCTGCTGTTTAGGGCTTGAGACTCCAAACCATGGTGCCACATTTCGAAGAAGCCAAGGAAAGTATGAAGAAGTTATTAATGAGTCATGGGCCATCATTTCTTTTGAAGCCTCTGTAGGTAGGAGTCTCTAGTTAGTCTTGAATCAGAACCACGTTTGTTCTTGAAGCTTTGTAGATCAGGATCTGCCTTGGGGAATAATTTCCTTCAGACTTCACACTGCCGTGGCTCACACTGGTGGCAGCTCCCCTACCACTGCCTAATCCCTGCAGACGTTGAAGAGCTGACCCCCCATTACATTCCAATGACTAAGAAATGTAAACACCCCCCTCCACTCCGCATCATTATCATTTAATCTAATTCATTGGATATTTTTTAGCATCTACTCTGCCAGGGCGCCACGCCAGCTGCTCGAGGCGTACAAAGATAAATGAGACAAGTTTGCTTTGAAAAGAATTACAAATCCAAATTTAAGGAGAAAGAAATCAAAAGTATTTATCAAAAAAAGTGGGATGACCTATTCCCCACAATGCTTTATGAAAATCACAGAAGTAGAGGCCAGTGCCTGAAAGCCAAAGAAAAGAAGAGTTCTTAAATAGTTAACTGATGAGAAAATCTGAGTTCTAACAGTACTATGAACCTGAGTACACAATTATGCAATCTAAAAACAGCAGCCTCCTCATAGATTATGCCATGGGAGTTGGGGTGGGAGGACACATAAATACAGAAAAGCCAACCCTGTAGCACGCCTAAGGAATAGGTGTGGAGCTTATTTACAGTGAAGATTCTCAGAGTTTCTGATTTGGTAGATCTTAGATAAGTCCTAGGAAACCTCATTTTTAACAACCGCTCCAGATTCTTCTGATGCAAGTTTCTGACCACAATTCTGAGACACGCTGACCCATAGCAACAGGAGATAGGGACAGATCATGCCTAGCTGTCCCAACACTTAATTGGAATATTGAGATTCAAATATCCTGCTTCTCTGCTATCAACTCATCATCTCTCACCATCCTTCATTAAAATGTTGTCTGAATGTGCGATAAAGGGCCTATAGCAAGTGAAGGAGCCTGACATTTACGCTTCCTTTGCTTAAATACACTTATGTGAAGAAGTGAACCAAGAAGGTGGAGTCCTATGGTGAGACTAGTTTCCTTAAAAGAGGAACAAGATAGCCAACTCTCTGCTCTCCACCATGTGAGGATACAACAAAAAGATAAGCATCCATAAACCAGGAAGTGTTCCCTAACTAGACAGCAAATCTGCCAGAACCTTGATCTTGGATTCCTCAGCCTTCAGAACTGTGAGAAATAAAGGAGTTTTTTGTTTAAACCAAAAAAAAAAAAAAGAAGTGAGCCATGGAAACATCTAGGTAAAGGACTTTCCAGGGAGAGGGAATGACCTTGAGTCAGGCGAATGTTGGGTGTGAGGAGAGTAAGAGGCCGTGTGTCTGAAGCATAAGAGTGATGAGGAGAGCAGTAAACAATGAGGTCAGAGCTGTCATGGGGGCCAGAGTTTGTCAGGTCTTGTTGGCCTTTGTAAGGACTTTAGCTTTTATTGAGTAATGGAAACCATGAAGAAGAGATATGGGATCTGACTTATGTTATAGTAGGGTCACTCTGGCTGCTGGGTTGAGAATAGATGAGGGAAGATGCAGGAACACCAGTTAAGAAGCCGTTACAATAACCCAGGCAAGAGGTGATGGTGGCTTGAACAAGCCGTAGAAGTGGTGAGAAGTGGAATATTCAGAATATATGCTGAAGGTAGAGCCTACAGGACTTGCTGATGGATTGGATGTGGGCTGTGAAGGAGAAGGGTTAAGAATGACTTCAACTCAGGGGTGCAGGGTGTCTTTTTGGAGTAATAAAAATGTTCTCAAATTGATTGTGGTAATGGTCACCCAACTCTGTGAATACACTAAAAGTCATTGAATTGTACACTTTACATGGGTGACGTATGATATTTAAATTATATCTTAATACAACTGTTTTTTTTAAAATGACTTCAAGGTTTTGGGTCTTGCAAGAAGAAGGATGAAGTCACCATTCATTGAGATGAGGAACACTGTGGAAAGAGCAGGTTTGATGGAGCTCAGTTGGGGATACAGTCATTTGGAGATGTACTAAATTTGAGATGCCTATTGGACATCCAAATGGAAATATTCCTTAGGCAGTTGGATATTTAAATCTCAGGTTCACAAGAGTGGATGGGGCTGGAGATCTGTTTGTTTTAGAAGGCAATAGATGAGACCACCTAGAGAGTGAATATAGATAATAAAGAGAAGAAGGCCAATGACTGAGCCCTGAGACACCCCAATATTAGGAGATCAGGGAAATGAAGAGAGAATGAAAGAAGAGACTAGTCGGGTAGAAGGAAAACCAGGATGATGTATGACCTGAAAGCCAGGCACAGCAAGTATTTTAAAGAGGGTAGAACAACCTTTTCAAATGCTTTTGACAAGTAAGATGAGAACTAAATATTGGCCATTGGATTTAGCAATGTGTAGCTCCTAGAGACCTTAATAAGAGCAATTTTGAAGGTGTGGCCAGGGTAAAAGCCTGATTGGAGTGGAATCAAGAGAGAATATGAGAAGAGAAATTAGAGGCAGGAAGCGTGGCCAACTCAAGAAGTTTTGCAGTGAAGGGAAGGAGAGAGATGGAGTAGTAGCTGCAAGGATATGTGAGGTCAAGAGCTGTTTTTTTGTTGTTTTTTTTTAAGATGGGAAAACTAATGGCATGTGTGTATGCTGAGGAGAAATATTAGGTAAAGAGAGAAATTTTAATGGAGAGGAAAATTGCAGGAGTGATTCCTTGAGTAGAGGAGGGAAGGTGGGATCTACTAGGGAAGCAGAAAGGTTAGCCCTCTCTGGGAACTAGAAAATTCATCCAAAGTAACAAAAGAGAAGGCAGAGTACATGGGTAGGTACAGGTCAGTGGGTACGTGTGGAAGTTCTCTTTTGATTGTTTCTATTTTGTCACTGAAGTAGTTAAGAAGCCAGATCAATAACTGAACGCAGGTGGGGAGGTGGAGGGGTATTGAAGGTTTGAGAAGAGAGGAGAAGCTGTGAAATAAGCATTAGAAAAAATGGTAGAGGAAGTGAACTTGGGAAATGTACAGTGATTGTAGAGCAGCAGTAAGGCCCACTTGAGGGTCATGATCATGAATTTAAAATGAGAACAGCCAGCATGGTTACTTTTATTTTTTTGGCAGCCACATTCAGCTCTCTATTGCAGGCAGAAGTAAGTAGAGAGTTGGATCTAACCACACTTTAACCATATTAAAACCATAGTTTAGCCAGAAGCATGATAAAGCAAGAAAGGGCAAGTGAGTAGAGGATTTCTACAAGGGAGTAATGATAATGACTATCAATGGAATTTGAGCAGAGTTAGGCAGGAAGCGATGTTATGAGAAGGATGAGGGACAGGAAAAAAACTAGCATGATCAATGGAGGTAGGTCCCAGTGTGTTCAGACGATTATTAACACTGAGGTATTAGAGAGAGTGAGCTGCAAAGACAGAAAGAGATGGCCAGAGACCGGGATGTTTGAAACATACATAAAAAGTTCCAGTTACTGATAATGACAAGGTCTACCACATGACTATGAGAGTAAGTAGCTGAGATAGAATGGAAGACAAGACCACTGGAGCAGAGGGGAGGCTAGAGAAGGTGTATTAATCATGTTTCTTATTTTCTATATCTTACGATGCTTTGACATCTTGGGGCATTTCAACCTGGGGAAGGACTGCCTCTCCCAGGATTTGAATATTCCTAGAGATAGAAAACAACTTGCCTTTGAACATGTCTTTGATATGCACACCAACCAATTCAGAGTCCAACCACCTCCTTTTACCAGCCTCTGTCAGTTCAGAACACTATTCCCTTGCCCTAAATCACCCCAGGGCCAAGTACAGGACAACTAGAGACAACCTGGTAGCCCAGACCCTGCTGAAATTATTCAAGCTATCCAATCCTAAACTTGGTCAACTTGCCTATCTCGCTTCACCCGTTCCTTCTCCCGAAAACCACAATAAAGGCCCTGGGCCATACTTTCCCCTCTGTTCCTTCTGCCTCATAGCGGATCGTGGTGCTTCCCCACATGATTTCACATGGAATGTGTGTGTGTGTGTGTGTGTGTGTGTGTGTGTGATGTAGTGTGCCTCTTCCTCTCGGGAATTATAAGTAATAAACTCTCCTTTCAAGGTAGTTGTCTCTATGCCTGTCATCTTACTATACCTGATTAAAACAAAATCCTGGATACATTTAAAAACAGAGTGTAAAGAAAATTAGGGTACCTGGAAGAGTCATTGGCGCATGCATGGTAAGTATTCAAAAAATTTGAGCTGTTGTTATAATTCTCTGGGTGCCTCATAGGCACTTAATCTCAACATGCTCCAAATCAGACTCATTTTCTCTCCTCCCACCCCCAGCCTGAGCCTTTCCCTATAATCCTCATCTCCATTAACGGCCCATCCAGTCATCCCATTGCTGAGTTTGTATAACAGTGTCATCTTTAACTTTTCCCAATACCTTATTTCCAACAACCAGTCATTAAGTACTGTCAGGTTTTTTTCAGTCCTGTCACTTTTAACCATTTTTAACTTTCTGTGCATTTCTAATTTCCATACTAAAAGTCACTGCTCTATTTCAGGCCCAAAATCTTATTTTTCCTTAACTACTACACTATCGTCCTAACTGGTATTGTTACCGAGTCCAAGTTCACTCTGCTCGCCACAGGACAGGCCAGTAAATCGGGAGACGAGGTGCTGAGGCAAGGAATAGAGACTTTATTTGGAAACGGGGCATCCAAGAAGATAGCGGACTAGCATCCTAGAGTACTATCTTATCAGGGTCTGGATGCTACTTTCTTTTGTACAACAGAGATGGGGAGGAGGTGAGGATGAAAAGTAAAAAGGCCGTAAGTGTTGCAAAAAATCTCCTAGTTTGGCCAGCCTCGGGGAGGGGATGTATTATTTTTTTCTTTCTTGCAGCCATTCACAGGTGGGCAGGGTCAGAATGTTTCCCTGTGAGCTGAACAAAGGCACTTTAGTTTAACATTTAGGCAGAGGGGCAGTGTTCCCTGAGGGAGGCCATTATGTACATCAATAGCTATAGACAACATCCTTTTAGCGATTATAGTAACAAAGAGCAACAGAGAGCAAAGATTAAAGTAAAAGAAACAGATCCAACCTGGAGTCAGATTTTGTTCTTCCCTCTTACAGTATCACTACCTACCAACTCTCTGCCTTCCAGTGTAGTCTTCCTATTATCACTAGAATCATTTTTCTGAAACACACCACTGATCAAGTCATTTCTCTATCTCAAAATGGCTTCCAATTGCCCACAGAAATAGTTTTCGCGTGTCTGCACAGTGGTAGGTTTTGAGAAGCTGCCTCAGGCAACAAGAGAAAGGTTGAATGGGGTGAGTCTTGAGTCTTCCACTTGGCTTTAACTAGAAAAGATCTGTTTTTACCTGTTCTCTGTAATAGGGTTCTTGAAAGGTATTCACTGTAAGAAATCAATTTCACTACTTTATCATCTGGGTCCAATCAAGAGAGAGAAACCATACAGTATTTTGAACAGGAAAACTTTAATATATAGATTTAATACCTCTAGCAGCAGATTGGAACAATGAGAGATTGGATAGTAAGCAGTAAACAGAGCTCTAAAGAATATATAAATGGCAAATACAAGGAGCAGCCATATCCTTTGAACTAAGATACAGCAGTGCCGAAGAAACTCCTCCGGGCCTGAGACCCAGACCTTGGTGGAGGGCACAGCTGTGTCTCACTGGACAGCAGAGAAGTTGAGGTTGTGTTGTGCTTGCTGGCAAAACTTGCTGGAAATAATCCACCCTCTGAGACTTACTGAAAGTGGAAAGCTGTTCTCCGGGAGGTGTCTCACCAGAGGCACTTTACCACAAAACCATCCGAGGGAGGAGGAGGTGCCAGGGAGAGCTGGTGTCCACCGGGTGCTCCTAACTACAATGCAGTGCGGGAGCTGGTGCAGGAGAAGCCACCCACGTGCTTGCTGCAGGAGCCTGCCAAGCAAGCACACTGGAGCCAGTAAGAAAACCCTTTCCTGTTGCAACATCTCTCTGGGAAGGAAAAATATTTACAGGGCCCATATCTGTTTTCACAAAGCAGTCAAAAAGGGTGAATTTAGAGCTCAGAGGCAATAAACTGATAACTGGCACAAGCATTTCAAAAGAATTAAGAACAAAAATAATCACCACTAGTCTACAGAATTAAAGTCCAAAATCCTGTACACACGTGCACTTTCCTGATCTTCTGGTTGTTTACATAGTTCGTGTTATTTGCTCTTACTGTTCCTCTTGTTTGAAATATCGTCATACCCTTCGTCACTTTTTAATTAAGAAAGCATCCACAAGTATCCCAATACCATCATCCTTCTAGGTAAAGCTGAAATGTAACCTCTGTGAAGTTTTCCCTGATCCTTTAAGTTGGAATTAACTACTACTTATATGTTCCTATAATTTTTGTTTACACACTTTTCTAATGGCAGGGGAAAGCTGAATCACTTTGTATGAAAAATAGTCCATGAAATCCAACTTTTCTTTCCAAATAAACTTTAGAAAGACTGTACATGAGGAAATAAGGAGACGCCAGTCCAGCCACCCAGGTCAATGGAATCAGTTCAGTGGATTCATGTGGTAACCAATGCTGCAGTCAGATTCACATCCTCTCAGGGATGTGAAACATCATTTACGTTAGTATCTTCCCGGTGCCTTTTCCATCTAGCAAGCAATAAGCACTTGCTGAATTGAAAGTTTAGTGGGCTAACTTTCCCTAGAGTCAAAGCTTTAAATTAAAAAAAAAATGCATCTAATAATAGAATTTCAGACATGTGCCATGACAGGAAACTACTCATCTAGTCCAAAAATGTGTCTTAAAAAAAATAGTAAAAGAAAAATAAAGTTGGAGGTCTTACACACTCTGATTTCAAAATTTATTACAAAGTTACAGTAATCAAAACAGGGTGCTACTAGCATAAAGACAGGCATGTAGACCAAAGGAATAGAATAGAGAGCCCAGAAATAACCCACTCATATGTGGTCAGATGATCTATGACAAGGGTGCCAAGATCATTTAATGGAGAAAGGGCAGGCTCTTCAACAAATGGTGCTGGGAAAACTGGATATCCACATGCAAAAGAATGAAGTTTGACCCTTACCTTGTACCGCATACAAAAATTAACTCAGAATAGATCAAAGACCTAAATGTAAGATCTAAAACTATATCTCTCCAAAAAAAAAAAAAAAAGGCAATAGCTTCGTGACGTTGGATTTGGCAATGATTTCTTGTATATGACACCAAAAGCACAGGCAACAAAAGAAAAAATAAGTAAGTGGGACTACATCAAACTTAAAAACCTCTGTACATCTAAGGACACAATAAACAGAGTGAAAAGACAACCTACAGAATGCGAGAAACTATTTGCAAATCATTTACCTGAAAAAGGGTGAATATCCAGAATATATAAAGAACTTCTACAACTCAACAACAGCAACAAAAATTAAAAGCTGAGCAAAGGCCTTGAATAGACATTTCTCCAGAGATGACATATGAATAGCTAACAAGCATCTGCTCAATATCACTAACACTTAGGGAAATGAAAACTAAAACCATGAGGAGATATCACCTCACACTCATTAGGATGGCTACTATCAAAAAAAAAAACAGAAAATTACAAGTGTTGGCAAGGATATGGAGAAATTGGAACCTCTATGCACTGTTGTTGGGAATGTAAAGTACTGTTGCTGCTATGGAAAACAGTATGGTGGTTCCTCAAAAAGTTAAAAATACCATATGATCCAGCAATCCCACTTTTGAGCATATATCCAAAAGAACTGGACGCAGGATCTTGAAGAAATATTTGCATACCCATTTTTATAGCAGCATTATTCACAGTCGCCAAGAGTGAGAGGCAACTCAAGTGTCCGTTGATGAATAAACAAAATGTGGGATATACATACAATAGAATATTATACAGCCTTAAAAAGGAAGAAAATTTTGACACATGCTACAACATGTATGAAACTTGAGGACATTATGCTAAGAGAAATAAGCCAGTTCACAAAAAGACAAACAATGGAATGATTCCATTTACATGAGGTGTCTAGAATAGTCAAATTCATAGAAACAGATAGTAGCATGGAGGTTGCCAAGGGCTGGGGGCAGGGAGGAATGGGGAGTTATTGTTTAATGAGCATAGGGTTTCAGTTTTGCAGGATGAAAGTGTTCTAGAGATTGCACAACAATGTGAATATTCTTAACACTACTGAACTGTACCTTTAGAAATGGTTAAGATGACAAATTTTCTGGGTTTTTTTTACTGCAATTAAAAAGGAAAAAAAATACATGGTTAATTAGAATCCATAGAAATCCTCAAAACTCTTTTTAGTTAGTCTATGAGTTCACCCTTCTTTCTATATGTTACAAATCTGCTAACAAATAGGAAAAACAATGTCTGGTTTTAGTTTCCTCTTTTCATATATAAAGTCCATCTTCCTGTTGGAGGTGCCACTGAATAGCTTAGCCCCCAGCATACCTCACTGCACCCAACCCAATCCTATCCTCTCAGAACACACCTTAACCAGGAAAGCAGACGGATAATGGGGCCAGGATAATGTACAGTGACTATATTACATTACAGTAAATTGACTTGAACATCTTTAATCTAAGGAATTCAAAAGTCCACCCATTTGCTATCTCAGCTCATCCTCATATTAACTTTGTGAAATAAAGATGGAAGGTAATATTATTCTTTCATTAAAAATGAAACTAGAAACACACAGATCTTAAGATGCGTAGGTCCATCCTGTACTAGAGATCATTATCCTGCAACAATCCTATGGTACGCTGATGGTGTAAAAACCACATTTAGAACTCAGAACTCCCAGAAGTTCAAATATCTGTTTTAGTTACAAGTATTTGCTTTGATTGGGAAACATCTCCAAAACAAGCATTGTTTTCAATAATTGAAACAAAGCAATCATTTGTTTTGAAACTTTCTCTTTTAAAAAAAATATGTAGGGGACATAGGGGCACAGATCCAATATACATAAACAGAAGACAAGTTAAATGGGCTTACTGGCAGGAAGTGGTTTAAATTGTTTCCAAAGTTTTATTCTGTTGTTTAGAGCAGGGGTCAGCCTGGCCTAGATGTTAACTAGTTGACCACATGTGGAGAGATAAGGGAGTAGGAAGACTTTTCACAGGTCCATTTCAAACAAAACAAAACTGCATATAACTAGTCGATTTATCCAACAGAGGACGGGAGTGATGATTCACTTCTTAAAGGATTTTCTTTTTTTTTTTAATTTATTTATTTTATTTATTTATTTTTGTCCGTGTTGGGTCTTCGTTGCTGTGCGCGGGCTTTCTCTAGTTGCAGTGAGTGGGGGCTACTCTTCGTGTGGCACGTGGGTTCAGTAGTTGTGGCTCATGGGCTCAGTATTTGTGGCTCGCAAGCTCTAGAGCGCGGGCTCAGTAGTTGCGGCACACGGGCTTAGTTGCTCTGCTGCATGTGGGAGCTTCCCGGACCAGGGCTCAAACCCATGTTCCCTGCATTGGCAGGCGGATTCTTAACCACTGCGCCACCAGGGAAGCCCCTAGGGGTTTTCTTTATAAAGATAAAGCACGATTCCATTTACAGAAGTTCAATTTCAATCCAACCTACCAAGAAAGTATATAACTCTAATAAAGCAAGGTAGAAAATGAACTCATTTCAGATCAAATTGTAACAGGTTCTATGAAGATACAACAATACCCTAGGTAGAAAAATGAAATTAAAATCTATTAGTGGAGATAAAATTAACAGATTATAAATATGCACATACTTAGGCATAATTGAATGCTAAGCAATCCTAGGGTAGAAGAACTAAAGAAGTAACGTCAAAGAATTTTATGATCTGCAACAATGATGGGTAAAATGACCAATAGTTTACATACCCATGAATGGGGAAAGGACACCAATTCTAACAAGCTAACCACTACCACCACCTCCAGTTCATCTCCTTGCTTTAGTTGCCACTCCCTTTCCTTTAGCCCTTAGTCATGCCTAGCTTCTTCTGCAGTTTCTACCATGCAACAATTAGATTCCAAATCAAAGCAGGAAAAGAAAGGACACATTGCAAACTTAAAGATTAAAGACCCAGAACGAAAGACAGAAAGCTTCAAAATTTAGTGATTTGTGCACCTTTAATCCTTGTCACAGGATAGTACAAGGATACGTAATGTACAATGTGAGAAATATAATTAACACTGCTAGAGGTGATATATGAAAGCTGTTAAGAGAGTAAATCCTAAGAGTTCTCACCACAAGAAAAAAAATTTTTCTATTTCTTTAATTTTGTATCTATATGAGATGATGGATGTTCACTAATCTTACTGTGATAATCATTTCATGATGTATGTAAGTCAGTCATTATGCTGTACACATTAAACTTATACGGTGCTGTATGTCAACTATAGCTCCAGAAAACTGGCAGGAAAAAAAAAAAGATAGTACAAACTCTCATATGCTCTTCATCTGGATTCACCAATTGTTAACATTTATCATATTTGCTTTATTAATCTCATTATCTATCTACATATTGAACCATTTAAGAGCAAATTGAGATATCATGCTCCTTTACCCCTAAACACTTCAACGCGTATATCCTAAGAAGAAGGACATTCTCTTATGAGACCGCAATAAAATTATCCAAATCAGGAAATGTAATATGATTACAATATTATTATCTAACATATATTCCATATTCAAATTTTGCCAATTGTCACAGTAATGTCCTTATTGCTCTTCTTCCTACTCCATGATCCAATCCAGGATCACCCATGTTTAGTTATCTTGTTGCTTTAGTCTCTTTTAATCTGGTAAAATTTCATAGTCTTTGTCTTTCATGACAGTAACCGTTTTTAAGATGATGGGATAGTTACCTAGATTTGTCTACCTCAAATACAGGTTATGTATTTTTTGGTAGGAATACCACATTATGTTGTCCTTTTTACGATGTCACATCAGGAGCTGTATAATATCCATTTCCCCCCATAACTCATGATGTTAATTTTGATCATTTGGTGTGGTGGTGTCCACCAAATTTCACTATTGTAAATCTTTTTATTTTGTAATTGATAGGTAATGTATGGGGATTATTTTGAGACTATGTAAATATTACATTCCACATCACACCTTTACTTTCTAGTTTTAGCATCTTTTGATGATTCTTGCCTAAATCAATTTTTTATTGAGATACAATTCATGTACTATAAAATTCACTATTTGAAAGTGTACAATTCATTGGTTTTTAGTATATTCACAAAGTTGTGCACCAATCACCATTATCTAATTCCAGAACATTTTCGTCACCCCAGAAAGAAACCTTTCACCCCTTGGCAGTCATTCCCCTTTCCTTTGCTCTTTCCAGCCCCTGGGAACCACTAATCTACTTTCTGTCTTTGTCGATTTGGCTATTTCAGACATTTCATATCAACGGATTCATACAATATGTGATCCTTTGTGTCTGGCTTCTTTAATTGAATATGTGTTCAAAGTTCATTCATATGGTAGTTTTAATCAATCCCTCATTCCTCTTTACCTAAATCAATTATTACTATGGTTCTTGAAAAATGATGATACTCTACATCATTCCATTGACACTTACTAGGTAACATAATTTTTATCTCCCTTTATCAGGAAAGCACTTTAAGAAAATTGGAAGCACTTTAAGAAAATTGCACGATGAAGTTAATTTTAGACAGGGTTCCCTTGCCCTCAAGTCATTTCCAATCTTAGAAGAAAGGGCTTACAAAGACTATCTTTCTTCTCTGCTTCCCACTTGAACAAGCAGCAATGTCTCTCTCCGTCTGTCATCCACGGGCTCCTCCCCCTTCTCCAGGTGCCCCTCCCCGGCGGCTCAAGAGGCGGAAGTGACGCACAGGAAGTGTCCCTCTTCCCCTTGCAGTGGGAGGAAGGAATCAAACCCCCAAGATGGCGGCGGCGTCGGAGGAGCGGATGGCTGAGGAAGGAGGCGGTGGCCACGGCGACGGCGGCTCCCCTTCGGCCATCGGCTCTACCCAGCGACTGCCCCCACCTCCCCCGCCCCAGCCCCCGCAGCCGGGGTCCCAGGCTCCCCCGGCCCCGGCGCTGGCTCCGGACCAGCTGCCTCAAAACAACACGCTCGTGGCGCTGCCCATCGTAGCCATCGAAAACATCCTCAGCTTTATGTCCTACGACGAAATTAGCCAGCTCCGCCTGGTGAGGCCCCCACGGGACCCCCGCCGCCCTCTCCACCGGGCCGAGGTTTGGGGAGGGCCCGAGAGGGAAAGAGCGTTCCCCGGGGAGGGAGCCCCTTGGGAGCCGCTGCCGGCGCCAGAGCACCGAGCGCGCCCCTCCCGCCCCAAAGTCTCTGTCGGGGCCGGTCCGCGGGTCTTGTCCGGATTTTGCCCTTGCTTAGGGGCTGGGGGCGACTGCCTGCGGGAACTTGGCCCCGGAAGCGGGGCCGCGGCCGGGGAAGCTGCGGGAGCTGCGCTTCCCACCTCCTCCCGACCTGAATGTGGACGCCGGAGGGGTCTCGCCTCCTGCCTTTTGTATATCACCCTCCAGCCCCCGGCCGGAGTTGGGGGGCCAGCACTCCGAAGTAGGCGAGATGATCCCAGCCACGTTTGGCTTGTCTGCGAGAATAACGTATTGTTCCCCCGCCGCCGCCCCCCCTCAAGTTTCTTGTTGCAGAAAATAAAGTCGGATCGGTCGGTCCTCCCAAAAGCCGGTAGAGGTTTGGAGGAATTGGAACGTAGCCTCAACCCCAGCGCCCTAGTTGACCAGTAAAGTAGAGCCCTGAGAAGTGACTATTCCGGCTTTGCCTCACCCCTGATACTTCCCACCCATGGTGAAGCAACTTGCCCCTTGAGAAGGTTTTTTTTCTTTCCTGCAATTCGTTTTCTAACTAGTGATTTACTCCCACCCGCCAGCTTTAGGAGAGGTTTTATACCTTAAAATCACAGTAGTTCAGTCCATGATTTATGAAAATAAGTTGCCATTGGGATTTTCTTCATTCCAGAGGTTTCACTGAAGGTTTGTTGAATATCTTAGTTCAGTCAGGTATTTTGTTTCCTTTCAGTGAATTTAAGTGGTAAGGAAATTGAAGGAGGTGGACATTTTGAAATGATTGCAGACCGATTCTGTGTGGAAGCTAAATCTGTGGTCGGGTTGTTTTTAAGAGGACAAAGACATATTGCTGAATGTGCTGTGTATAGCATTTTCTTAAAAATCAATATGCCATATTTTAGGTATACACCTCCAATCTAAAATTGATTATAATGGTATTTCTGAAATGAAAGTATACTTATTTTTTAAAGGAAGCTTGTAAATATTCATTCAAACTGGTGGACAGTTGTTGGGTTTTTTTCTTGTCAACACAGCACATTAACCATGCCAGTCTGCAGGATGGAAAATTCTTCATTTGAAAAGTGATATTTCAAAATGATTGTCCCTTAATTTCCAGGACATGTCATCCAGAATTTCTTGTAGAATCTTAAATATTCCTTCAAATTTTTATAAAGGATGATGTTTGATCAGAATTCATGGTGTCTGGAAATTGGGCATAGCATTTGATTGAATTGAGCCTTTCAGCCAAACAATGCCTTTCTAAAGCTTGGGATGTTCACAGTTCTGTTTTATAAGTGTTGAGGAAAACTGGGGGGGGTGGGGGATTGTTCATTTGTTGGTCATTTTATTTTTTAACAAATTAAAAACGTTTTTAAAGGGGGGAAAACCAGCCTGTCCTAGGGGACAAAGTTAAAAACACACCCCACAATTTATTAGTAAATGACATCTCTTTCAAGTGAAATATTCAGCTGCATTCTTAATTTTTAAGCAGTTATCTATTCTAGTGTTTTAAAGATACAAATTTGTAGTTTCAAAGATTTTTTCCATAAGGAGTCCCTTACCACCCCTCCACTCCTACCCCCCCCCAAAAGATTCTGCTGCCAGTTTTACATCTTAAAGATGTTTTTTTTTTTCCTCTGCTTTAGTAATGGGGAGCTATTTCTTATTCCTTTCTTAAGGTTAATGGATAATTCTTAGATTAAATGGATAATCTTTTGTGGGGATTTGGAAGTGTCTTTGGTTGTAGATTCATTGGTTCGATGTCATAAGGTACAATTCAAGTAACTTGAAAGATTCTTTCTTGCCACTAGATGTCAGCATTAATTTAATTACGATCATTTAATGAAATTGGCTGCCTAGAGATAGTGCTTGTTAGGTCCTTTACATGCCTTTTCTCATTTAAGTGACCCCTTATACCTAAATGCTGTTTGCCAGAAAATCAGTAGCAGTGTGTGTGCTGCTGGCATATATATTACATAGTTTCTTGAGTGGAGTTAGGTTAGATATAATTGGAAGAGAGTGATATTAATTAACAGAATTGGTTTCCATAAAGCTAAATGTCAACTATTCAGTGGTTGATGAGCTAGTTCATTTATTTTTCAGGTGTTTCTTTTTTTCTTCCTTCCCAATTTACTTGCCTTATTAGGACCTCAGTCATAACTATTGTTAGCACCTAAATTAGAGGACAGTTGCTTGATCCATGTACTTAACTACTCTATATTTTCTTGAAAAGATTTGCTCTAAGTTGAAATGGCTAAAATAACATTTTTCATTTATTTGTGCAGTTTAGTTGATAATTTGCTTCCTGTTGCCATGAATTATTGAAGTTTGACTCTCCAGTTTAGTTATTTCTAAGGGACTGTCCAAATGCCTTATTAAATTGGGTTTTGTTTTGTTTTTTTCTGCCATTGACTATTTGCTCCAAAAATGTACCTGGAACTTGGAAATCCTGGTTACATAAAAATAACTCTTTAAATATTTAACTTCTCCAATATATTTAAAATTAATTGGATGAACACAACTTTTGAAATGACAAAACATGTACTTTGAATTGTTCTGCCAGTAAATCACACAGATTTGTGCTGATGCAGCATTAGATTGTCACCTAGGCCTCCTTGGCAGGTATGAGAGTTTTTGAAACAAGTGGCACAGGTTAAGAAGTGAGGTCCTACAGCTAGTTAGAGAGCAGATCAAAGCTAACTTTGAACGTATAACTTTGACTCATGAGTACAGTGTTCTCACTCACTGAAAAAATGAGTATGGGAGGCTTTTTAAAAGTTGTCTTAGGGAATTCCCCGGTGGCCCAATGGTTAAGACTCCCGCTTTCACTGCAGGGGGTTGGGGTTCAATCCCTGGTCGGGGAACTGAGATCCTGGAAGCTGCGTGGCACAGCCAAAAAAAAAAAAGTTGTTTTAGAGAGATCCTATCATATTTTTTCCTCTGTGATTCTAGTGGAGCTCCTGTAAATTTAATGGAATCCTATTAGTGGTTCAGGACAAATTTAACTAAAAGTTGAATTCAGAAGTCCTGCTTATTATCTAGAATGAAATTTTCCAATTGGTAACAAGGTACATAAATATATGCTTTTGTCCCAAGGTATTTCTCTAAAGCACTCTATCTAGTTAAGTCTATTACCCATTTCTAGTTCCTTTCACATCTTTTCTTCAAATGTATTTGAAAACTTCAGTTGTAGAGAGGGTTGGTTGGTAGAAAATATGAAGGAAAATGGGAAACCATTACTTGTTTTTTTAAGTAGGCAAGCTGTCTTCCTCCTATCTCTTGCTCTATACCAGTAGCTCTCAAATTTTTTTGTCTTGGGACCCCTTTACACTCTTAAAAGTTATTGAGGACCCTAAGAGCTTACCTTTGAAAAGTCTAGAAAACACAAGAATACACAATGCATAATTCCCTTAGCTGTCATCACATGTCATGTTACTTCTAGAAAATTCTGCTGTATCTTGTGAGAGAATAAGCATGAAAATGGCAAATAACATCTTAGTATTATGAAAATAGTTTAGCTTTGCAAACTCTTGAAAGGATCTTGGGAATCCCAAGGGTCACACACTTTGAGGACCACTGCTCTGTATCACTGTATTATAGAAAATACACTCTCTGCGTTGCTGGGGTTTTTTTTTCCCCTACCATGTCATCATCAGGTTATTGATTTTATTAACAGGTACTTAAGTATAGGTAAGAAATTATAATATTTTGGGGACAGTTCACTCCTGCACAATCTCAAAGCAAAGGTGTTCAATCAGTAACCCTGTCCACAGTATCATCATTGAGACAGAATGTAAACACCTTCCTTGAGCACCTTTACAAAGCACTAGGACAACAAATGCATAGTAGTAAATACAAGAATGTTGAGGTTAATCAGGAGAGGCTGCCTCAAGACCATGAATTTTCATCCAGTCAGAGGTAGAAGAACATTCCCAGCAGAAAAAAGGCATGTAATTATCCTAATTGTTTTGCTCAGGCTAATATTAAAATAAATTTATATTTTCTTTCCAAGTGAATATTTAGGGAGGACACCCAGAGAATTTTTAATTTGTTGTAATTTTACCAGCAGATGATTGAGAGTTAACTCTGTTTCTCTCTGTATATAGTATTGTATCTTAAACAATCCATGCCAGGTAGATAGAATTTTTTTGTAAAAGATTAAAGTATTCTTACGAAAGAGGGGGCAAGTTGTATCAATATTTTTTTTTTTTTTTTTTTTTTTTTGTTTTTTGGGCCTCTCCCCGCCGGGGCGTCTCCCGTCGCGGAGGACAG